>NC_134361.1:5546492-5905551 GCF_048569485.1 Anomaloglossus baeobatrachus
ATAGCTGTGATTTATCAAAAATCACAGCTGCCACTAAACCCTGGATTAGAAATGGGTAGTGGTCTACAAGACCCCCATTAAAATACTGTAAGTAAAAAGAAATAAGCACAAACACATACAAATCCTTTCTTTAAAAAACATCCTCTTTCTTCAATTTAATAACCCCCAAAACAACCAGGTCCAACGTAATCCACAACACGACGTCCCACGACAATCCTGGCTCTGCTAAATACTAAAGTCGCAGTGCGCGGGCACATTAGAGAACATGACCACCCACTGCGGCTTCAGGCAGACACTGGCTGAGCCGCAGCTGTGATCGGTGATGTCACTGAGTTTACCTGCAGTCACAGCTGGAGGTTCCACGGTACCCCACCTGTGACCGCAGCTACACTCAACTCAGGTGAACTCATTGAGTTCAATGACCTGCATCTTCTGGCAGAAAACTGCGTTTTTTTTAACAGGTAATGCAGGAATTTGGTAAATAAATTTCAGCACCATATTTGCACCTCCTGTAAAAAAAAAACAAACGTAGTTTAGGTGCGGCTTTCTGCCAGGGGATGCAGATTTGATGATGGAATTTATGCAAGAAATTCCTGCACCAAATCTGCATCTCCTGGGAAAACAAACGCATCAAACCACATTAAGTGGTCAGCATACAATCTCCAAAAGCAAACTGTTTTTTGTAAAGTCTGTAATTGGCATTATCACTGAACACCAAACCTTGAGTTCGCTCAGCTCTCTTCATCATGAGTTATGAGTACTGAGCACCCGAGCATGGTAGTGCCCGCTCATCACTAGTTACCAGTACTGAGAACCCGAGCATGGTAGTGCCCGCTCATCACTAGTTACCAGTACTGAGCACCCGAGCATGGTAGAGCCCGCTCATCACTAGTTACCAGTACTGAGCACCTGAGCATGGTAGTGCCCGCTCATCACTAGTTACCAGTACTGAGCACCCGAGCATGGTAGTGCCCGCTCATCACTAGTTACCAGTACTGAGCACCCGAGCATGGTAGTGCCCGCTCATCACTAGTTACCAGTACTGAGCACCTGAGCATGGTAGTGCTCTCTTCATCATGAGTTATGAGTACTGAGCACCCGAGCATGGTAGTGCCCGCTCATCACTAGTTACCAGTACTGAGCACCCGAGCATGGTAGAGCCCGCTCATCACTAGTTACCAGTACTGAGCACCTGAGCATGGTAGTGCCCGCTCATCACTAGTTACCAGTACTGAGCACCCGAGCATGGTAGTGCCCGCTCATCACTAGTTACCAGTACTGAGCACCCGAGCATGGTAGTGCCCACTCATCACTAGTTACCAGTACTGAGCACCCGAGCATGGTAGTGCCCGCTCATCACTAGTTACCAGTACTGAGCTCCCGAGCATGGTAGTGCCCGCTCATCACTAGTTACCAGTACTGAGCACCCGAGCATGGTAGTGCCCGCTCATCACTAGTTACCAGTACTGAGCACCCGAGCATGGTAGTGCCCGCTCATCACTAGTTACCAGTACTGAGCACCCGAGCATGGTAGTGCCCGCTCATCACTAGTTACCAGTACTGAGCACCCGAGCATGGTAGTGCCCGCTCATCACTAGTTACCAGTACTGAGCACCTGAGCATGGTAGTGCCCGCTCATCACTAGTTATCAGTACTGAGCACCCGAGCATGGTAGTGCCCGCTCATCACTAGTTACCAGTACTGAGCACTCGAGCATGGTAGTGCCTGCTCATTACTAGTTACCAGTACTGAGCACCTGAGCATGGTAGTGCCCGCTCATCACTAGTTACCAGTACTGAGCACCTGAGCATGGTAGTGCCCGCTCATCACTAGTTACCAGTACTGAGCACCCGAGCATGGTAGTGCCCGCTCATCACTAGTTACCAGTACTGAGCACCTGAGCATGGTAGTGCCCGCTCATCACTAGTTACCAGTACAGAGCCCCCGAGCATGGTAGTGCCCGCTCATCACTAGTTACCAGTACTGAGCCCCCGAGCATGGTAGTGCCCGCTCATCACTAGTTACCAGTACTGAGCACCTGAGCATGGTAGTGCCCGCTCATCACTAGTTACCAGTACTGAGCACCCGAGCATGGTAGTGCCCGCTCATCACTAGTTACCAGTACTGAGCACCTGAGCATGGTAGTGCCCGCTCATCACTAGTTACCAGTACTGAGCACCCGAGCATGGTAGTGCCCGCTCATCACTAGTTACCAGTACAGAGCCCCCGAGCATGGTAGTGCCCACTCATCACTAGTTACCAGCACTGAGCACCCGAGCATGGTAGTACCCACTCATCACTAGTTACCAGCACTGAGCACCCGAGCATGGTAGTGCCCACTCATCACTAGTTACCAGCACTGAGCACCCGAGCATGGTAGTGCCTGCTCATCACTAGTTACCAGTACTGAGCACCCGAGCATGGTAGTGCCCGCTCATCACTAGTTACCAGTACTGAGCACCCGAGCATGGTAGTGCCCACTCATCACTAGTTACCAGCACTGAGCACCCGAGCATGGTAGTGCCCACTCATCACTAGTTACCAGCACTGAGCACCCGAGCATGGTAGTGCCCACTCATCACTAGTTACCAGCACTGAGCACCCGAGCATGGTAGTGCCCACTCATCACTAGTTACCAGCACTGAGCACCCGAGCATGATAGTGCCTGCTCATCACAAGTTACCAGTACTGAGCACCTGAGCATGGTAGTGCCCGCTCATCACTAGTTACCAGTACTGAGCACCCGAGCATGGTAGTGCCCGCTCATCACTAGTTACCAGTACTGAGCACCCGAGCATGGTAGTGCCCGCTCATCACTAGTTACCAGTACTGAGCACCCGAGCATGGTAGTGTCCGCTCATCACTAGTTACCAGTACTGAGCACCCGAGCATGGTAGTGCCCGCTCATCACTAGTTACCAGTACTGAGCACCCGAGCATGATAGTGCCCGCTCATCATTAGTTACAAGTACCCGAGCATGGTAGTGCACGCTCATCATTAGTTACAAGTACCCGAGCATGTTAGTGCTTGCTCATCACTAGTCACTGTATCTTTAAATAAAGGCTCAGCTACATGTGTATTGCCGCTCCTCAGTGTAGCGGAAGGGAAGGTCTTTGGGGATAGACCTCACACATGCAGGACAGCTGCACACGGCCCAACCCTGGACTTTATGATATTAAAGTCACGCAGAGGCCATTGCGTAATATCAATATTTTCTGAATCCCTTCCAATCTCTGTTTTATAATTGCTGCTTATTTCAGCTCTTTCCACTCCTAAAATACATAAACCACATTTGTTCCTCATTGCCACCCCTAAGAATGAATGTAAAGCTCTCCGTATGGCGCTGGGCTGCATTGTAACATATGACATTCATTAGCGCAGGTTTCTACATCTCAGTTTGTCCAGCACAGAAAGGTCTAAGGTTACGACGGATGAAAATCTCGCAATTGGAAATTCACAATTTTCTTGCTGAAATCAGCAGTTTCTAAAATTACAGCTTGAAATAATTATGAGAAATCAGAAGAGAAGCCCAGAAGCGAGATCGCGCCCGCGCTAATGTTTTATGTGCACTTCGCAGGAAATGTCTCGGGGGCGCTCGATCTTCTGACTTCTCTTTTACTTTGTGTTTGACACATTTTAGTAACTTAGAAACAAGTTTCTGGAAGCGTTTAAGATCGGCTTCCAATAAACTCCCTCGTGTTCTTCCCTGCAGCTGCAGGTCCGAACCCAGAGAAGAACAGAAAGGAATAACTGGAGGTCAGGAAACAATGTATCCTCTGCCTCTGATATCCTGTGCTTGTAAATAAGAGGAGTATTCAGTGCAGGGGGTACAAGACAAAGGGGGTACAAGACAAAGGGGGAAACAAGACAAAGGGGGAAACAAGACAAAGGGGAAACAAGACAAAGGGGGAAACAAGACAAAGGGGGAAACAAGACAAAGGGGAAAACAAGACAAAGGGGGGAACAAGACAAAGGGGGAAACAAGACAAAGGGGGGAACAAGACAAAGGGGAAAACAAGACAAAGGGGGGAACAAGGCAAAGGGGGATACAAGACAAAGGGGGAAACAAGACAAAGGGGGAAACAAGACAAAGGGGGAAACAAGACAAAGGGGGAAACAAGACAAAGGGGGATACAAGACAAAGGGGGAAACAAGACAAAGGGGGGAACAAGACAAAGGGGGAAACAAGACAAAGGGGGAAACAAGACAAAGGGGGAAACAAGACAAAGGGGAAAACAAGACAAAGGGGAAACAAGACAAAGGGGAAAACAAGACAAAGGGGAAACAAGACAAAGGGGGAAACAAGACAAAGGGGAAAACAAGACAAAGGGGAAACAAGACAAAGGGGGAAACAAGACAAAGGGGGAAACAAGACAAAGGGGGAAACAAAACAAAGGGGAAAACAAGACAAAGGGGAAACAAGGCAAAGGGGGAAACAAGACAAAGGGGGAAACAAGACAAAGGGGGAAACAAGACAAAGGGGGAAACAAGACAAAGGGGAAACAAGACAAAGGGGGAAACAAAACAAAGGGGAAAACAAGACAAAGGGGAAACAAGACAAAGGGGGAAACAAGACAAAGGGGGAAACAAGACAAAGGGGGGAACAAGACAAAGGGGGAAACAAGACAAAGGGGGAAACAAGACAAAGGGGAAACAAGACAAAGGGGAAAACAAGACAAAGGGGAAACAAGACAAAGGGGGAAACAAGACAAAGGGGGAAACAAGACAAAGAGGGGAACAAGACAAATGGGGAAACAAGACAAAGGGGAAACAAGACAAAGGGGGAAACAAGACAAAGGGGGAAACAAGACAAAGGGGGAAACAAGACAAAGGGGAAACAAGACAAAGGGGGAAACAAGACAAAGGGGGAAACAAGACAAAGGGGGAAACAAGACAAAGGGGAAACAAGACAAAGGGGGAAACAAGACAAAGGGGGAAACAAGACAAAGGGGAAACAAGACAAAGGACAAAGGGAGAAACAGGACAAAGGGGGAAACAAGACAAAGGGGGAAACAAGACAAAGGGGGAAACAAGACAAAGGGGGAAACAGGACAAAGGGGGAAACAAGACAAAGGGGGAAACAGGACAAAGGGGGAAACAAGACAAAGGGGGAAACAAGACAAAGGGGAAACAAGACAAAGGGGGATACAAGACAAAGGGTGAAACAGGACAAAGGGGGGAACAAGACAAAGGGGGAAACAGGACAAAGGGGGAAACAAGACAAAGGGGGAAACAAGACAAAGGGGAAACAAGACAAAGGGGGATACAAGACAAAGGGGGAAACAGGACAAAGGGGGGAACAAGACAAAAGGGGAAACAGGACAAAGGGGGAAACAAGACAAAGGGAAAACAAGACAAAGGGGGAAACAAGACAAAGGGGAAACAAGACAAAGGGGGAAACAAGACAAAGGGGGAAACAGGACAAAGGGGGAAACAAGACAAAGGGGGAAACAGGACAAAGGGGGAAACACGACAAAGGGGGAAACAAGACAAAGGGGAAACAAGACAAAGGGGGAAACAAGACAAAGGTGGAAACAAGACAAAGGGGAAACAAGACAAAGGGGGAAACAAGACAAAGGGGGAAACAAGACAAAGGGAGAAACATAGCAAAGGGGGAAACAAGACAAAGGGGGAAACAAGAAAAAGGGGGATACAAGAAAAAGGGGGAAACAGGACAAAGGGGGAAACAAGACAAAGGGGGAAACAAGACAAAGGGGAAACAAGACAAAGGACAAAGGGAGAAACAGGACAAAGGGGGAAACAAGACAAAGGGGGAAACAAGACAAAGGGGGAAACAAGACAAAGGGGGAAACAGGACAAAGGGGGAAACAAGACAAAGGGGGAAACAGGACAAAGGGGGAAACAAGACAAAGGGGGAAACAAGACAAAGGGGAAACAAGACAAAGGGGGATACAAGACAAAGGGTGAAACAGGACAAAGGGGGGAACAAGACAAAGGGGGAAACAGGACAAAGGGGGAAACAAGACAAAGGGGGAAACAAGACAAAGGGGAAACAAGACAAAGGGGGATACAAGACAAAGGGGGAAACAGGGCAAAGGGGGGAACAAGACAAAAGGGGAAACAGGACAAAGGGGGAAACAAGACAAAGGGGAAACAAGACAAAGGGGGAAACAAGACAAAGGGGAAACAAGACAAAGGGGGAAACAAGACAAAGGGGGAAACAGGACAAAGGGGGAAACAAGACAAAGGGGGAAACAGGACAAAGGGGAAACAAGACAAAGGGGGAAACAAGACAAAGGTGGAAACACGACAAAGGGGGAAACAAGACAAAGGGGAAACAAGACAAAGGGGGAAACAAGACAAAGGTGGAAACAAGACAAAGGGGAAACAAGACAAAGGGGGAAACAAGACAAAGGGGGAAACAAGACAAAGGGAGAAACATAACAAAGGGGGAAACAAGACAAAGGGGAAACAGGACAAAGGGGGAAACAAGACAAAGGGGGAAACAAGACAAAGGGGAAACAAGACAAAGGGGGAAACAAGACCAAGGAGGAAACAAAACAAAGGGGTAATCAAGACAAAGGGGGAAACAAGACAAATGGGGATACAAGACAAAGGGGGAAACAGGACAAAGGGGGAAACAAGACAAAGGGGGAAACAAGACAAAGGGGGAAACAGGACAAAGGGGGAAACAAGACAAAGGGGGAAACAAGACAAAGGGGAAACAAGACAAAGGGGGATACAAGACAAAGGGTGAAACAGGACAAAGGGGGGAACAAGACAAAGGGGGAAACAGGACAAAGGGGGAAACAAGACAAAGGGGGAAACAAGACAAAGGGGAAACAAGACAAAGGGGGATACAAGACAAAGGGGGAAACAGGACAAAGGGGGGAACAAGACAAAAGGGGAAACAGGACAAAGGGGGAAACAAGACAAAGAGGAAACAAGACAAAGGGGGAAACAAGACAAAGGGGAAACAAGACAAAGGGGGAAAAAAGACAAAGGGGGAAACAGGACAAAGGGGGAAACAAGACAAAGGGGGAAACAGGACAAAGGGGAAACAAGACAAAGGGGGAAACAAGACAAAGGTGGAAACACGACAAAGGGGGAAACAAGACAAAGGGGAAACAAGACAAAGGGGGAAACAAGACAAAGGTGGAAACAAGACAAAGGGGAAACAAGACAAAGGGGGAAACAAGACAAAGGGGGAAACAAGACAAAGGGAGAAACATAACAAAGGGGGAAACAAGACAAAGGGGAAACAGGACAAAGGGGGAAACAAGACAAATGGGGAAACAAGACAAAGGGGAAACAAGACAAAGGGGGAAACAAGACAAAGGGGGAAACAAGACCAAGGAGGAAACAAAACAAAGGGGTAATCAAGACAAAGGGGGAAACAAGACAAATGGGGATACAAGACAAAGGGGGAAACAGGACAAAGGGGGAAACAAGACAAAGGGGGAAACAAGACAAAGGGGGAAACAAGACAAAGCAGGAAACAGGACAAAGGGGGAAACAGGACAAAGGGGGAAACAAGACAAAGGGGGAAACAAGACAAAGGGAGAAGCAAGACAAAGGGGAAAGCAAGACAAAGGGGGAAACAAGACAAAGGGGGAAAGAGGACAAAGGGGGAAACAAGACAAAGGGGGAAACAAGACAAAGGGGATACAAGACAAAGGGGATACAAGACAAAGGGGGAAACAAGACAAACAGGGAAACAAGACAAAGGGGGAAACGAGACAAAAGGTGAAACAGGACAAAAGGGGAAACAAGACAAAGGGGGAAACAAGACAAAGGGGGAAACAAGACAAAGGGGATACAAGACAAAGAGGGAAACAAGACAAAGGGGGAAACAAGACAAAGGGGAAACAAGACAAAGGGGGATACAAGACAAAGGGTGAAACAGGACAAAGGGGGGAACAAGACAAAGGGCGAAACAGGACAAAGGGGGAAACAAGACAAAGGGGGATACAAGACAAAGGGGAAACAAGACAAAGGGGGATACAAGACAAAGGGGGAAACAGGACAAAGGGAGGAACAAGACAAAGTGGGAAACAGGACAAAGGGGGAAACAAGACAAAGGGGAAACAAGACAAAGGGGGAAACAAGACAAAGGAGAAACAAGACAAAGGGGGAAACAAGATAAAGGGGGAAACAGGACAAAGGGGGAAACAAGACAAAGGGGGAAACAGGAAAAAGGGGGAAACAAGACAAAGGGGGAAACAGGACAAAGGGGGAAACAAGACAAAGGGGGAAACAGGACAAAGGGGGAAACACAACAAAGGGGGAAACAAGACAAAGGGGAAACAAGACAAAGGGGGAAACAAGACAAAGGGGGAAACAAGACAAAGGGGAAACAAGACAAAGGGGGAAACAAGACAAAGGGGGAAACAAGACAAAGGGAGAAACATAACAAAGGGGGAAACAAGACAAAGGGGGAAACAAGACAAAGGGGGATACAAGACAAAGGGGGAAACAGGACAAAGGGGTAACAGGACAAAGGGGGAAACAAGACAAAGGGGGAAACAAGACAAAGGGGAAACAAGACAAAGGGGGAAACAAGACAAAGGGGGAAACAAGACCAAGGGGAAAACAAGACCAAGGGGGAATCAAGACAAAGGGGGAAACAAACAAAGGGGGATACAAGACAAAGGGGGAAACAGGACAAAGGGGGAAACAAGACAAAGGGGGAAACAAGACAAAGGGGGAAACAAGACAAAGCAGGAAACAGGACAAAGGGGGAAACAGGACAAAGGGGGAAACAAGACAAAGGGGGAAACAAGACAAAGGGGGAAACAAGACAAAGGGGGAAACAAGACAAAGGGGGAAAGAGGACAAAGGGGGAAACAAGACAAAGGGGGAAACAAGACAAAGGGGATACAAGACAAAGGGGGAAACAAGACAAAGAGGGAAACAAGACAAAGCGGGAAACAAGACAAAAGGGGAAACAGGACAAAAGGGGAAACAAGACAAAGGGGGAAACAAGACAAAGGGGGATACAAGACAAAGGGGGAAACAAGACAAAGGGGGAAATAAGACAAAGGGGGAAACAAGACAAAGGGGGATACAAGACAAACGGGGAAACAAGACAAAGGGGGAAACAAGACAAAGGGGGAAACAAGACAAAGGGGAACCATCAAGACTGGAAATGTGAACCTGAAGCCCAGGAATGTGTGCAAGAAAAAAACATCCACGTGCCCCACCAGCACATGTATCTATTTATATATGTATGTATGTATCTATCTATCTATCTATCTATCTATCTATCTATATATATATTATCTATCTATTTATCTATTATCTATCTGTTATCTATCTATTATCTATCTATATATCTATTATCTATCTATTATCTATCCTTTATCTATTATCTATATATTATCTATCTATTATCTATTATCTATCTATTATCTATCTATTATCTATCTATCTATTATCTATCTATTATCTATTATCTATCCATTATCTATCTATCTATCTATTATCTATCTATTATCTATCTATTATCTATTATCTATCTATTATCTATCTATTATCTATCCCTCTATCTATTATCTATCTATTATCTATCTATTATCTATCTATCTATTTATCTATCATATAGCCATGGAAACAAAATAATGAATCAGTAGAGAGTGTCAGTGCAGCCGGTGTTGCCGGTTCACCTGTTGTATCTCAATAAACCAATAACCTCATTTATGTAGAAATGTTTGGCATGCAGGCAGCGCTCCGAGCCGACCTAAAACAAAGAAATATTTTTGTCTTTGTTCATGTGAACAGTGGCAACATTTTGGCTTAAACACATAGGGCCCAATTCATCAAAGGTTTTTTCCCAGAATTCTAGCGTAAAAGCTTTGAGAAGTTACAACTTTTGTGACTTTTGACATTTTCACCACAGTTTCTCCCATCCGCCCTGAATCGAGCTGATGTAGGGTGGGATGGGAGTGGGACGGGGTTGGAACGGGAGTGGGATGGAGGTGGGATGGGAGTAGTACGGGAGTTGGCACTGGAATTGGCAGGGTAGGATGGGAGTTGGGATTGGAGTGGAACGGGGGTGGGATGAAGGTTGGCGTTGGAGTGGGACGGGGGTGGGATGAAGGTTGGCGTTGGAGTGGGACAGGGGTGGGATGAAGGTTGGGGTTGGAATGGGACGGGGGGGGTGTGACGACATGGACTTTGTCAGTGCCTAGCAAGGGTTAAAGTTTCTTAACATTGAGCCGGACATGAAGATATTTTATTTATAAACGGGGGCTAAGCCCTCATTGTTTCGTTTCATTGAGTCTAGTGTTAAAGTTATTGTTGACTCGTGTAATTACCTTGACCAGAGAGGATCAGATACCCAGACAAATCAATTGTGCGAACCTCCATTGTATTGTTGGATGCAATGTGGCTGGGATGTCTCCCTTGTTACTGTCAGAGACCATTACTAATAGGGATATTTTGTATACGGCTTGAAATCTAGCCAATAGGGCCCAGTCTTATCCACCAATGGTGAAGACCCCAATGGTCTGAATGGAGAGCTCAGGGGTATAGGAAGGAGGACTGTCCATTGCCCGGGTAGACTCTTGCTACATGATACCAATCTAGGACCTGCGGATTTGATTGACAAGCCATAACCAAACCTGGATTATAACACTACATGGACTTCAGCATCTAATGCAAGGGTTCGGCTGAGATATCAAGGACTACCTAAGGAAGGAATCCAGCTTGGGACAATGCAGTCACCGGACTACAGACTTTACAGACCTCAGTCAGCTTCCTAAATCTAGCGTTATTCCATTCTCGGTGGGTGCCTGACGAAAGCGGGGTTCTGCTGGATTGGAGTAAGTAGCCCTGGAAGCTCTGAGGCATGGACATTCTAATCCCTGGTGAGCAGCGGAAGGGGGAGACTCTGTTGCCGGTTACATTTTTGTGTTTTGCTGGTTATGTGTTATGTGCCGTTAATTGTTTGGGGATCCAATAAAGTCTAATTATTGTGGTTCCCTCACCCTGTGTTGTCTGAGTAGTGTTCCGCCCACGGTTAAGGAGGTCGGCGTTCAGTTGGGATGAGCCCTGGGCCACGCTGTCTTTCTAAAGGCGGCCGGGCCAGCGGACGAGACCACCTATTGACCGTCGTGTCTCCACAATTGGTGGCAGAGGTGGGATTGGACATGGCAGCGTCCGAAACCTGAATGCCTCCCATATGGCCTTCTGGGTATGCTTATGTGCCTCCTAGGTTGTTGAGCCCTGAACGGTGGGTGGTACGGGGGTTAGGATTGGAGTAGGATTGCAGTGGGACGGGGGTGGGACAGGGGTTGCGATTGGAGTGGTACAAGAGTTGGGATTTGCGTGGAATGCGGGTGGGATGAGAGTGGGATGGAAGTGGGGTGGGGGTGGGATGGGAGTTGGGATTGGAGTGTGATGGGGTGGGATGGGGTTTGGAATTTTAGTGGGACGGGAGTTGGGATTGAAGTGGGATGAGGGTGGGATGAAGGTTGGGGTTGGAGTGCTACGGGAGTGGGACGGGGGTGGGACAGGGGTTAGGATTGGAGTAGAATTGGAGTGGGATGGGGGTATGATAGGCCGTGCTTTCAGAGCTCATCTGATTCTTGACATGGCGTGGGCATGCTATATGTTAGCGCAGTGCACACAGTCGCACACCACTCAGCACCCCCTGCCCTGACTCATGTCCCCTCATTAAGACCATGCAGAATATTGTCGGCCTTCATGAATCAGGGCCGCAGTGCTTTTGTAAAGCAATCTAGCGATGGAGACAAGACGATATGTGTATCCTACCTTTCCTAGCTGAGATATAATCCGATGCTGGTGGCTTCTCTCAGGAGTCGGCTCGGTAATAACCTGACACAAACCATTTATGAAACATGAAAGGAAACATTAGGCTGATTTGAAAGAAATTGGTAAAAACACAGGGAAAAAAAGCCCAATATGGAGGCAGACACTCCCCATCATGCACAGTTGGGGGCCTTGTACGTGTGGTGGGTGTCAGTGCTGACGTCACAGCTGCACACACCGCATCCACCGCGGCTAGCGTCCACCGCGGCCACCGTCCACCGCAGCCACCGTCCACCGCGGACACCGTCCACCGCGGCATCCATCCACCGTCCACCGCAGCCACCGTCCACCGCGGCCACCATCCACCGTCCACCGCAGCCACCATCTACCGTGGCCACCGTCCACCATCCACCGCAGCCACCGTCCAGCGCGGCCACCATCCACCGTCCACCGCAGCCACCGTCCACCGTGGCCACCATTCACCGTCCACCGCAGCCACCGTCCACCGCGGCCACCATCCACTGTCCACCGCGGCCACCGTCCACCGTCCACCATCCTGTCTGCACATTACACGATATAAGAATTGAGGGAAGTTCTTTTCTTTCCAGAGCGGCGTCTCCTGGAGGGGCGTCCAGCCGAAAAGAATCCGGCTCTACAATAGAATACATTATTATGTAGCAGGGAAATCAGAAAACCAAAACTCAATTATTTCCAGAGAATACAAAACAAAAACCTAAAGAAAGTTCCTAATAATATTCATTGTTAACATCGGACTGGAAAAGACATGGCAGCCGCAGATAAAAGCCGCCGCATCCTCCGCCTGTGTCCTTTCATGTTTTACTCTCTCGCTTTCATAATGAAAAGGATACGATTTCTGCTGCCCCAGATATTTATTTATTGTCTACATGAGACAAAGAAACGGCTTAATAATCCAAATCAGGAAAAAGGAGCACGAGGGGTTACTGGAAAAATACACCGCCGCCACCGCTATTATATCACCATGGCCTCCCCGCAATGCCAGGACCCCCCGAGACCGGACGACCCCCGACAGAAGGAAAAGAGGGAGCGAGGGGATACAATGGATGGAAAGATAGATAGATAAATAGATAGATAATGGATACTAGATAATAGATAATAGATAGATAATAAATAGATAATAGATAGATAATAGATAATAGATAGATAATAGATAATAGATAGATAATAGATAATAGATAATAGATAATAGATAATATATAGATAATAGATAATAGATAGATAATAGATAGATAATGGATAATAGATAGATAATAGATAGATAATAGATAGATAATAGATAATAGATAGATAATAGATAGATAATAGATAGATAATAGATAGATAATGGATAATAGATAGATAATAGATAGATAATAGATAGATAATAGATAGATAATGGATAATAGATAGATAATAGATAGATAATAGATAGATAATAGATAGATAATAGATAATAGATAGATAATAGATAATAGATAGATAATAGATAATAGATAGATAATAGATAGAGGGATAGATAGATAGATAGATAGAGGGATAGATAGATAATAGATAATAGATAATAGATAGATAATAGATAATAGATAGATAATAGATAGATAATAGATAATAGATAGATAATAGATAATAGTTAGAGATAGATAATAGATAGATAATAGATAGATAATAGATAATAGATAATAGATAGATAATAGATAGATAATAGATAATAGATAATAGATAGATAATAGATAGATAATAGATAATAGATAGATAATAGATAATAGATAGATAATAGATAATAGATAGATAATAGATAGATAATAGATAATAGATAGATAATAGATAATAGATAGATAATAGATAATAGATAATAGATAATAGATAATATATAGATAATAGATAATAGATAGATAATAGATAGAGGGATAGATAGATAATAGATAGATAATAGATAATAGATAGATAATAGATAATAGATAGATAATAGATAATAGATAGATAATAGATAGAGGGATAGATAGATAGATAGAGGGATAGATAGATAATAGATAATAGATAATAGATAGATAATAGATAATAGATAGATAATAGATAGATAATAGATAATAGATAGATAATAGATAATAGTTAGAGATAGATAATAGATAGATAATAGATAGATAATAGATAATAGATAATAGATAGATAATAGATAGATAATAGATAATAGATAGATAATAGATAATAGATAGATAATAGATAGATAATAGATAGATAATAGATAATAGATAGATAATAGATAGATAATAGATAATAGATAGATAATAGATAATAGATAGATAATAGATAATAGATAAATACATAGATAATACATATATATATATATATATATATATATATAGACAGATGGAGGATAGCTGGTAAATTGGCACAGTACATTAGAAGATGAGAGATGGGTGTGAGGCTTCTCCAAATACCATATATCCACATAATATATTAGAAAACATAACAGGCAGCATTTCAGAAAGAAAAATAGAAAAAGTGTCCTTTTATTTCCCATGTGGAGACATTTCAGTTGTTTCCAATCTTTATCAAGCAACACATGCCAGTGATCAGGAAGAATTTAAAGGCATAAAACATCATTATGCAAATATACAATCATTATACATAATTAATAGTTTCCGTGTGATAACATACATAGTAATCACTTTACATAATATCAATGTTGAACACATTAGTTACAATAGAAGTTCTTACACATATGATCTACAACCCTAGTGATATCTCTGTGTAAAGTGCAACAAGTGCATAGATGGTGATATAAGTACAAGTATCTTTCCACTACTCTCCAGATCACATCTCACAACCTGTCCGCTTGACCCGCTCCCATCCCACCTCATCCCCAACATCACCACAGTCTTCCTCCTGACCCTAATACCCATCTCTTCAACCTATCACTAACAGCTGGTGTATTCCCTTCATGCTTTAAACATGCCTCCATCACACCCATGCTCAAAAAGCCCTCCCTTGACCCTTCCTCTGTGTCAAATTATCGCCCCATATTCCTTCTCCCCTATGCCTCAAAACTACTGGAAGAGCATGTCCATCTTGAACTGTCCTCATACCTCTCCTCCTGCTCCCTCTTTGACCGGTTACAATCTGGCTCCCGACCGCATCATTCCACTGAAACTGCCATGACCAAAGTCGCTAACGACCTACTAACCGCCAAAGCCAAGCGACACTACTCTGTCCTCCTCCTCCTGGACCTGTCCTCTACACTACTCTGTCCTCCTCCTCCTGGACCTGTCCTCTACATTACTCTATCCTCCTCCTCCTGGACCTGTCCTCTGCCTTCGACACAGTAGAACATTCCCTCCTACTACAGATTCTCTCATCTCTGGACATCACAGACTTGGCCCTATCTTGGATCTCCTCAGACTTAACCGACCGAACTTTCAGCGTCTCCCATTCTCACACCACTTCCTCATCTCGCCCCTATCTGTCGGTGTCCCCCAAGGCTCAGTTCTTGGACCCCTGCTGTTCTCCATTTACACCTTCAGCCTGGGACAGCTCATAGAGGCCCACGGTTTTCAGTATCATCTCTACGCTGTTGATATGCAGATCTACCTCTCTGGACCTGACATCACCTCCCTTCTAACCAGAATCCCACAATGTCTGTCTGCTATTTCATCCTTTTTCTCTGCTCAATTCTTAAAATTGAACATGGACAAAACAGAATTCAGTGTCTTTCCTCCTCCTCACTTAACCCCCCCACCTGACATATCCATCAATGTCAATGGCTGCTCACTCTCCCCGGTCCCACGTGCTCACTGCCTTGGAGTAATCCTAGACTCTGACCTCTCTTTCAAGCCACACATCCAAGCCCTTTTCACCTCCTGCCGCCTCCAACTCAAAAATATTTCCCGGATCCGTACTTTCCTTTCTCAAGAAGCTGCAAAAACCCTAGTACATGCCCTTATTATCTCCCGCCTGGATTATTGCAACCTCCTGCTCTGTGGCCTCCCTACTAACAGTCTCGCACCCCTACAATCTATTCTAAACTCTGCCGCCTGACGAATCCACCTGTCCCCCCGATACTCCCCGACCTCTCTTCTCTGCCAATCCCTTCACTGGCTTCCCATTGCCCAACGACTCCAGTTCAAAACACTAACCATGACCTACAAAGCCATCCACAACCTGTCTCCTCCCTACATCTCTGACCTAGTCTCCCGGTACCTACCTGCATGCAACCTCAGATCCTCACAAGATCTCCTTCTCTACTCCCCTCTCATCTCTTCTTCCCACCATCGCATCCAAGATTTCTCCCGTGCCTCCCCCATACTCTGGAATGCTCTGCCACAACACATCAGACCCTCGCCTACCTTGACAAGCTTCAAAAGGAACCTGAAGACCCACCTCTTTCGACAAGCTGACAACCTGCCGTAACCCCCAGTCTGATACATCGCCGCACAATCATCTCTACCCTCACCTACCGTATCCTCACCTATCCCTTGTAGACTGTGAGCCCTCGCGGGCAGGGACCTCTCCTTTCCTGTACCGGTCTGTGCCTTGTATTGTTTATGATTATTGTACTTGTCCCTATTATGTACACCCCTTTCACATGTAAAGCGCCATGGAATTGATGGCGCTATAATAATAATTAACAAATAATAATAAAAAAGTGTATGTCATAATTAGATACAAGCGTGACTCAGCCTCCGATATATTATCAAGCCTAACCGCATGCAAAACTCACCCATCTCGGTGTTCATATGATCCTAGTACATACATTAAACAAGCTGAGCGGCCACAGGAATTGTCTCTGGTTGTAATTACTTATTCAGTAAAATTGGAATCTTTTTAGATAAAATATTGAACCCTTTGGCAAAAATAGATCATACATCATATATAGAAGACACAACTGATATTTTCTTAAAAATCCAGGATATTCACATGAGAGACGTCATATTAGTGTCTTTTGACATTGTTTCGTTATATACCTATATTAATAATAAAAGAGGTATTCTGGTAATTAAAAAGAAATAATCATTGATGGATTTCTCCATGGAAAGTTGACAGTTAATTGTTGATCTTTTAGAAATAGTGCTAAAACGTAATTATTTTTTATTTGGAGATGATGTTTATTTTCAGTTTCGTGGTACCGCCATGGGCACCAATACGGTGCCAACATACACAAATACTGTTATTAATGTCCTTGAGGAGGACTTCATTTATGCATCCGCTCACTTCAGATTTGTTTCTGAGTGGTGGAGATACATAGATGATATTTTCGGTCAGGTACTCAGCAAGAACTTGATGTCTTTCATGATTTTTTTAATCAAATTAATTGATTATTTTCCTTGGTCAGTTCCACCACATATATTAAATTTTTGGATGTTCTTGTAAATTTAGTTGACGGCAGAATAAAAACTGAGCTTTATGTCAAGCCAACTGACAAGAATGATTAGTTGCTTTTTAATAGTCACTGTCACACTGTACCAAGGGCTAGTAAGACATAGTACAGTGTATCCCCCACTAGATAAGGTCACACTGTAACAGTAAGGCAGCTGAAGTACAGCAGAGTAACTTCAGCAGGCAGTTATCAGGTGAATCACCGGGGGGGCAATAGAGTAGTCAACAGTCCGGGTCTAGCCAGAAAAGTCAAGTCACTGCAAGGGGAGTATCAAAATCACATCAGAAAACAGAACTGAGTCAGAAGCCGGGAGCTTAGGTATGCAGAGGGAAACACAAACAACAGACAGGAGCGGGAAGTCAGGGACCGGGACAGGCAGACGAACGGGGGACGGTACACGTCAGGACACAGTAGCAGGGAGGCAGGACAGAGCGGGAACACTCACCAGAGCCTGTATACAAGCTGCAAGGCAGAAATATCACTGGCACTGAGCCATAGGTAGAGAGGCAATATATAGTGTCATGGGATCCAGAACGAGGCAAGGGAAGTTAACCCCTGACATGACCAGGCCAGAGCTGGGTGTAACCACAGCAGGGAAAAGCCGGCCTGGATCATGACAGTCACCATCCAAAAAAGTCCTTGGCAGCCTTTCCCTATAGCTGCCAATTGAGAGTGAAAAATATTGTCAATAATAAGGAGAAATTACCACATTCACATGAAGTCAAAACAAAAAAAATATTATGATAGAGGTTATCCGAGCAAACTACAAACAGCACAAAGAATAAACTTCAGGGTGTACATAGAGTGAGATTATTGAATAAAAAACGTAATAAGAAGCATCCAGATTGTATTCCTCTAATGTCCACGTAGAGTGAAGAAAGTGCTCAAGATTGAAAAAGATCCTTAGGAATTGAAATGTTGCTGACATGGACAGCCCCTGAGCTGCTTCAGTCCTATAGCTGGTGGACTCCTCTACCGCTCTGTGTCACCAGTGTCCAGATACCACATGGACCACGGCTTCTCTTCATGACAATACAATCCCTATTCTATTCATATCTGCATGACGCTCTTTGAATGACAAGTCCAACAATATTTTCGATGGCCGGTCTAAGAAATCAGCATTTGAATGGACATGTAAATGAGGCTGAGGAGCTCTTTGTAGATCTGAAGCCTCCGTCACTCCAGCTCTATTAATCCCCTTTCTGGACTGACGGCCTCTATGCTTTGTGACTTCAGGCAAAGGAGCCGTCTGTTAATCAGGAGCAGGAAGTGCAGGATGAGGAATAGAGCTGGAGTGACGGAGGCTTCAGATCTACAAATAGCTCCTCAGCCTCAGTTGAATATCATTTCAGTTGCTGATTTTTCAGTAATGGCAGAGCGGACCAGCCAGTTATTGCCGGACCTGTCGGTTATTGCCGGACCTGACGGATATTGCCGGACCTGCCGGTTATTGCCGGACCTGACGGATATTGCCGGACCTGCCGGTTATTGCCAGACCTGACGGATATTGCCGGACCTGATGGATATTGCCGGATCTGTCTTCTTACGAGCCACATGAGTGTAGAATAGTTTGGAGGGTGAAATCCTGACAGATCCTGTAATGTTTTGACAAGTTCTTCTCTCAGCGCATTTTAGTCTTTTGAAACTTTATTACCGCGAATAAATATTATTTTGTATCATATTATATTATTATTATTATTATATTATTATTTCCAGTTGCATATATTTTTTTGTGCCTCCAATAATAATAAAACAGCCCAGAGTCACCTCCTATGTGTGACTCAGGGGCCCCGAGTGCTGCAGTCGGGTGCTGGACTCTCCCCTATTATTTGGCTGTTACTGGTCCTGTATAGATGCAGCAGTGGTGGTCCGCTGCATCCCCTATTTACTGGTTATATATATATTCGGGGGTCAGCGTCTTCCAGCAGCGCTCGGTTCCTCGACGATCATCATTCTTCTGTTTATCTGGAATCTGTTTGACACTGGGGCTTTTGCCAGGTTCTGACTCACGCTCAGCAGGAAAGGTCCAGTCTGGGTTAAAGCAGAGCAGATGGCTTTGGACGAGGATCAAATGCTGATTCATAGCGTTACGCCGCCGTGCAGACTGTGTGTGTGTCTCTCTGCTCCGGACTTTATTACTGCAGCTCTGGAGACCCATTGTAACTTCCATCGCTCTGACCTGCAGAGAATCAGATATGACTCGCCCACCCCAGGGCTATGGGACACCCAGTGCCGGGCCGGACTAGTCCGGTGGTAGTCAGTGGTGGCTGGGCCCGGCTCCGTGGCCCTGGTGGGTGTCAGTTGAATATGTGGCTGATGAGTTAGAGTTAATGTTCGTGACGCCACCTGTGGTATGCGGCTAGTAAGCCGCCGCTGTTATGGGAGAACTCCGGGGTGATGTTATGACAGCTATGATGGTACTGCTCCCCACAGGTGGAGCGATGCCCCGGGATACCGTTGGTGCCCGTGAAAGTCTATGGTGTTGTGTGGCTAACACGGTGCAGGGCCGACAGGCGAGGAAAGAACCAGGCACAAACAACAGTCTCTTTACCTTCTCCTCTTTACTCTGGGAACAGTCCAGTCCTGGGAGACCGTTACAGGTGGTGATGGGGATCCGGTCGGCCTGGAAGTACTTGGGATGATCTTTCTGGCCAGCTGAGTATGAGGCCTACTCCTGTACTTTGCTTTGTGATGATAGGACCCTGCTTCTCTGAATCCAGCAATGGCCCTCTTTGCTGCTGGGACCGATGGCACGTCCCTTCTTTCTGTAGGTGGCTGCGCAGACCCTCTCTCTGGTGCTTCTCCGCTGGAGTCCACACCGGGCCCTGATGCTGCAGCTGTACCTTGGATCTTTCTGGGCCAGGGGCTTGCAGCTCTCCTGCCCTTCGGACTCGGCTACCAGGGACGGATTTTATACCCTGGCAACCACAGACTCCGATGTCTGAGTCTCTCTGCTGCCTCTCAGCTATTCCTGCTTCTCTGGGCCAAGCTGCTCCAGCTCTAGGCCCCAGATTCACAGGACAGCTCACTCTGCGTCTGTTCACTTCCACTACTCCCTTCAGACAGACTCCACTTCCTCCCTCTGGTCAGGTAGAGGAAGGCTCCCTGGAATTCCAGGTTCAGAGCTCCCCCTGCTGGCCGGAGGGAGAACTGTGTTGGGTGTTAAACCTGCTGGCCAATGGATCTCCCAATTACCTCCAGGCTCAGCATTAACCCTTTGGGAGGGCAATGCTGTTGTGGCGACCAGGTCCTAGGGCGCCACACTCCCCCTTAGTTAAATTCAGTACTCCCGGACTGTGGAAACAAAACATAACATGTCATACATTTCATCCCAATATGGGAGGCACATTCTCTTTAACGTTACAAATTCAAACAGTACTATAAGAGTCCAGTGTGGCTCCCTGCCGGGTGTCCATTACACTGCTCCATGGGGGACCCGCCGCGATAAAACCCCCAACGTAGGCTCTGGGCGTGCGTCAGAGCATTGATGACCCCACTCTATGCACGCCGGACGGGTTTTTCTTCAGGGGTGTCGAGCACACTGGTGCTAACTATGAACAATTTAGGTGTTGGCCACCCATAGTCCAGTGGCCCAATTGTCCATTTTCACAATCAAAGAAAAAGAAAAACATTTTGTACACAACATTACAGACATTTCGCATAACTATTTACATTCCAATAAATACTCTTTCTTTCTCCTTTATACATTTGATTCCCTATACCTTAGAGGGGGTTGTCCCCGAGTGCTGCGTTGGGACCTGCGTAGCTCTGGTGTTTGTCCCTGACTACTTAGTGTGTCTCCTATCTCAGCACTACCGGTAGGCCTAACCCCAATAGGTATGCATGATGATCGCCCATGTGGTCTAAGAGTCGCCAAGGGTATGACAGGTTCACCACTGACAGGGGGTTGATCCTCCTGTTCCACTGCTGGCGTGTCACCTCGTGTCGGGGCGGACGGTTCTTTGGGTGGATCCGGAACCTGTTCTGTTTCTGGCTCGACCAACTGTGGGAACGTCAGGACCGGTACCACTACGGCACCATTTATGCGGGTCCAAGTCTTGGGGAATTTGCCGAGGATTGTTTGTATCATCTCTTCCCCCTCTTCTCGAACTTCCTCCACTTCCTTTTGAACTTTGCACCGCTCAGGGCACGTCTTCAGGCGGTCTCGGGAAATTGCTTGGCAGGTCTTGCCTTCATCTTTGCTTATGAGGCATACCTTACTATTGTCAAAGTTGGAGGGGATAATGGTGTAGGGCTCGTTTTCCCACTGATCATCCAACTTATGCGTCTTCCGCTTCTTCTTGAGGACTTGTTCTCCAGGTGCTAAGGGAGTTGCTGGGGCTGTTTGATTGTAATGCTGTTCTTGTCTCGTTCTTGCTTGAGACAGGCTCCTTTCCACGCACTCCTGGACCTTACGGTACCGCTGCTGCCGTTCTGCATCCCAATCCTCTATTTCTTGAACCGCCTCAGGCGACACAGTCCCCATCTCAAAGTCTACAGGCAACTTGCCTGGTCTGGCTCGCATCAGGTAAGCGGGGCTGCAGTTGGTCGAAGTCACTGGGATGTGGTTGTACAGGTCTACCAGATCTGGCAACTTTTCTGGCCATTGGTTCCTCTCTTCCAGCGGTAGGGTCTTCAGCATATCAATAACCACATGGTTCATTTTCTCGCACAGTCCATTGGTCTGGGGGTGGTACGGTGTGGTTCGAATTTTCTTACAACCGTACATGTTACAGAACTCTTGGAACACTTCAGCCTCGAATGCAGGACCCTGATCCGTCAGTACCCTTTCCGGATAGCCGTGTGGTCGACAAAAGGATGCCTGGAACGCTCTAGCTGCCGTCCTGGCTGTCTGGTCCTTCACAGGCACTACTACCAGGAAACGAGAGTAATGGTCCACAATGGTGAGGGCGTACACATAGCCTGACCGACTTGGTGTCAACTTCACGTGGTCCAGGGCCACCAACTCCAGGGGCTGCTTCGTGACAATTGGCTGTAGGGGAGACCTTTGGCTGGCATCATCCTTCCGCCTCAAGTTACACGGGCCACAGTCTCGGCACCATTTCTCGATCATCTTTCTCATGTGCACCCAGTAGAACCGATCACGGAGTAAGGCCTCCAACTTCTTCCACCCGAAGTGTCCTGCGTTATCATGATACGCTGCTAGGACCATTGGAGCATCCCTCTGCGGAACCACTATCTGCCAGACAAGTTCATTTGTTCGATAGTTGACATATCTCTTGCAGAGCTTGCCTTGGTAGGTGAACAGTCGTCCCCTCTCCTTCCACAGCTGCTGGGCTTCCTCTGGAGCGTCTGGGCCAAGATGGGTCTCAGCTTGCGCTAGCTTCTCTTTGACCAATCGCACGGCCGGGTCACCATTCTGTGTTTCTTCCCAATTATGGTGGAGTAATGGGTTAACCGAGACCTCGTGTTGGCTCGAGCGCTTCACTCCCACAGCATGCTCACACTGGGAAACACCCTGATGATGGAAAGCCGGTAACTCTATCTCTTCGAGTTCATCCAGGTCTTCTCCAGATTCGGGTAAGTGAGGCATTCTGGACAGCGCATCAGCATTGTTATTCTTCTTGCCAGCCCGATACTTGATGGTAAAGTCAAAGTTAGACAGCCGGGCCATCCACCGCTGTTCCAACGCACCTAACTTGGCTGTTGCCAGGTGTGTCAACGGATTGTTGTCCGTGAAGATGGTGAACTTGGCCGACGCCAGATAGTGCTTGAAGCGTTCAGTCACTGCCCAAACAATAGCGAGGAACTCCAGCTTGAAGGAACTGTAGTTTTCTGGATTCCTTTCTGTGGGCCGAAGCTTCCTACTGGCGTACGCTATCACCTTCTCTCTGCCTCCCTGCACCTGGGACAACACGGCTCCCAGGCCCACGTTGCTGGCGTCTGTATACAGTACAAACGGCTGGCTGTAGTCAGGGTAGGCCAGAATTTCTTCTCCCGTGAGAGCCCCTTTCAGCTGGACAAAGGATGTTTCTAGTTGGCTGCTCCATTCAAAGGGAGGGCTCTGCTTCTTAGCCTGCTTTGGCTGGCCCACCAGGAGATCTTGAAGGGGCGCTGCTATCTTGGTGAAACCATCAATGAACCTTCGGTAGTAGCCCACCAGCCCAAGGAACTGCCGCACCTCCTTTACCGTGGTGGGTCTTGGCCAGTCCTTGATTACGGTGACTTTCTCCGGATCAGGTGCCACACCTTCTGCGCTGACCACATGACCCAGGTACTGTACCTTTGGCTTCAAGAGGTGACATTTGGACGGCTTGATCTTCAGGCCATATTTTGACAAAGACTCAAACACTTCTGCTAAGTGCTTCAGGTGGTCTTCATAAGTCTTGGAGTAGACTATGACGTCATCCAGGTACAACAGCACGGTTTCGAAGTTGTGGTGGCCCAAGCAGCACTCCATCAACCGTTGGAATGTCCCTGGGGCGTTGCAGAGCCCGAATGGCATACAGTTGAACTCGCAGAGGCCCATTGGCGTCGTGAATGCAGTCTTTTCCTTGTCCGCCTCTGCCACGGGAACCTGCCAATACCCACTGGTGAGATCCAAGGTGGAGAAATAGTTAGCTGACTTTAAGGCTGTTAGTGACTCCTCTATTCTGGGTAGTGGATAAGCATCTTTATGTGTAATGCGGTTAATTTGCCTGTAATCTACACACATTCTCATTGTACCATCTTTTTTCTTTACGAGCACTAGTGGAGCTGCCCAGGGGCTACAACTATCTCTGATAACCCCAGCCTCCTTCATTTCCCGTAACATTTCTTTGGCACGCTGATACTGTGCGGGGGGTACAGGGCGGTATCTCTCTTTAACGGGAGGATGATCACCCGTGGGGATTTGATGTTTAACCCCTTTCACCTGCCCAAAATCTAGGGGGTGTTTGCTGAAGACCCGCTCGTACTCCTGTACCACCCGGTAAACCCCATGCTTTTGGTGTGAGGGGGTGGAGTCGGTGCCCACATGTAAGTTTTGGCACCAGTCTTCCAGCTGCCCTTTGGAGCCATTGTCTTCCGCCTGGTCGGACGGGATCAAGGGTTCCACTGCTTTGATGGTGTTGTTGCTGACAGTGTACAGTTTTGCTACAGTGGCGTACCGGGGCAATTTGGCTTCCTCCTCCCCACAATTCAGGACACGGATGGGCACTCTCCCCTTGCGGACGTCTGCTACCCCTCTGGCTATCAGGACTCCAGGCCTGCTGTCTGAATACACCGGTTCTACCAAGGCATGGTAATCCTGACCCTTGAGGCCTATTGCTGCCCGACACCATATCAACATTTCACTTCTTGGGGGTATTGCAATGGGGAGGGGGTCACTTACCCTCACACTGCCAATTTCTCCTCCGGCCAGCTCTACCTGCTGCCTCCTCATCAGGGCTCTGATCTCCCTCTGTAGGGCACGCTGCTGCCCGGAGCTGGCAGTTTCAGACGCCTGTTGCAACAAAATTATCACTTCGGCAACACAATTTTCTATCACATTTGTACCAATGGTTACCAATGGGTCAGATTCTTTGCGATCAATATCTACAATTATCATCCCCTGACACGGCAATTCTACCCGCCCCACTTTAATGGTTACTTCTTTGTACCCAATTTGAGGTAAGGGCTGACCATTACTGGCCACAATTGTTAAATCATCATCTGGGCCATGGTCAATGTCTGAATCAGCCCAATATCTTTTGTACAGTTTGTAGGGGATGGTTGTTACCTGGGACCCCGTATCCAGGAGGGCATTCAAAGGGATCCCATCCAGCACAATAGGAAGGACCGGTCGTCCTCCCACATACTTGCTGCGGCTGGGTGTTGAGCCGGGCTTCCTTACACCTGGGGGTCGGCTCCTGGCCCCAGGCTCGGCCCATTTAAAGGACAGTATCGTGCAATGTGGCCCGCCTGGCTGCAGCGGCGGCAGATCGGTTGTCCCGTTGAATCATACCGGTCTGTGTCTCTGCCTCGGGTCGGCGGAACCCTCCTCTGTCGCATCCATGGGACGTCATCTGGGCTGGAGGCCAACTCGATTCTTGCAGGCGATGGGGTCACTTGTAGAGACTGCACGGTCTTGGCAAGGGCAGCCACAGTCTTGGTCAGCTCCTGGACCTGCTGTCTGAGCTCTGCAGTGGGATCCTTATCCAGGGACTGCGCCTCAGCCCCTGCAGTGGCTCGTGTTGCAGGCACCACCCCGGGGTACGTGATAGCAAGAGGCCGGAGGGGTACTGGGTCATTCGGTGTAGATTCTCTCAGTACCCGGATGGCCTGGTCCTTAAACTTTGCAAAGTCCAGAGCAGGGTTCTGCAGGACCATGATACGCAGCTGGGTCCTGTGGGCATCTGACAGGAGCCCCTCTATGAACTGCTCAGTTAGGAGTTTGTGTTCCTCACGTACACTCTCTGGGTCCACTTGTTTAACCGCTTTCAGGGCCTCCTGCAGGTTTAAGGCATAGTCCCTTATGCTGTCTGTGGCCCGCTGCTTGCACCCAAAGAATCTCATCTTTATCTCTGCTGCGGTGCGGGTGTCAAAAGTACTCTTTAGCTTGGCCAGTATCTGGGTTACTGTCCCTTTATCTGTATCAGGCCAGGACTTCACTTCACGCTGGGCTGCGCCGGCTAGCTGTCCCATTAATATGCCCACCTTCTGGCTCTCAGTCAGCGGATACACCCGGAACAAGCTGTGCAGGCTTTCTCTGAAGTCGCTCAAGGTATGGGACTCCCCGGAGTACTGCGGCAGCCATTCTGCTCCCGGTATGTACGGCATGGTGATCGGCATTACCGGCGCTACAGCGGGGGCTGGGGCGACGGCGACAGGGATCGCTTCGGCTGGTGCTGCGGCGTCTCGGGCTATGGCAGCCACCTGCCCTCCCTCTGCGTCGGACATCTTCCTCCCCCTTAGTGAACCTTACCAGGCTCCGTTCACTTTTCAAATTTCCTTCTGGGTCGCGCGGGGTTAACAGCGCTCTGCTCTGATGGCGCGCTCCCTTCGCGCTCTTTGTCAGGCACGCCCCCCTTCTTCCTGCGCTCAGTGAGGCTAATGGCGGCGGCAGTTTTCAAACAGTGAAACACGCAGTAATACAGTCTTTAAAGCGCAATTCTTCAGGCGCACAGTACCCGGTGTGACCGGGCACGAAATCCTGTTCGTGACGCCAAAAGTTGACTCGCCCACCCCAGGGCTATGGGACACCCAGTGCCGGGCCGGACTAGTCCGGTGGTAGTCAGTGGTGGCTGGGCCCGGCTCCGTGGCCCTGGTGGGTGTCAGTTGAATATGTGGCTGATGAGTTAGAGTTAATGTTCGTGACGCCACCTGTGGTATGCGGCTAGTAAGCCGCCGCTGTTATGGGAGAACTCCGGGGTGATGTTATGACAGCTATGATGGTACTGCTCCCCACAGGTGGAGCGATGCCCCGGGATACCGTTGGTGCCCGTGAAAGTCTATGGTGTTGTGTGGCTAACACGGTGCAGGGCCGACAGGCGAGGAAAGAACCAGGCACAAACAACAGTCTCTTTACCTTCTCCTCTTTACTCTGGGAACAGTCCAGTCCTGGGAGACCGTTACAGGTGGTGATGGGGATCCGGTCGGCCTGGAAGTACTTGGGATGATCTTTCTGGCCAGCTGAGTATGAGGCCTACTCCTGTGCTTTTCTTTGTTATGATAGGACCCTGCTTCTCTGAATCCAGCAATGGCCCTCTTTGCTGCTGGGACCGATGGCACGTCCCTTCTTTCTGTAGGTGGCTGCGCAGACCCTCTCTCTGGTGCTTCTCCGCTGGAGTCCACACCGGGCCCTGATGCTGCAGCTGTACCTTGGATCTTTCTGGGCCAGGGGCTTGCAGCTCTCCTGCCCTTCGGACTCGGCTACCAGGGACGGATTTTATACCCTGGCAACCACAGACTCCGATGTCTGAGTCTCTCTGCTGCCTCTCAGCTATTCCTGCTTCTCTGGGCCAAGCTGCTCCAGCTCTAGGCCCCAGATTCACAGGACAGCTCACTCTGCGTCTGTTCACTTCCACTACTCCCTTCAGACAGACTCCACTTCCTCCCTCTGGTCAGGTAGAGGAAGGCTCCCTGGAATTCCAGGTTCAGAGCTCCCCCTGCTGGCCGGAGGGAGAACTGTGTTGGGTGTTAAACCTGCTGGCCAATGGATCTCCCAATTACCTCCAGGCTCAGCATTAACCCTTTGGGAGGGCAATGCTGTTGTGGCGACCAGGTCCTAGGGCGCCACAGATAGATACATTGTATAGAAAGGAATGAAGCAAAAATACAAATGAAAACAAACAGAAAAACAATAAAAAAACAAGCAATGATTGATAAAAAGAGGAAAACAGGAACACGGCGTAAGGAAGCAAGTTCTAGCATGTCTGCACCGCGCCTATACAGAGCCTGCACCGCACCTGCACAGAGCCTGCACCGCACCTGCACAGAGCCTGCACCGCACCTGCAAAGAGCCTGCACCGCACCTGCACAGAGCCTGCACCGCACCTGCACAGAGCCTGCACAGAGCATGTACCGTACCTAAACATAGCCTGCACCGCACCTGCACCGCACCTGCACAGAGCCTGCACAGAGCCTGCACCGCACCTGCACAGAGCCTGCACCACACCTGCACAGAGCCTGCACCGCACCTGCACAGAGCCTGCACAGAGCATGTACCGCACCTAAACATAGCCTGCACCGCGCCTGCACAGAGCCTGCACCACACCTGCACAGAGCATGTACTGCGCCTGCACAGAGCCTGCACCACACCTGCACAGAGCCTGCACCACACCTGCACAGAGCCTGCACCGCACCTGCACAGAGCCTGCACCACACCTGCACAGAGCCTGCACCACACCTGCACAGAGCCTGCACCACACCTGCACAGAGCCTGCACCGCACCTGCACAGAGCCTGCACCACACCTGCACAGAGCCTGCACCGCACCTGCACAGAGCCTGCACCGCACCTGCAAAGAGCCTGCACCGCACCTGCACAGAGCCTGCACCGCACCTGCACAGAGCCTGCACCGCACCTGCACAGAGCCTGCACCGCACCTGCAAAGAGCCTGCACCGCACCTGCACAGAGCCTGCACCACACCTGCACAGAGCCTGCACCGCGCCTATACAGAGCCTGCACCGCACCTGCACAGAGCCTGCACCGCACCTGCACAGAGCCTGCACCACACCTGCACAGAGCCTGCACCGCGCCTGCACAGAGCCTGCACCGCGCCTGCACAGAGCCTGCACAGAGCCTGCACCGCACCTGCACAGAGCCTGCACCGCGCCTGCACAGAGCCTGCACCGCGCCTGCACAGAGCCTGCACAGAGCCTGCACCGCGCCTGCACAGAGCCTGCACAGAGCCTGCACCGCACCTGCACAGAGCCTGCACCGCACCTAACCATAGCCTGCACCGCGCCTGCACATAGCCTGCACCGCACCTGCACAGAGCCTGCACCACACCTGCACAGAGCCTGCACCGCACCTGCACAGAGCCTGCACCGCACCTGCACAGAGCATGTACTGTGCCTGCACAGAGCCTGCACCACACCTGCACAGAGCCTGCCTGCACCACACCTGCACAGAGCCTGCACCGCGCCTATACAGAGCCTGCACCGCGCCTATACAGAGCCTGCACCGCACCTGCACAGAGCCTGCACCACACCTGCACAGAGCCTGCACCGCACCTGCACAGAGCCTGCACCGCGCCTATACAGAGCCTGCACCACACCTGCACAGAGCCTGCACCGCGCCTGCACAGAACCTGCACCGCACCTGCACAGAGCCTGCACTGCACCTGCACAAAGCCTGCACCGCACCTGCACAGAACCTGCACCGCACCTGCACAGAGCCTGCACCGCGCCTGCACAGAGCCTGCACTGCACCTGCACAGAGCCTGCACTGCACCTGCACAGAGCCTGCACCGCACCTGCACAGAGCCTGCACTGTACCTGCACAGAGCCTGCACTGCACCTGCAAAGAGCCTGCACCGCGCCTGCACAGAGCCTGCACCACACCTGCACAGAGCCTGCACTGCACCTGCACAGAGCCTGCACTGCACCTGCAAAGAGCCTGCACCGCGCCTGCACAGAGCCTGCACCACACCTGCACAGAGCCTGCACCGCGCCTGCACAGAGCCTGCACCGCACCTGCACAGAGCCTGCACCGCGCCTGCACAGTGCCTGCACCGCACCTTGTTATGGGAGGTCTTGATGCTAAACTCGGTGTGCACAGGACGGGACCTCTGTAATCACTATGTGCTATATGCTACATCATATGTAAAAAAGAATCTCCATGGTAAAAAAATAAAAAATAAAGTCTACAAAGCTACAATAGCAGCAGAGGTGGATCACCGGCCCCAGAGGTCACGGAGCCCGGGGGTCATGTGATGGAGATGAGTGGTCCGCAGTAGCGCCGCTCACAGGCACTATCCGGAACACAAGGTATTGAGAGAAAACTTGTTTCTCAACATAATATCGATATGGCCAGTGATGAATATGGATGAAGCACCCCTTTAAGGGCTCAATCAGTGACTCTCCTCCTTCTGCTCAGTGCTGGTCGCTGGTCGCTGAGTCATATCTTAAGCCCGCTACACACGCTTCAATATATCTCACAATCCGTCGTTGGGGTCAAGTTGTAAGTGACGCACATCCGGCATCGTTTGTGAGGTATCTGCGTGTGACAGCTACATGCGATCAGGATTGAACGCAAAACCGTTGATCGCAAACACATCGTATCATTCTCTAGAATTGAGCGTTTTGTTGCACGAACCTAGTCAATTGTAACGTGTGACATCCCTCATACGATTTTGGTGTCTGAGGCTATGTGCGCAGGTGTGCGCTCTGCACCGCAGCTTATAAAAGGTCTGCTTCAGAGCGCAGCTGAAAAGCCTCACAATGTCTGTCATGCACTAATCTCTGTTAGACCGTCACTATCTCTGTCCCTCACTCTCTGTCCATGTCAGTCTATCCCCCTCTCTCATATACTCACCGATCCCCGATCCCTGGCGCTGCACGGCATTCACACTGCTCCGGCGGCTTTTACTGTTTTGAAAAAGCCGGCCGCCCATTAAACAATTTCGTATTCCCTGCTTTCCCCGCCCACCGGCGCCTATGATTGGTTACAGTGAGACACGCCCCCACGCTGAGTGACAGGTGTCACACTGCACCCAATCACAGCAGCCGGTGGGCGTGTCTATACTGTGTAGTGAAATAAATAATTAAATAATTAAAAAAAACGGCGTGCGGTTCCCCCCATTTTTAAAACCAGCCAGATAAAGCCATACGGCTGAAGGCTGGTATTCTCAGGATGGGGAGCTCCACGTTATGGGGAGCCCCCCACCCTAACAATATCAGCCAACAGCCGCCCAGAATTGCCGCATACATTATATGCGACAGTTCTGGGACTGTACCCGGCTCTTCCCGATTTGCCCTGGTGCGTTGGCAAATCGGGGTAATAAGGAGTTAATGGCAGCCCATAGCTGCCAATAAGTCCTAGATTAATCATGTCAGGCGTCTATGAGACACCCTCCATGATTAATCTGCAAGTTACAGTAAATAAACACACACACCCGAAAAAATCCTTTATTAGAAATAAAAAACACACACATATACCCTGGTTCACCACTTTAATCAGCCCCAAAAAGCCCTCCTTGTCCGGCGTCATCCAGGATGATCCAGCGTCGCTTCCACCGCAGCTGCATGGAGGTGACCGGAGCCGCAGCACACACAGCCGCTCCGGTCACCTCCACACAGCAAATGAACACAGCCGCGCGATCAGCTGCTGTCACTGAGGTTACCCGCGGCCACCGCTGCATCCACCGGTGGCCGCGGGTAACCTCAGTGACAGCAGCTGATCGCGCGGCTGTCTTCATTTGCTGCATGGAGGTGACCGGAGCGGCTGTGTGTGCTGCAGCTCCGGTCACCTCCATGCAGCTGCGGTGGAAGCGACGCTGGATCATCCTGGATGACGCCGGTGTGAAGCCCCACAGGTGTTGGGTCGGTGCATTACCTTCAGGGACTCCACTCGGCTGGATCTTGTCACTGGTAGGAAATCTTCTATTTGTCGTGACGCCACTCTCAGAATTGCGGTCAGTGGGGACCGCCACTGCAGATTAAGGGATGCCTGGGGCTGATGGTGGGTGCAGTCGGGTGTAGTAGCCTCCTGAGAGTGAGGCAAGCCCCAGGGCCCTGTGTAGATGTGTAGAACCACAAGGCGCAGAATAACTCCACACAAGCAGAAGGTCTTTCAGGGGTTTTACTCACTTTAGATGGCAGGGTGAGTAACCCGGGCGTAGCTGGGATGAACCAGGCTGGAACCAGGTATCCTTCCGGCTGACTAATGATGGTGACTACTGACTCGCCTTCCTTAGCCCTTGGTGGTTTGGGGTAACCCCGACTTTTAGTCCCTATGGGGGTCACCCAGGGAAGTTGCTGAAGCCTCTCTCCCCTTCGGTTGCCGTTTGCTTGTCGCCTGGACCAGATCACTCCAGCTACTTGCCTCCTGTGAACTATGGGCCCTAACTGTGGCTACGTGGCTGCGGCTTTTGGGTGTTGTGGTGTGGGCTTTGAGGGCCCCACACCGGCAGGTTTAGCAAGGAAAGGTAGATCTATCCCCGCTCCGGGATCTGCCGCCCGTTTGGGCCTGGTACTCCCTAGCAGTCTCCTTACTTCCCACTCCGTGCTCTCTCTTTAGCTGAAGATGGATTTCGGGTAGCACTCCTAGGTGACCGTTCTCCCCCGTCGGTAGCCACTGCGCGGGCGCTGTTAGACTGCAACAGCCCCAGGGGTCTGCTCTCCTCGGAGCTCCCTGGACTCTGCACTGAACTGGCTCACTGCTCCTCCTCTCCTGTTCTTGCCTACGCCACCTAGCAACCAGGCTCTCTTACCACACCCCTTGAGTGGAGATTGAGGCTTTTGGCCCCCTCCTGGGATCCCCAGGGGTCCTCTCAAAGGTACATGTGTGAGACCTGATCACTATGCGCCTGTGTAGTCACACCTCGGTCAGCCTTCTGGATTACCTGTTTGTACTGTCCCCAGCATGGGTGCAGTACTCAGTGGTGCCTGACCAGGTCAGGGGCGCCACATTCCCCCTTAGTTATCACCAGCACGTCCTCGGGCTGCAAGACAACATTTTAAAATGCATAAAACAGTAAAACATGGTAAAACTTTTAAAACCACCAGGTACCATACATCACCACCCTCCACCCACAAGTCCGTTAACCCACCCAAAACCCTTTCCCGTTGGCCGCGCCTTCAGCCACTTCTGGCAGGATGTAGAGGCGGCTTTCATGGTCTGGTGGTCTTCAGGGTATACCTGGCCTGGTGGAGCCGCGCCTTCAGCCTCTTCTGGCAGGATGCAGAGGCGGCCTTCACAGTTGGTGCTGACCAGGTACCCTCTTTGTGGTGGAGAGCCAGGCCCCATAAACAGGCATGCTCTCTGGTTGCAGGTGAGCCAAGGCCCTATATACGGACGTGCTCCCTGGTTGCAGACGAGCCAAGCCCCTAAACAGGCTGACTCTGGTGGTGGTGGTGCCCTCTGGTGTAACTATTTACACTGCGAGAGTTTGTGGCTATAGCCAGTTCATAGCCTTAAGGTTCATTTCTCACATTAGTTTATGTGGGCACATTGCTTAAACTTGAAAACGTTGCAAAACTTCAAACTGGTCAAACAGTAACTTGGTGTACTTTACTCTATGCAGATTCCTCCTCACCAGGGCTTGGGCCTGTAGGGCTGCGGCACCTGTTGCTTTCTTGACCTCTTTCTTCGTCTGTGGTAGTCTCATCAGTGGGTTCTTTATCTGTTCTTTCTCTATCTCTGTCTTTCCTTTCTTCTTCTGTGTCTGTTTCTTTTTCTTTAGGACATGGCGTAACATCTAGTGCATACCAGCCTCTTTCTCCTTGATGCATTGTAAATTGCACTGTGTCTCCCATTCTTAGGTTTCTTCCAGGATGTCCTCTGGGCAAATGAGCTCTCACGTCTCTTCTATTGACAAAAATGCCTTCTTTCATACCAGGTGCAACTATAAAGCCGTATCCTGATTTTAGGCTGAAATCTTCTACTACACCACGACAAAGTGGACCTCCAACCTGGGATTTGGCTCTTCTCAGGAACCGTTTCTCCTCTAGGCCTCTGGCCGTTATTTCATCTTTCTGCTCTGGGGATTGCGGTGCAGGGAAAGACTGGGTTCTGCTACGGCGCCGTGTCTTGCGGACTGGATTCTGCGAGGTACAGCTTACAAGCTCCCAGGTGAGGCTTTTGGGCAGATCTTCTTCAGCAGACGGTGTTAGGTCTTCCTCATCCCAGCGAGAATATGGCAACATCTCCGGCTCTGGGCATGGATCCACTGCTAGTGGCTCCTGAGTCAGCTCCTCAGCTTCCTGGCCTCCCCTCCCCCTTAGTTCTTCTGAGCACTCCTTTGGTGGCAGTGCTGGGGATGGACTTTCATCAGCAGGCCCAGGCGGGGGACTCTTTGGCGTGGTTGCTGCAGGGGTTGCCGGAATCCTCTTGGGAGTATGTGGAGGGAGCAGATACCGGTCCACCATCTCCTGTGGGAACTGGGACTCTAGGTTAGCCTTCAGCTCCCAGTATGCGGGGTCCTCTCCTATCAGGGACTTCCTAGCAGGGACTTCCTTGGACTGGGGAGCGATGTCTGCTCTGGCCTTGCAGGCCGGGGTAAACGGTGATACAATCTTATCTTGGCGGGCCGCGCCTGACATGGCGGCGGCCTGGTCTTGGCGGGCCGCGCCCTGCATGGCGGCGGCCTGGATCAGCGTCGCTGTTGCAACTGGCGGCTTAGCGGGCGTCGCTACTGTGGCCGGTTCTTGGCGGGCCGGGCAGGGCATCGCTGCGGCGGCCTGGATTGGCGTCGCTGTCGTGGCTTGGATCGGCGTCGCAGCGGCGAGGGGATCTTTGCAGGCTGGGCTGAGCGTCGCTGCAGCGATCTGGGCTTGGCGGGCCGCACCTGGCGTGGCTGCGGCCTGGTTCAGCACCTCGCCTGCGGCGTGGATGAGCGTCGCTGCTGCGGTGGGGTCTTGGCGGGCCGGGCCTAGCAAGGCGGCGGCCTGGGTCAGCGTCACACCTGCGGCATGGATGAGGGTCGCGGTGGCAGCCGGTTCTTTGCGGGCCGAACTTGGCGTTACTGCAGGGACCGGATCTTGGTGGGCCGAGCAGGGCATCGCTGCGGCGGCCTGGGCTTGGCGGGCCGCACCTGGCGTGGCTGCGGCCTGGCTCAGCGTCGCCGCGCCGGGCGCCTCCTCAGGGACCGCGGGCGTGGCAGCAGGGGTCGGGGCACTCGCGCTGGCAGGGGCAACACTGGACTCACCCATCGGTGGCACCATCGGGGTCTGAGTCGTCACCGTCCGGTCTGGCACTCGGCGCGTGGCTCTCCCCTCGTAGGCCTGAACCGCTGCAGCCATCTCCAGCAGCTCCATGCGTTCCTCTCTGATCTGCTCTACGACCCGGGTCTCCAGTCGGTTGCAGAACCGGGCAAGCTCCCGATACCACCAGGCAGCGGAGCCTGGCTCTGGGTTTCTGCGTTCAGACGCCATTTCCTCTGCGCCTTCTTCTGCACGATTTCCCAGCAGTGGACTCGTCGCTGCCTCCAGTAGCAGGCTCTTCAGTTTCTGCTCTGCCTCTTCCAGCAGCAGGCTTCTGGGTCCCTTTCTGTCCCGACGTCTCTGAACGCCTCCGCTCTCTTCACTTGCGAGGTCAGGACTCTGCAGGGGATCCCTGGGTAGCCACACCTCTTCGTGGGCGGTAACTTCTCCCAGCGCGGGCTGCTGTTGTTTTTCAGCGCGCTTTTCATGGTGGCAATATGGCGGCGCTTCCAATTTTTCAAGCGGACCGCCCAGGCACATGGTCACCTGTCTGAACAGGTCTAGTCCTTATCCTGTTCGTGACGCCAGATGTGAAGCCCCACAGGTGTTGGGTCGGTGCATTACCTTCAGGGACTCCACTCGGCTGGATCTTGTCACTGGTAGGAAATCTTCTATTTGTCGTGACGCCACTCTCAGAATTGCGGTCAGTGGGGACCGCCACTGCAGATTAAGGGATGCCTGGGGCTGATGGTGGGTGCAGTCGGGTGTAGTAGCCTCCTGAGAGTGAGGCAAGCCCCAGGGCCCTGTGTAGATGTGTAGAACCACAAGGCGCAGAATAACTCCACACAAGCAGAAGGTCTTTCAGGGGTTTTACTCACTTTAGATGGCAGAGTGAGTAACCCGGGCGTAGCTGGGATGAACCAGGCTGGAACCAGGTATCCTTCCGGCTGACTAATGATGGTGACTACCGACTCGCCTTCCTTAGCCCTTGGTGGTTTGGGGTAACCCCGACTTTTAGTCCCTATGGGGGTCACCCAGGGAAGTTGCTGAAGCCTCTCTCCCCTTCGGTTGCCGTTTGCTTGTCGCCTGGACCAGATCACTCCAGCTACTTGCCTCCTGTGAACTATGGGCCCTAACTGTGGCTACGTGGCTGCGGCTTTTGGGTGTTGTGGTGTGGGCTTTGAGGGCCCCACACCGGCAGGTTTAGCAAGGAAAGGTAGATCTATCCCCGCTCTGGGATCTGCCGCCCGTTTGGGCCTGGTACTCCCTAGCAGTCTCCTTACTTCCCACTCCGTGCTCTCTCTTTAGCTGAAGATGGATTTCGGGTAGCACTCCTAGGTGACCGTTCTCCCCCGTCGGTAGCCACTGCGCGGGCGCTGTTAGACTGCAACAGCCCCAGGGGTCTGCTCTCCTCGGAGCTCCCTGGACTCTGCACTGAACTGGCTCACTGCTCCTCCTCTCCTGTTCTTGCCTACGCCACCTAGCAACCAAGCTCTCTTACCACACCCCTTGAGAGGAGATGGAGGCTTTTGGCCCCCTCCTGGGATCCCCAGGGGTCCTCTCAAAGGTACATGTGTGAGACCTGATCACTATGCGCCTGTGTAGTCACACCTCGGTCAGCCTTCTGGATTACCTGTTTGTACTGTCCCCAGCATGGGTGCAGTACTCAGTGGTGCCTGACCAGGTCAGGGGCGCCACACCGGACAAGGAGGGCTTTTTGGGGCTGATTAAAGTGGTGAACCAGGGTATATGTGTGTGTGTTTTTATTTCTAATAAAGGATTTTTTCGGGTGTGTGTTTATTTACTGTAACTTACAGATTAATCATGGAGGGTGTCTCATAGACGCCTGACATGATTAATCTAGGACTTATTGGCAGCTATGGGCTGCCAATAACTCCTTATTACCCCGATTTGCCAACGCACCAGGGTAAATCGGGAAGAGCCGGGTACAGTCCCAGAACTGTCGCATATAATGTATGCGGCAATTCTGGGCGGCTGTTGGCTGATATTGTTAGGGTGGGGGGCTCCCCATAACGTGGAGCTCCCCATCCTGAGAATACCAGCCTTCAGCCGTATGGCTTTATCTGGCTGGTTTTAAAAATGGGGGGAACCGCACGCCGTTTTTTTTAATTATTTAATTATTTATTTCACTACACAGTATAGACACGCCCACCGGCTGCTGTGATTGGGTGCAGTGTGACACCTGTCACTCAGAGTGGGGGCGTGTCTCACTGTAACCAATCATAGGCGCTGGTGGGCGGGGAAAGCAGGGAATACGAAATTGTTTAATGGGCGGCCGGCTTTTTCAAAACAGTAAAAGCCGCCGGAGCAGTGTGAACGCCGTGCAGCTCCGGAGATCGGGGATCGGTGAGTATGAGAGAGGGCTGGTCACTTCAGTCACTCAGGAGATTAGCGGTCACCGGTGAGTCTTCACTGGTGACCGCTAATCAGGACGCGACACAGACAGAGCCGCAGCATGACAATGAAGTCGGGTGAAGTTCACCCGAGTTCATTCTGACAGTGCGGCTCTGTCTGTGTCTGCTGTCATCTGCCATTCAGCTCTGCTACATGGCTGTCTGTGTCTGCTGTCAGCGGCCATTCAGCTCTGCTACATGGCTCTGTCTGTGTCTGCTGTCATCTGCCATTCAGCTCTGCTACATGGCTGTCTGTGGCTGCTGTTAGCGGCCATTCAGCTCTGCTACATGGCTGTCTGTGTCTGCTGTCAGCGGCCATTCAGCTCTGCTACATGGCTGTCTGTGTCTGCTGTCAGTGTGGCGCCCCTGACCTGGTCAGGCACCACTGAGTACTGCACCCATGCTGGGGACAGTACAATACAGGTAATCCAGAAGGCTGACCGAGGTGTGACTACACAGGCGCATAGTGATCAGGTCTCACACATGTACCTATGAGAGGACCCCTGGGGATCCCAGGAGGGGGAAAAGCCTTCACCTCCACTGGAATAGTGGAGGGGGCCAAAAGCCTCCATCTCCTCTCAAGGGGTGTGGTAAGAGAGCCTGGTTGCTAGGTGGCGTAGGCAAGAACAGGAGAGGAGGAGCAGTGAGCCGGTTCAGTGCAGAGTCCAGGGAGCTCCGAGGAGAGCTGACCCCTACCCCTGGGGCTGTTGCAGTCTGACAGCGTCCGCGCAGTGGCTACCGACGGGGGAGAACGGTCACCTAGGAGTGCTACCCGAAACCCATCTCCAGCTAAAGCGAGAGCACGGCGTGGGAAGTAAGGAGACTGCTAGGGAGAACCAGGCCCAAACGGGCGGCAGATCCCGGAGCGGGGATAGATCCACCTTTCCCTGCTAAACCTGCCGGTGTGGGGCCCTCAAAGCCCACACCACAACACCACAAAAGCCGCAGCCACGTAGCCACAGTTAGGGCCCACAGTTCACAGGAGGCAAGCAGCTGGAGTGATCTGGCCCAGGCAACAAGCACACGGCAAACGAAGGGGAGAGAGGCTTCAGCAGCTTCCCTGGGTGACCCCCATAGGGACTAAAAGTCGGGGTTACCCCAAACCACCAAGGGCTAAGGAAGGCGAGTCGGTAGTCACCATCAGAAGTCAGCCTGAAGGATACCTGGTTCCCGCCTGGTTCATCCCAGCTACGCCCGGGTTACTCACCCTGCCATCAACTGTGAGTAAAAACCCCTGAAAGACATTCTGCGTGTGTGGAGTTATTCTGCGCCTTGTGGTTCTACACCTCTACACAGGGCCCTGGGGCTTGCCTCACTCTCAGGAGGCAATTCCAACTAACTGCACTCACCATCAGCCCCAGGCGTCCCTCAACCTGCAGTGGCGGTCCCTACTGGCCGCAATACTGAGAGTGGCGTCACGACAAGAAGAAGATCTCCTACCTGTGACAAGATCCAGCCGAGTGGAGTCCCTGAAGGTAATGCACCGACACTGCACCTGTGGGGCTTCACATCAGCGGCCATTCAGCTCTGCTACATGGCTCTGTCTGTGTCTGCTGTCATCTGCCATTCAGCTCTGCTACATGGCTGTCTGTCTGCTGTCAGCGGCCATTCACCGCTGCTACATGGCTGTCTGTGTCTGCTGTCAGCGGCCATTCAGCTCTGCTACATGGGTGTCTGTGTCTGCTGTTAGCGGCCATTCAGCTCTGCTACATGGCTGTCTGTGTCTGCTGTTAGCGGCCATTCAGCTCTGCTACATGGGTGTCTGTGTCTGCTGTTAGCGGCCATTCAGCTCTGCTACATGGGTGTCTGTGTCTGCTGTCAGCGGCCATTCAGCTCTGCTACATGGCTGTCTGTGGCTGCTGTTAGCGGCCATTCACCGCTGCTACATGGCTGTCTGTGTCTGCTGTCAGCGGCCATTCACCGCTGCTACATGGCTGTCTGTGTCTGCTGTCAGCGGCCATGTAGCAGAGCTGAATGGCAGATGACATAGTAAAAACGCATCCCTACACATTACACACGCTTGGCAAGTCAATAAATAAATAAAAAAAAAAAGGTGCCCAATGCATACGTCACAGAACACATGATCTAAAGGATCGCACACAAAATTGACCAATTTAACATAGACTAATGCACGTGTGACAGCGAATGAACGACCTACGTGAAATCTCATAGATCCCGTATGCAACCTGGGCGTGTCACATCGCAAATGCGATTGTACAACTAATTGCAACGTGTAAAGTGGGCTTTAGGGGTGCTTCACACACAGCGAGCTCGCTGCCGAGATCGCTGCTGAGTCACGCTTTTTGTGACGCAGCAGTGACCTCATTAGCGATCTCGCTGTGTGTGACACTGGATCTGGCCCCTGCTGCGAGATCGCTGCTCGTTACACACAGCCCTGGTTCGTTTTCTTCAAAGCCGCTCTCCCGCTGTGACACACAGATCGCTGTGTATGACAGCGAGAGAGCGACAAATGAAGCGAGCAGGGAGCAGGAGCCGGCGTCTGACAGCTGAGGTAAGCTTGTAACCAAGATAAACATCGGGTAACCAAGGTGGTTACCCGATATTTACCTTAGTTACCAGCCTCTGCAGCTCTCACGCTGCCTGTGCTGCCGGCTCCGGCTCTCTGCACATGTAGCTGCATTACACATCGGGTTAATTAACCCGATGTGTACTGTACCTAGGAGAGCAAGGAGCCAGCGCTCAGTGTGCGCGGCTCCCTGCTCTCTGCACACAGCGCTGGTAACTAATGTAAACATTGGGTAACCATACCCGATGTTTACCTTAGTTACCAGTGTCCGCAGCTTCCAGACGCCGGCTCCGTGCAAGCGCAGCGTCGCTTGCACGTCGCTGCTGGCTGGGGGCTGTTCAGTGGTCGCTGGTGAGATCTGCCTGTTTGACAGCTCACCAGCGACCATGTAGCGATGCAGCAGCGATCCTGACCAGGTCAGATCGCTGGTCGGATCGCTGCTGCATCGCTAAGTGTGAAGGTACCCTTACAATCAGTGACTGTCCTCCTTCTGCTCAGTGCTGGTCGCTGGTCGCTGAGTCACATCTTACAATCAGTGACTGTCCTCCTTCTGCTCAGTGCTGGTCGCTGGTCGCTGAGTCACATCTTACAATCAGTGACTCTCCTCCTTCTGCTCAGTGCTGGTCGCTGGTCGCTGAGTCACATCTTACAATTAGTGATTCTCCTCCTTCTGCTCAGTGCTGGTCGCTGGTCGCTGAGTCACATCTTACAATCAGTGATTCTCCTGCTTCTGCTCAGTGCTGGTCGCTGGTCGCTGAGTCACATCTTACAATCAGTGACTCTCCTCCTTCTGCTCAGTGCTGGTCGCTGGTTGCTGAGTCACATCTTACAATCAGTGACTCTCCTCCTTCTGCTCAGTGCTGGTCGCTGGTTGCTGAGTCACATCTTACAATCAGTGACTCTCCTCCTTCTGCTCAGTGCTGGTCGCTGGTCGCTGAGTCACATCTTACAATCAGTGACTCTCCTCCTTCTGCTCAGTGCTGGTCGCTGGTTGCTGAGTCACATCTTACAATCAGTGACTCTCCTCCTTCTGCTCAGTGCTGGTCGCTGGTCACTGAGTCACATCTTACAATCAGTGACTCTCCTCCTTCTGCTCAGTGCTGGTCGCTGGTCGCTGAGTCACATCTTACAATCAGTGATTCTCCTCCTTCTGCTCAGTGCTGGTCGCTGGTTGCTGAGTCACATCTTACAATCAGTGATTCTCCTCCTTCTGCTCAGTGCTGGTCGCTGGTTGCTGAGTCACATCTTACAATCAGTGATTCTCCTCCTTCTGCTCAGTGCTGGTCGCTGAGTCACATCTTACAATCAGTGATTCTCCTCCTTCTGCTCAGTGCTGGTCGCTGGTTGCTGAGTCACATCTTACAATCAGTGACTCTCCTCCTTCTGCTCAGTGCTGGTCGCTGGTCGCTGAGTCACATCTTACAATCAGTGACTCTCCTCCTTCTGCTCAGTGCTGGTCGCTGGTTGCTGAGTCACATCTTACAATCAGTGATTCTCCTCCTTCTGCTCAGTGCTGGTCGCTGAGTCACATCTTACAATCAGTGATTCTCCTCCTTCTGCTCAGTGCTGGTCGCTGAGTCACATCTTACAATCAGTGACTCTCCTCCTTCTGCTCAGTGCTGGTCGCTGGTTGCTGAGTCACATCTTACAATCAGTGACTCTCCTCCTTCTGCTCAGTGCTGGTCGCTGGTTGCTGAGTCACATCTTACAATCAGTGATTCTCCTCCTTCTGCTCAGTGCTGGTCGCTGGTTGCTGAGTCACATCTTACAATCAGTGATTCTCCTCCTTCTGCTCAGTGCTGGTCGCTGGTCGCTGAGTCACATCTTACAATCAGTGATTCTCCTCCTTCTGCTCAGTGCTGGTCGCTGGTCGCTGAGTCACATCTTACAATCAGTGACTCTCCTCCTTCTGCTCAGTGCTGGTCGCTGGTCGCTGAGTCACATCTTACAATCAGTGATTCTCCTCCTTCTGCTCAGTGCTGGTCGCTGAGTCACATCTTACAATCAGTGACTCTCCTCCTTCTGCTCAGTGCTGGTCGCTGGTTGCTGAGTCACATCTTACAATAAAGCGGGCTTTACACGCTACGACATCGCTAATGCGGAGTCGTTGGGGTCACGGATTTTGTGACGCACATCCGGCCGCATTAGCGATGCCGTTGCGTGTGACATCGATAAGCGATTTTGCATTGTTGCAAAACAGTGCAAAATCGCTCATCGGCGACATGGGGGTCCATTCTCAAATCTCGTTACTGCAGCAGTAACGAGGTTGTTCCTCGTTCCTGCGGCAGCACACATTGCTGCGTGTGACGCCGCAGGAACGAGGAACCTCTCCTTACCTGCCTCCCGGCCACTATGCGGAAGGAAGGAGGTGGGCGGGATGTTACGTCCCGCTCATCTCCGCCCCTCCGCTGCTATTGGGCAGCCGCTCAGTGACGTTTCAGTGATGTCGCTGTGACGCCGCACGGACCGCCCCCTTAGAAAGGAGGCGGTTCGCCGGTCACAGCGACGTCGCCGGACAGGTAAGTATGTGTGACGGCTGTGGGCGATGTTGTGCGGCACGGGCAGCTATATGCCCGTGTCGCGCAACAGATGGGGGCGGGTACCCACACTAGCGATATCGGGACCGATATCGCAGTGTGTAAAGTAGCCTTAAGTGATTGTCTCAAAGGATAAAATAATGGCAGTCTTTCCTATGTGGAGATGTGACGCTGCCGTGTGCACGAGGCCTTAGATCCTCGATCATTACTCGTGTATCAGGGTCGCGGTGTTTGGGAAAAGGACAGAATCGTCACTGATCATGGAAATATAAGAAACTGCACATCTTATTAGAAAGACCTTCTTTCTTCAATTCTCAGAGACCCCCCCCCTGCCTCCTTAAAGCATTATTGGTTCTTGTTCAAAGCAGGATTTACTGCTGTATAATATCCTCCATGCTGCTGCTTTCTATGCAGTGTTCATCTAACCCTAGAACGAGACTCACATAGACTCACAGCTCCACTGCTCAGTATTGCTGTATAATATCCTCCATGCTGCTGATTTCTATACAGTGTTCATCTAACCCTAGAACGAGACTCACATAGACTCACAGCTCCACTGCTCAGTACTGCTGTATAATATCCTCCCTGCTGCTGCTTTCTATGCAGTGTTCATCTAACCCTAGAACGAGACTCACATAGACTCACAGCTCCACTGCTCAGTATTGCTGTATAATATCCTCCATGCTGCTGATTTCTATACAGTGTTCATCTAACCCTATAACAAGACTCACATAGACTCACAGCTCCACTGCTCAGTACTGCTGTATAATATCCTCCATGCTGCTGCTTTCTATGCAGTGTTCATCTAACCCTATAACAAGGCTCACATAGACTCACAGCTCCACTTCTCAGTATTGCTGTATAATATCCTCCATGCTGCTGCTTTCTATGCAGTGTTCATCTAACCCTATAACAAGGCTCACATAGACTCACAGCTCCACTTCTCAGTATTGCTGTATAATATCCTCCATGCTGCTGCTTTCTGTGCAGTGTTCATCTAACCCTAGAACAAGACTCACATAGACTCACAGCTCCACTGCTCAGTATTGCTGTATAATATCCTCCATGCTGCTGATTTCTATGCAGTGTTCATCTAACCCTAGAACGAGACTCACATAGACTCACAGCTCCACTGCTCAGTACTGCTGTATAATATCCTCCATGCTGCTGATTTCTATACAGTGTTCATCTAACCCTAGAACGAGACTCACATAGACTCACAGCTCCACTGCTCAGTACTGCTGTATAATATCCTCCCTGCTGCTGCTTTCTATGCAGTGTTCATCTAACCCTAGAACGAGACTCACATAGACTCACAGCTCCACTGCTCAGTATTGCTGTATAATATCCTCCATGCTGCTGATTTCTATACAGTGTTCATCTAACCCTATAACAAGACTCACATAGACTCACAGCTCCACTGCTCAGTACTGCTGTATAATATCCTCCATGCTGCTGCTTTCTATGCAGTGTTCATCTAACCCTATAACAAGACTCACATAGACTCACAGCTCCACTTCTCAGTATTGCTGTATAATATCCTCCATGCTGCTGCTTTCTGTGCAGTGTTCATCTAACCCTAGAACAAGACTCACATAGACTCACAGCTCCACTGCTCAGTATTGCTGTATAATATCCTCCATGCTGCTGATTTCTATACAGTGTTCATCTAACCCTATAACAAGACTCACATAGACTCACAGCTCCACTGCTCAGTACTGCTGTATAATATCCTCCATGCTGCTGCTTTCTATGCAGTGTTCATCTAACCCTATAACAAGACTCACATAGACTCACAGCTCCACTTCTCAGTATTGCTGTATAATATCCTCCATGCTGCTGCTTTCTGTGCAGTGTTCATCTAACCCTAGAACAAGACTCACATAGACTCACAGCTCCACTGCTCAGTATTGCTGTATAATATCCTCCATGCTGCTGATTTCTATACAGTGTTCATCTAACCCTATAACAAGACTCACATAGACTCACAGCTCCACTGCTCAGTATTGCTGTATAATATCCTCCATGCTGCTGCTTTCTATGCAGTGTTCATCTAACCCTAGAACGAGACTCACATAGACTCACAGCTCCACTGCTCAGTATTGCTGTATAATATCCTCCATGCTGCTGATTTCTATACAGTGTTCATCTAACCCTATAACAAGACTCACATAGACTCACAGCTCCACTGCTCAGTACTGCTGTATAATATCCTCCATGCTGCTGCTTTCTATGCAGTGTTCATCTAACCCTATAACAAGACTCACATAGACTCACAGCTCCACTGCTCAGTATTGCTGTATAATATCCTCCATGCTGCTGCTTTCTATGCAGTGTTCATCTAACCCTAGAACGAGACTCACATAGACTCACAGCTCCACTGCTCAGTATTGCTGTATAATATCCTCCCTGCTGCTGCTTTCTATGCAGTGTTCATCTAACCCTATAACAAGACTCACATAGACTCACAGCTCCACTTCTCAGTATTGCTGTATAATATCCTCCATGCTGCTGCTTTCTGTGCAGTGTTCATCTAACCCTAGAACAAGACTCACATAGACTCACAGCTCCACTGCTCAGTATTGCTGTATAATATCCTCCATGCTGCTGATTTCTATACAGTGTTCATCTAACCCTATAACAAGACTCACATAGACTCACAGCTCCACTGCTCAGTATTGCTGTATAATATCCTCCATGCTGCTGCTTTCTATGCAGTGTTCATCTAACCCTAGAACGAGACTCACATAGACTCACAGCTCCACTGCTCAGTATTGCTGTATAATATCCTCCCTGCTGCTGCTTTCTATGCAGTGTTCATCTAACCCTATAACAAGACTCACATAGACTCACAGCTCCACTGCTCAGTACTGCTGTATAATATCCTCCATGCTGCTGCTTTCTATAAAGTGTTCTTCTAACCCTATAACTAGACTCACAGCTCCACTTCTCAGTATTGCTGTATAATATCCTCCATGCTGCTGCTTTCTATAAAGTGTTCTTCTAACCCTATAACTAGACTCACATAGACTCACAGCTCCACTGCTCAGTATTGCTGTATAATATCCTCCATGCTGCTGATTTCTATACAGTGTTCATCTAACCCTATAACGAGACTCACATAGACTCACAGCTCCACTGCTCAGTATTGCTGTATAATATCCTCCATGCTGCGGATTTCTATACAGTGTTCATCTAACCCTATAACGAGACTCACATAGACTCACAGCTCCACTGCTCAGTATTGCTGTATAATATCCTCCATGCTGCTGCTTTCTATAGAGTGTTCATCTAACCCTATAACAAAACTCACATAGACTCACAGCTCCACTGCTCAGTATTGCTGTATAATATCCTCCATGCTGCTGATTTCTATACAGTGTTCATCTAACCCTATAACGAGACTCACATAGACTCACAGCTCCACTGCTCAGTACTGCTGTATAATATCCTCCATGCTGCTGATTTCTATACAGTGTTCATCTAACCCTATAACTAGACTCACAGCTCCACTGCTCAGTATTGCTGTATAATATCCTCCATGCTGCTGATTTCTATACAGTGTTCATCTAACCCTATAACAAGACTCACATAGACTCACAGCTCCACTGCTCAGTATTGCTGTATAATATCCTCCATGCTGCTGCTTTCTATGCAGTGTTCATCTAACCCTAGAACGAGACTCACATAGACTCACAGCTCCACTGCTCAGTATTGCTGTATAATATCCTCCCTGCTGCTGCTTTCTATGCAGTGTTCATCTAACCCTATAACAAGACTCACATAGACTCACAGCTCCACTGCTCAGTACTGCTGTATAATATCCTCCATGCTGCTGCTTTCTATAAAGTGTTCTTCTAACCCTATAACTAGACTCACAGCTCCACTTCTCAGTATTGCTGTATAATATCCTCCATGCTGCTGCTTTCTATAAAGTGTTCTTCTAACCCTATAACTAGACTCACATAGACTCACAGCTCCACTGCTCAGTATTGCTGTATAATATCCTCCATGCTGCTGATTTCTATACAGTGTTCATCTAACCCTATAACGAGACTCACATAGACTCACAGCTCCACTGCTCAGTATTGCTGTATAATATCCTCCATGCTGCGGATTTCTATACAGTGTTCATCTAACCCTATAACGAGACTCACATAGACTCACAGCTCCACTGCTCAGTATTGCTGTATAATATCCTCCATGCTGCTGCTTTCTATAGAGTGTTCATCTAACCCTATAACAAAACTCACATAGACTCACAGCTCCACTGCTCAGTATTGCTGTATAATATCCTCCATGCTGCTGATTTCTATACAGTGTTCATCTAACCCTATAACGAGACTCACATAGACTCACAGCTCCACTGCTCAGTACTGCTGTATAATATCCTCCATGCTGCTGATTTCTATACAGTGTTCATCTAACCCTATAACTAGACTCACAGCTACACTGCTCAGTATTGCTGTATAATATCCTCCATGCTGCTGATTTCTATAAAGTGTTCTTCTAACCCTATAACTAGACTCACATAGACTCACAGCTACACTGCTCAACTTGCTCATCTGCGCTGTATAATGTTCTTTGTGCTTCAGTTGCTTTCTACTATTTTCTATCACCCCAGAGCTGGATTCACAGCTCCACTGCTCAGTACTGCTGTATAAGGTCATCCATGCTGCTGCTATAACGAGACTCTCATAGACTCACAGCTCCACTGCTCATCTCCGCTGTATGATGTCCTCCATGCTGCTGCTGCTGCTTTTCAACATGTTTTGAACAGAGAAATAAGAGCAGGAATCCCTCGGTTCTGAGTCTACTGGTTATAGGGGGTATTGTAGCAGCTAATCTAAGCTAAACTTATTAGATCAGGGATAAGTACAAAATAAACAATAAAGCCTGTACATATGAAAACTGGTAAGAATATAGGATACATGTCATAAATGAAATAAAATAGAGTGTTTCCTCCCGTGCTCACACAGAGTGCGGCTGATCATCCTTGTATTTTGTATTTCATTTCCAGGGTTTAGCCCTTTGTCTTCTTACAGCTTTTGTGTTTTACACTTGATGGTTGTTGCGCAGTGAGTTAGAACAGGGGCGGAACACACATCACTTATGTAATCATGGTGGCCACAGGACTAAGGGGATGCATTAAACTGTATAGGGGTTGTATGCTACTACATGGGGGCTGCATAATGATATATGGGAGCTGTATAATACTATATGGGAGCTACATGATACTATATGGATGACTATGGGGAGTGTATTACTGTATAATATATGAAAGACTATGGGAAGTGTATTATACTATATGGAGGACTATGGGGAGTGTATTATACTATATGGAGGACTATGGGGAGTGTATTATACTATATGGAGGACTATGGGAAGTGTATTATACTATATGGGAGGACTATGGGAAGTGTATTATACTATATGGAGGACTCTGAGGAGTGTATTATAATATATGGAGGACTATGGGAAATGTATTATACTTTATGGAGGACTATGGGGAGTGTATTATAATATATGAAGGACTATGGGTAGTGTATTACAATATATGGAGGACTATGGGGCATGTATTATAATAAATGGAGGACTATGGGAGTGTATTATAATATATGGAGGACTATGGGAGTGTATTATAATATATGGAGGACTATGGGAAGTGTATTATAATATATGGAGGACTATGGGTAGTGTATTACAATATATGGAGGACTATGGGAGTGTATTACAATATATGGAGGACTATGGGAGTGTATTATAATATATGGAGGACTATGGGAGTGTATAACAATATATGGAGGACTATGGGAGTGTATTATAATATATGGAGGACTATGGGAAGTGTATAATAATATATGGAGGACTATGGGAGTGTATAATAATATATGGAGGACTATGGGAAGTGTATTATACTATATGGAGGACTATGGGGCATGTATTATAATATATGGAGGACTATGGGGAGTATATTATAATATATGGAGGACTATGGGAGTGTATTATAATATATGGAGGACTCTGGGGAGTATATTATAATATATGGAGGACTATGGGAGTGTATTATAATATATGGAGGACTATGGGAGTGTATTATAATATATGGAGGACTATGGGAGTGTATTATAATATATGGAGGACTATGGGGAGTGTATTACAATATAAGGAGGACTATGGAGAGTGTATTATGAGGGCTACATGATACTATATGGGAGCTACATAATACCATATGGGGGCTACATAATACTATATGGATGACTATGGGGAGTGCATTATAATATATGTAGGACTATGGGGAGTGTCTCATAATATATCAAGGACTATGGGGACTGTATTATAACATATGGAGGACTATGGGGAGTGTATTATAATATTTGGAGGACTATGGGGATTATTATAATATTGGATATTATATTGGGATATCGGAGTATAGGAAAGCTGGGTGCTGAGTTTAAGAGCCAAGTGTCATCGTAATTATCCTGTTCCCCGTGTGCTGTTCCTATTTGTTTTAGTTAAAACTGTTATTTAATGTTTTTCATGCTTGTCTCTGCTACCATCTACTGGTCAGACCTATCGGCTCCTCTGTTTCTTGCCCAGCCCATGCGAGTGTCTGCTGCTCCTCTTACATCACTTCCTGGAATATTCAGTTCCAGCCAGAGTTTTTGTGAGAATCACATCCATTATTGGAGCTGCTGGAAGCAAAGTCTTCTGACCTTAGTGGCTCCAGAAACAAGCATCACAAGAGAACCACAATACTTGGACCGCTGTACTCCTTCATGTCCTAACGTTTGGAGAAAATAAACCACCATTGTTTCATCTCAGCATGTGTATGTTTAACTCTGGAGCGCTCTGGTCATGTCTGCCTCACCTATAGGAAAAACGAAGGTAAGATTCTCACGCCATCCCACAACTACGCGTCTTCAATCACCTTTAAGTGGGGACAGAACAGTCAGAAGACTGCTTAACAGCTCAATACCCCGGCTACAGATCCCTAAGAACCCTGTAACTTCCCTTGTAATCTGCCTAGCAACAAGCCTAGTGCACTAGTCTGCCTGCAACAGTGCATGCCTGGACAAGCCTAAGGGGAAGCTCTCCCATCTGCCACGTCCTGTATCACCTCTGCTTGCATTGTAAAGGGACAGTTTTTATGCACCTGCTGTTTCCCTCTTGCCATACCCCTTCTATAGACTTGCAGTACATTATACCTCATTACTGCACCTTGCTGGACTGCGAACCCCAAGTTTTGCTAAAGACACCTTGGGAATTTCATCAGGGAGTCTTTGCGGAGCTGCACGACAATTTTCGGACCCCTATTCAGAAGTCAAGTTTCTTAAAGAGACAGTACGCCTTAAATCAAAATGGCCGAGAAAGACTTCGGACAGTTCCCCACTGCTGAAAAAGAGAAAATACAATCTGATACTGTCCATTATGAAGCCCAGGAGGCAGATCCCACGCTTCTAGCAGACCAAGTTGTCCGACCGAAGCGCTCTTCCAAACCCACGATAAAGGCCACTGAAAACTATCACACTATGAAAGATGAGGTATGTGAACACCTGGAAGAACAGTGGGAACGAGTCACCTATTACATGTCAAGACTTGAATCCTCATCAGGTGATGCCGCATGCTTACAAGCCGCTCTAGAACGGCTGAACACAGCTCATGAAAGATACAAGAGACTGTCAACAAGGTACACTACCTTTCTAAAAGACTCTAAAATTGATGAAGCTTTTTCAGACCTGAGCAAGGCAGAAGAGGTAGACAAGGAAAGAGATGCCAAGGTGCAAGATGCCATAGACAAGACCGAACACCGTATCTCTCACCAGCAAGAAACCAGATCACACCGATCAACCTCATCTAGATGTTCCTCTCGGTCATCCGGGTCATCATCCTCAAGAAGATCAGCCCTGAGCGACAGGATACTAGAAGCCCGCATAAGAGCAGAGGAATCCAAGGTGAGACGTTCCTTCACAGAAAGAGAAGTAGAGGAAGAAGCCAAAAGGGCAGAAGCAGACGCCAAAAGGGCAGAAGCAGAAGCCAAAAGGGCAGAAGCAGAAGCCAAAAGGGCAGAAGCAGAAGTCCTTGCAAAAGCAGAAGCCGCTAAAGCAGAAGCCAAAAGGGCAGAAGCAGAAGCCAAAAGGGCAGAAGCAGAAGCCAAAAGGGCAGAAGCAGAAGCCCTTGCAAATGCAGAAGCCCCTAAAGCAGAAGCCAAAAGGGCAGAAGCGGAGACTCGGATAAAGATTCTTCGGTCACAGATGGAAGAGGAAGTTGCGCTAGCTAAAGTGAGACTACTTGAGCAAGCATTGATCCAAGGTCCTGATCCAGCTCACTCGCCACCACTGGAAACAGACAATCCAGTTGATCGCACAAGATACTATGTACTGAATCAGTTACCTGTAGCAACCCCGGTTTGCAGTACCGTCCAAGCCGACAACACCGAAACCTCCAACTTACCTCTACCAGTGCCAGTACCATCTAAAGCACCCGAGCAATAACAGTCACCAAGAGGTGCCCTCTCAAACACAGTCACCACGGCAAGATGGCAACCAAGTGCTTCCTGACCAACTTCCACAGCTCAAGCAGCGGTCATCAGAATCTACAGAGGCTAAACCACAGCTCAACCCTGCAGCAACGTCATTCTACCCGGGAACATCTCATCCATTCATGCCAGGCAGCCCATACGCCCCAGGGGCATCACGAGTCATCATGGCAACAAGTGGTGAGAAATTAGATATGTCTGAGTTTGCCAGGTTCATGGTGAGCAGAGAGCTAATCAACACTAGTCTCACGAAATTTGATGATCGTGCAGAAAGCTACAGGGCCTGGAAAGCAACTTTCAATGCAGCCATCGCCAATCTCAACTTCACTGCAGAACAGGAGCTCGACCTCCTGATCAAGTGGTTGGGCCCAGGCTCTACAAACCGTATCAAGAGACTCAGAACCGTCTATGTGGGACAAGCAGAAGTGTAGCGGGCGGAGGAGGGGACGCTGCGCTCTCCCACTGCTCGGGTCCGGCTGCTGCTGCTGCTGCTGCTCGGTGGTGGCTCAAGCGGTGGGCCAGATTCCGGGGATTCGAGCGGCGTTCCTCACCCGTGAGTGAAAGGGTGGTGGTTTGGGTTTAGGGATATTGCCCGTGACGCCACCCACGGTTGTGGTGAGATTGGTGACACCACCGCTGCTCTGGACGGGGATCCCGGGAGCGATGACAGGGAGCAGCTTGGATGTTGGTTCTCCCCTCCGTGGATAGGGGGGTTGGTTGTCCCGGGGCCCGGTGAGGGGTAGGGATGTAGGCAGGCGGGTTACGGGGCCTGGTGAGGTGCAGGGTCGCGGGGACAGCGCTGTGCCGCACGGCACGGTGGTACTCACTCAGCCAATGACGAATGCAAAGTCTCCGGTAAAACAAACGGCTGGATGGACGGGTCTCACAGACGGCTGTGGTGTTTCTCCTCCCGGCAGGTTGATGGTGACTGCCTTTCCCTGCACCTGTATAGTGTGTACGGTTCCAATGGGTTCCCACCGGTAACCCGCTCCCCAGCTTGGATGGGTGCTGAAGGAGCCCCTTTTGCCCGCAGGCTCTGGTCCTGGGAAATGTAGCCTCGGCGGTGACTGTGTTTCCCTTTACGGTTTGAGCTTTCGCCTTCAATCGGGTCTTGGCTGCTGGGAAACCCCGGAGGTTCCCTTCGCTAACGGATTTGACAATTTCAACGACGACTCCTAGCCTTGTCGGGGTCCGTAAGCCCTGCCGGATGGTGCTGGCTTCTCTTTGTTCGCTGGTCCGGTACCGCTGAGCCACCGCCCGTCCACGGTCCTTATTGCTCACTCTAATCGGCCTCTCCTGCAGACGGTCACCACCGTCTGCCAACCTTGCTGTACCGTCCGGGCCACACACCCGGACCACCTTCAGACTGCTCCACTACCACTTCACTTCTCTACCTCCAAAAACTGAACTCAACTCGCTCCTTTTCCCGCCTCCAGGACTGTGTACTCCTCAGTGGGCGGGACCAACCACCTGGCCCACCCCCTGGTGTGGACATCAGCCCATGGAGGAAGGCAACAAGGATTTTGTGTTTGGCTTTGGTGTGCCTAACCGGGGTGTGGGGTGTTGGTGTTGTTCTGTGATGACCTGGCTTGTCCAGGGCACCACATTCCCCCTTAGTAAAATGCAGACCGTCTGCGGGCTGCCCGTCCATCACCGGTTTTATTTTAACTGTAAAGATAAAACGGTAAAACAAGCATTTTGCATTCTTCCCACATCGGGAGGCACATTTCTTAAACATTTCTAACGGTTGTCTTTATTAACGGTACGGCTTCCGCTCTCTCCCACCCAAGCAACCTGGCCCTGATGCTGCCCCTAAGCAAATAGGCAGCATTCCTTGACCCCAGTCCAGCACCAAGTTGCCCGAGCGGGTTCTGTCCCTTTCAGGGGACCCACGTCTATGGGGAGCCCCTGAACCCCCCGGAGGTTCGCCACCGGTTACGGTAGTGGCGGGCCTGGGCCATCCCTTTCCTCCAGGCCCATCCTCCCAAATCTGCCTCTCCGGAGGCGGTCACGGTTTCAAGCCAACAATATTTTTATTTACATACCACCAGTTCGTGGTTGCCCTGCTAGTTCTCGGGCTTGTCCGTAGCAGTTTCTACGCAAGGATTGCAGACAGTCCCCACGGGGACAACAGTTTCCGGCAACAACCGGTTCAATCAGGGTAGTTAAACAGGTCACATCTTCGGTTAATTTGCTTATCATTTTGGAACTTTCAAACTGGTGGTCGCAACGGGGACAACTTGCAGCGGAGCTCCGCTGCCATCACTCTGACTCCTCGGTGTCGGCCAGGGGAGGGGGCTCGGTAGATACCGGAATCAGGTTGCGGCCCAGGTGATCCTCTGGCAAATGAGAATTGACGTCCCGTCGGGCCACAAAAACTTCGGTCTCCATGCCCGGTTCATAGATAAAACCATAGCCCCGACGGACATCAAACCTCCTCACTTGTCCTTCATAGAGCGGGCCCCGGACACGGAAGGTTGCTTGGCGAAGGCTTTCTTTCTCCCAAATCGTGCGGGCCACCAGCTCCGCCTTCTTTCTCTCCCTCTCAGCAATCTCCAGGCCCAGCGGTGTCAGTTCCCTGTCCCAATACGGGGCTGCTGCGAGCCCCTGCGCACGGGTCGGGCCCCGCGAGACCTTCTGGACACTGCCCACCACTGGCAATCTGGGTGAAAGGTCCCGCGGTGACTTGGCCTGGGGTGCTGCCTTGCAGCGGCAACCCGGCGCAACCTCAGCCGAGGTGTGGGGAATGGGCACAGGGGTCCTCTCCCGCCGGACCTCCGCCTCCTCCTGCATGAGACGGGCTACCGGGGCCAATGCGGGGTCAGGCACGATCAGCGGTGCCTCCGGTACAGTTTCAACAACGGGCTCGGCCTTCGGCGTCTTCCAAGGAAGCGGTGCTGCACGGTCACGGGCCTCGGCTGCAGATCGGTCCGCCTGGGCGGATGGGCGGGGTACCGCTACCGATGGGGAAGGTAGCGGGCCTAGTGGCGGGGCAGCAGCAGCCAACACGGGTAGCGGGGAAGGTAGCAGGGCGAGTGGGTGTAGACCGGGCCCCTCGACCGCGATGACCGACCCACTAGGGGTACAGGGGCGTGGGTCACTTACCCTCTCTTCCAAGACTCCCTCCACCTCGCGTCTCCGTATGGCCGCCACCACCTCCGCCATGTCGGCCTCCCACTCCTCCAAGAGTAGTTGCATCCGAATCTGCAGCCGCTGTTGGAGCTGGGCAGTCCGGACCTCCCCCCACGGTTCCAGGCGCGGGGGCTACGGGGCTGCAGGACGGCTGGTACATGTCTGCGGCGGCCTCTTCCAAGAACAAAAAGATGGCCGCAGGGTCCTGGCATCCCTGCTTTTATAGCCGCAGGCTACATGCGGCCAGACGCCATCCCCCTTAGTCTTTTTCCGGCTCCTCCTCTACAGGGGCGGGGTTTTGATTTTCGCGCTTCCACTGCTCGAGGAGTCGCTCGAACGGGGACTTTTCGCGCCCAAAATGGCGGCTTCTCCAAATTTTCGGCCGGACACCTCTACCAGACGGCAGAGCGGTAAGATCCTGTTCGTGACGCCAAGTTGTCGCAGGCGGAGGAGGGGACGCTGCGCTCACCCACTGCTCAGGTCCAGCTGCTCTGCTGCTGCTGCTGCTCGGTGGTGGCTCGAGCGGTGGGCCGGATCCCGGGGACTCGAGCGGCGTTCCTCGCCCGTGAGTGAAAGGGGGGTGGTTTGGGTTGAGGGATATTGTCCGTGACGCCACCCACGGTTGTGGTGAGATTGGTGACACCACAGCTGCTCTGGACGGGGATCCCGGGAGCGATGACAGGAAGCAGCTTGGATGTTGGTTCTCCCCTCCGTGGGTAGGGGGGTTGGTTGTCCCGGGGCCCGGTGAGGGGTAGGGATGTAGGCAGGCGGGTTACGGGGCCTGGTGAGGTGCAGGGTCGCGGGGACAGCGCTGTGCCGCACGGCACGGTGGTACTCACTCAGCCAATGACGAATGCAAAGTCTCCGGTAAAACAAACGGCTGGATGGACGGGTCCCACAGACGGCTGCGGTGTTTCTCCTCCCGGCAGGTTGATGGTGACTGCCTTTCCCTGCACCTGTGTAGTGTGTACGGTTGCAATGAGTTCCCATCGGTAACCCGCTCCCCAGCTTGGATGGGTGCTGAAGGAGCCTCTTTTGCCCGCAGGCTCTGGCCCTGGGAACTGTAGCCTCGGCGGTGACTGTGTTTCCCTTTACGGTTTGAGCTGTCGCCTTCAATCGGGTCTTGGCTGCTGGGAAACCCCGGAGGTTCCCTTCGCCAATTGATTTGACAATTTCAACGACGACTCCTAGCCTTGTCGGGGTCCGTAAGCCCTGCCGGATGGTGCTGGCTTCTCTTTGTTCACCGGTCCGGTACCGCCGGGCCACCGCCCGTCCACGGTCCTTACGGCTCACTCTAATCGGCCTCTCCTGCAGACGGTCACCACCGTCTGCCAACCTTGCTGTACCGTCCGGGCCACACACCCGGACCAACTTCAGACTGCTCCACTACCACTTCACTTCTCTACCTCCAAAAACTGAACTCAACTCGCTCTTTTTCCCGCCTCCAGGACTGTGTACTCCTCGGTGGGCGGGACCAACCGCCTGGCCCACCCCCTGGTGTGGACATCAGCCCCTGGAGGAAGGCAACAAGGATTTTGTGTTTGGCTTCGGTGTGCCTAACCGGGGTGTGGGGTGTGTTGGTGTTGTTCTGTGACGACCTGGCTTGTCCAGGGCGACACAGAAGCAGGTCTCGCTGCTGCATGGCAAAGACTGGAACGCACCTTTGGCAGCGCAGAAGCAATAGAGAAAGCCCTATTCAAGAGACTGCAGGACATAACCAAGAACAACCTTAAAGAAGTCCACAAGCTTCAAGACCTAAGTGATCTTCTCATGGAGCTGGAACTCGCCAAAAGAGATCCTCGTCTGTCTGGGCTGTGCTATCTGGATACAGCCCATGGAGTGAACCCAATCGTGGTGAAGCTGCCATACAGTCTGCAGGAGAAATGGGCAACGTCAGTCTCAAGGTACAAAAGAGTGCATGACGTCACCTTTCCCCCATTTATTCTCTTCTGCAGGTTTATCGACGAGCAGGCCCAGATGAGGAACGACCCCAGCCTCGACTTCCTAGAGTTCAACACTTTGGCAGCTGCAACACCATCATCATCAAGGTATGAAGGTGCCATACACAAACGCAGAGACATTAAGAACACTGTGAGTGTCAGGAAGACTGAGCTACCATCACCTGCAGCACGCACAGATAAACAGAACACCATCTCATCATGAGATGAGTCTTTCAATCAAGAATGTCCCATCCATAAAAAACCGCATTCACTGAACAAGTGCAGAGGGTTTAGATCCAAAACCCTACAGGAGCGCAAGAAAGTCCTCACAGAGCTTGGGATCTGTTTCAAATGCTGCGCATCACTTGAGCACATGGCAAAGGACTGTAAATCCATCGTCAAGTGTGAGGAGTGTCATAGTGAAAAACACGTTTCAGCCATGCACCCAACCCAGCTAGCTAGAGACACACCGGCTGCAGTCACCACCACTCCCACTCCAAGTCATGGCGGGGAGCCCAAGAATCAGACTGACACCACCACAGCCGTCTCCTGCTCATGCTCAGAGGTATGTGGAGAGGGCCAAATGCAGAAATGTGCCCGAATATGCCTCATCAAGGTTTATCCCGAGGGACATCCAGAAAAGGCAATGAAGGTGTATGCCATCATAGACGACCAAAGCAACCGGTCCCTTGCAGGAACCAAATTCTTTGAAGCCTTCGGAATTAATGGACCATCAGAACCCTACACCTTGAACACCTGCTAGGGTCGCATAGAGACTAGCAGCAGAAGAGCCCAGGGATTCATTGCTTCTCCTATCAATGGGAAGACTGAAATACCTCTACCAACGCTCGTTGAATGTGACCAAATACCCAGCCACAGGAATGAAATTCCTACCCCAGAAGCTGCATTTCATCAACCACACCTAAGACACCTGGCTAGTGTTATCCCACCTCTGCACAATAACGCAGAGATTCTACTCCTGCTCGGCAGAGACAATCTAAGGGTACACAAGGTGCGACAGCAGTGTAATGGGCCTGACTATGCACCATACTCCCAGAGACTGGACTTGGGATGGGTAGTCATAGGAAATGTGTGCGTTGATCAATCAGAAATTGATTCCTTCAAGACTTACGTGCATGGAGATGGGCGCACAACCTGCCTAAAGCCATGTCCTCATCACTATGGAGTGAAAGAGAAGTCTCCAGACACAACACAGCTACCTGACATCGCTTCTTCTCTGCATATCGACAACTTGGGAAGATCAGTCTTTCTCACAACCAAGGACAACGATAAAGTAGCTGTTACGAACCGGCGCCGCCATAGCCACAAGCAGCCTGCTGCGGTTCCTGTTGCGCCCAGGCGCCGGCTGCTGTTCTTGGCCGTGCCTCGGGTCGTCCAGTTGGCTGCTCTTTCCACCACGTCTAAGTGTGAAGAGGCGGCTAGTGCGCATGCGTGCGCTGATTTACCCCAGCCAGAGTCTAAGCCCGGTGTTTTGCCTAATGAGCATGCTCAGCCTGATTGTGTTATGTCTGAGATTAAGTCCTCAGTTCAGGCTACTGAGCATGCTCCCACAATTAACCCTAACAGCCTCTTTGCACAGGTACGTGGACTTCGTGCTGTCTAAGTTCTGGGATGTGCCTACTGAGCATGCTCAAACTGATAGTCTGCTTTCTGAGTCTGTTGCTCAGGCTACTGAGCATGCTCAGGCACTTAGTGCATCAGAGGCTAGGTCCGGTAAGGACCTCACTGAACATGTCCGTGAGGTGGCAGGCCCTGATAGGGCAGAGGGTGTCAGGTGTCCTGATGACGTGGCAACTCCGGACTGGCTCGCAGAGGCCCGCCCCTATGATCTGGCACCTCACCATTGGTCGTCAGACGATGACTGGTGAAGTGTTTGGGGCGTGGCTGCCATGAGGTCATCAATGACGTGGCGGTTTCAGATAGGTCGCATGTGACGTCACTGATAACATGGCACTCTGCTATTGGACCTTAGTGGTTCCACCCTGGGTTTGGGGCGGACCCAGGTTATAAAAGGGGCTGGAGACAACATGGAGGTGCGCAGTCTTCATTTAGAGTTCTTGGTGGCATAAGCCTTGTTGGAAGCGGTAGGTAGGGCTAGGCGAACGGTGCCTGTCACGTCAAGATTCGTGGCTCAGCACATGAGGGTCAGGCGCCATGCTTCCTTGCTACCGTTCCTGTTGTGCTAGAGCAGTCCAGTGGCGTTAACTGGGCTGCGGCTGCTACGTCACCTGTTCAGTTGTGCCTCCTACGCACACGGACAGAATACCTGTTGCGTCACCTGTCCGAGAGTGCCCTCTACGCACACGGACAGTGTACCTGCTGCGCCACCTGTCCGGTTGTGCCCTCTACGCGCACGGACAGCGCACCCCAGAACCCCTGTGAAGTTAACAGGGCGTTCCTGGATTGGGTGTGTGAACCCTATTATCCTCCTCGGCTTCCCAGTCAAATGCTACTGGTGTGACTACCTGGTCTGACGTGTCCTTTACACACGTGGCCAGTCAAGTGGTGGCCAGAAACGCTAATCGGAGGACCGCTCGGCCTGACGTGTCTTACACACGTGGCCGACAGGGCGCTGTCGCAGCGGTCTTCTCGGTCAACGCTAACTGGTTACCATCCGGCCTGACATGTTGTTACACACGTGGTCGGAGTAGCGTCCGCTCCACCGAAACGCTAACTGAGTTGTCGTCCGGTCTGACGTGTCCCTACACACGTGACCGGTTCCTTGAGTTATCTCAGAGCCATCCAGCTCTATAGTCTCCGCCTAACCCACAGGGTGCCAGCAGCTCCATTACCATCTGGAGCACGGTGGGCCCCGACTGGCGATTGGGATATATACCCCTGGTCCTAATCTGCCGGTCCCCCCGTAACAGTAAGACTGCGCCAGGGTCTGGCTGGCATGGCGGAGATGGAGCAGCTACGTCAGTTCATACTGCAGCTTGATGCCAGAGTGAGGTCTCTGGAGAAGTCTGCTCTTGCTGCTGATATGGATGATGTGGTTGCTCAAGCGGCTGCAATGGTGTCCGTCACCAAGCCTACTCCAACCCTCCCTCACCTCTCGCTGCCCATCAAGTTTACGGGGAACAGCAAGGCATGTAGGGGATTCGTGAAGTCTTGCTGATCCGACACCACCATGAAAAGACTGAACACCAAGGCAGGCAAATTACAGAGGGCGCTTTACGGTCTGCAGGCCTCTGGATTATTGGAATGAAGAGACGTGTAGCACAATTACTACACATTGTGTGCTCTGTCATAAAGCGAGAGGAAAACAACTGTACCAACAAATGGCTGACTTGCCTACAGACAGACTTTCTACAGAGCCACCTTTCACCTATGTGGGCCTAGATGTTTTCGGACCATGGATGGTGTCCACACGCAGAACTCGCGGCGGCCAAGCAAACAGTAAGCGGTGGGCTGTGTTATTAACCTGCATGACTGTTCGAGCCGTTCACATTGAGGTGTTAGAGTCCATGGATACCTCCAGCCTAATCAACGCCTTGAGAAGGTTCCTTGCCATCAGAGGACCAGTGAAACAGCTGAGGTCTGACCGTGGAAGCAACTTCGTCAGTGCATGTAGAGAACTGAACATAGACACCAAGCCTATCCAAGATCAGCTGGCAGAGAAAGGTTGCACCTAGATCTTCAATCCCCCTCACAGTTCTCACATGGGGGGCTCCTGGGAGAGGATGATAGGGATTTCACGCAACATCTTGAAATCCATGCTAATGGACGTCAATTCCTCAAGACTCACACATGAGACTCTAGTCACTCTTTTAGCTGAAGTCTCAGCCATTATCAATTCAAGACCCCTTGTTCCGGTGACCATGGATCCAGAAACACCAACCATGTTGACTCCTACTATTCTTATTACCCAAAAAACTGACAACGTGGTAATGCCCAGCGGAGAGTTCACCCACGCGAACACTTATCAAAAACACTGGAAACGGGTTCAATACTTGGCTGACTACTTCTGGAACGATGGAGGAAGGACTACCTTACCATTCTTCAAGGAAGAAAGAAGTGGCGACATCCCAAGCCGAACCTCAAAGAAGGAGACCTAGTCCTCATGAAAGACCAGACCACAGAAAGGACTGACTGGCCTATGGGACTGATTACTAGGATACTGCCTAGCCAGGACGGCAATGTTCGGAAGATGGAGCTAAAGGTCATCAGGAAAGGTGAGACGAAGACCTTTGCAAGGCCAATCCACGAACTTGTTCTGCTGTTGCCCATAGAGAGCGTCCCTACGGGATGAAAGCTACTGGACCTGAAGTTTGAGCCATCCTTCTTGTTTTGGACTCAATTGAGTTTGTTTTGCATTTAACGTTCCTTTCCTTTCAGGTTATATTATGGACTCAATAGTGAAATCCCCAAAGTGAATTTCAGACGGCGAGTGTGCTGTTCCTATTTGTTTTAGTTAAAACTGTTATTTAATGTTTTCATGCTTGTCTCTGCTGCCATCTACTGGTCAGACTTTCGGCTCCTCTGTTTCTTTTTGTCCAGCCCATGGGAGTGTCTGCTGCTCCTCTTACATCACTTCCTGGCATATTCAGTTCACAGCCAGAGATTGTGAGAATCACATCCCTTATTTGAGCTGCTAGAAGCAAAGTCTTCTGACCTTAGTGGCTCCAGAAACAAGCATCACAAGAGAACCACAATGCCAGGTACTTGTACCGCTGTACTCCTGCATGTCCTTAACCTTTGGAGAAAATAAATCACCATTGTTTCATCTCAGCATGTGCATGTTTTAACTCTGGAGCGCTCTGGTCATGTCTGCCTCACCTATAGGAAAAACGAAGGTAAGATTCTCACGCCATTCCATAACTACGCGCCTTCAATCGCCTTTAAGTGGGGACAGAACACCCCGAGGGGGGGCAGGTTCAAATTTTGCACCGGGGCCTATTGAAGTGTAGTTATGGCACTGGTTAGGAGTGACTGTGTCAGTGAGCTGGAATGGCAGCAGCAGCTGCTGTGTGACGCTGATCTCTCCTAAACATATTTTAAGTTGAATGTTGATGGAAGTTCGGATGTAATTTGGCAATATCGCTGTACCTTTGCCGCTTCCTTCAGTTTTGCATTTTCTTCTTCCCAGAAACGTCTTCTGATATGGGCACACTTGGAGGAGTATTTGCCCCGTTTTGCAGAGCAGAGGTTGTGCCGCTTCATTAGCTGACGGCTTTATTCTTTTGTCGCCCCGTCCGGGTGATAGAAATAAAGAGTAAATAATGCAGTAATGTATCCGTCACATTACAGAGCAGCGGCTCCATCCCGCAGGTGCCGGAGTCAATACCATGGGAATTCTATTGCCGATGGTTAATTAATATAAAGCCGGTCATTTCACACTTGTTTTAGGAGAATCTGCGCCGCTCTCTGCCTCCGCGGATCTGTTATTCTGGGCACAGAGACATCGATAACCATTCCATCCAAATCAATGTCTCCTTATAAATGGGATTATGACGTGTGCGCGGCCTGATATGAGCCATCGCCGGCGCTTACATTGTTTATGCCACTATTCCTGAATAGCGCTGATAAGTAACGGAGCGTCGCTGACATGTGAATCAGAGGAATGGAATCAATCTTCTCCAATGAGAAATTATAGATTCTGCGGCTCCAATTATTAAATGAAGAAAAACACATTTCATATAAATAAATTAGCTGAATGCGGCTGCACATTCCAGCTAAAAATACTGCGGCGTTCTCCGCAGAGGTCACGGATGCACGGCAGGAGACACATTACTCATGTTTTCTTTTAATTATCAGAAATAAAAATTTAATTAAAATACATAAAAGCAGATATTGCAAAATGCTTAATAAAAGCAGCAGAAGACGGATTTTTTTTAATTAATTTATTAGGGTATTTATATATAAATTAATATTATTATAATATTTTCAAAAGCAGTTGTGTGGATGCAGCAGAAGAGTCATGAGGATACTGGTAATGCTGCGGTATGGCAAAGAGGACCAACGAGGGTAACTAGTACACAAGCGGTGTCCTGAGGATACTGGTAATGCTGCGGTATGGCAAAGAGGATCAACGAGGGTAACTAGTATACAAGCGGTGTCCTGAGGATATTGGTAATGCTGCGGTACGGCAAAGAGGATTAACGAGGGTACAGGACAAGGAGGATAACCAGTACACAAACGGTGTCCTGAGGATACTGGCAATGCTGCGGTATGGCAAAGAGGATCAACAAGGGTACTGGACAAGGAGGATAACCAGTACACAAGCGGTGTCCTGAGGATACTGGTAATGCTGCGGTACGGCAAGGAGGACCAAGGAGGGTAACTAGTATACAAGCGGTGTCCTGAGGATACTGGTAATGCTGCGGTACGGCAAAGAGGATCAACGAGGGTACAGGACAAGGAGGATAACCAGTACACAAGCGGTGTCCTGAGGATACTGGTAATGCTGTGGTACGGCAAAGAGGATTAACGAGGGTACAGGACAAGGAGGATAACCAGTACACAAGCGGTGTCCTGAGGATACTGGTAATGCTGCGGTACGGCAAGGAGGAACAAGGAGGGTAACTAGTACACAAGCGGTGTCCTGAGGATACTGGCAATGCTGCGGTACAGCAAGGAGGACCAAGGAGGGTACACAACAAGGAGGATAACCAGTACCCAAGCAGTGTCCTGAGGATACTGATAATGCTGTGGTACAGCAAGGAGGATAACCAGTACACAAGCTGTGTCCTGAGGATACTGGTAATGCTGCAATACGGCAAGGAGGACCAGCGAGAGTGCAGGGCAACAAGGATAACACAGGACACAGAGGAACCTAAACGTTTGCTCTTTACCCACCACAGAGGAATGTGAATCATGCAGGGTTCATTGTTGTGTGGCCGCTGGCTGGTAGAGCGAGCCGGCTCAGAGAAGGTTCATAAAGATAGGTAACTATTGGCCTCCCCAGCCTAAGAATACCAGCCCCCAGCTGTCAGATTTATCTTGGCTGGGTATCAAAATTGGGTGGGACCGCACTGCCTTTTTTAAAATTATTTAAATAAATAATTTTTAAAAAGCCACATGTAGTTCCTGGTATTTTGATACACAGCCAAGATAAGCGCAGGGCTGGGGGCTGCAGCCTGTAGCTGTATGCTTTATCCGCACTGGGTAGCTATATATTCGGGGGAACCTACGCCATTTTTAAAATGTATTATTTTTACACTTTACTCGGCCAGAGAGACAGTCTGTGTGAGGGCAGCCAATCAGAGACGCTGTTACACTGTTGCCACAGAAGTCTATCTTTTTACACTTTGTCAGTGCATTGCTGGTCCCAGTGGTTACTGGTAACTGGTAACCATTGCAGTATGGAGAACACAGGAGAGACCATAAAGGTGATGTGTAATATGCATTAGTAATCCTGTTGCATTACGTATGATGGCGTAGCTGCGTCTCCCCTGATATGAGCGCCTCTCGCTTACACGTGTCCCTATCATGTTTGTGAATTAGACAAAGTATCTGGTTCCTTTCAGTGATGAGCGGACCCGTGGATATTCGGATTCACCGAACCAGCACAGACTAAAACAAAAATCGGGTTCTGCAGCCAAACTTGACCCCGGATAACGAATCGCATACAAGTAAATGGGACAAGAAGTTCTGGGCTGTAAAATGGCCATAGAAAGTGAACTGCGACCTCAGATGTAGCAGAGCCAGGATCGTAGCGGGACCTCATGTGGATTACGTTGGTTCTGCAGGGGGGTTTTGGGTTTAAATACATTGGGGAAAGAGGGTGTTTTTGTTGTTGTTTTTGCAAAAAAAGGATTTTTCTCTGTGTGTTTGTGTTTATTTCTTTTGACTTGCAGGATTAGTAATGATAGACCCCTATCCATTACTAATCTAGAGCTTGAAGACAGCTGTGATATTTTGACAAATCGTAGCTGTCATTAACCCCTTATATTACCCCGATTGCCACCGCAACAGGGCAATCGGAATATGTTTGGTAAAGCGCCAGGATTGTTGCATCTACTGGATGCGCCACTTCTGGGGCAGCTGCGAGCTGCCATTTTTAGGTTGGGAAGGGCCCCATAACCATGAGCCTCCCCAGCATGAGAATACCAGCCTCCAGCTGTCAGCTTTATCTTGGCCGGGTATCAAAATAGGGGGGGACTGCATGGCATTTTTTTAAAATGATATATTTAAATAACTTTTAAAAAGCCGCATACAGTTCCTCTTATTTTTATACACAGCCAAGATAACAGGCACGGCTGGGGACTGCAGCCTGTAGCCGTATACTTTATCTTCACTGGGTATCTCTGTACAGGGAACCCTATGCCATTTTTAAAATGTATTTATTTATTTGGTGCCATAGAAAATCCGCAGGACTTTGGCCATAATTGTGCAGATTGTAATATCCGTGTATAATACATTGATACACAGATGTAGCAGAGCTGGATAGGAAGTCGAGTGCAGAGGCTAAAAAGATCAGGGTCCCAAGGAGCGAGCAATGTGTTTCCCCATACACCCCCGCCATGTAATATACAATTATATTCTGTACATATACAGTATGTTATCACTGCAGGACTAGATAAGACCCACACACTGATCCGAACTAAAAAGAAACTGCACAAAGACAATAATACCGCTATACTGGGCTAAATAATACCGCTACACCATGACCCCAACATAGTGAGCTAATAATACCATGGAACAAACACACTAGACAAAGACCAGTATTGCAAAAAATGCCACTACAGACCAGTATATACTATATACTGCTATAGACCACTATATACTATATATACTATATACAGACCACTTTATATTATATATACTATATACAGACCACTATATACTATATATACTATATACAGACCACTATATACTATATATAGTATATACAGACCACTATATACTGCTACAGACCTCTATGTACTATATATACTATATACAGACCTCTATATACTATATATACTATATACAGACCACTATATACTATATATAGTATATACAGACCACTATATACTGCTACAGACCTCTATATACTATATATACTATATACAGACCTCTATATGCTATATATACTATATACAGACCACTATATACTATATATAGTATATACAGACCACTATATACTGCTACAGACCTCTATATACTATATATACTATATACAGACCTCTATATACTATATATACTATATACAGACCACTATATACTGCTACAGACCTCTATATACTATATATACTATATACAGACCACTATATACTATATATAGTATATACAGACCACTATATACTGCTACAGACTTCTATATACTATATACAGTTAGGTCCAGAAATATTTGGACAGTGACACAAGTTTTGTAATTTTAGCTGTTTACAAAAACATGTTCAGAAATACAATTCTATATATAATATGGGCTGAAAGTGCACACTCCCAGCTGCAATATGAGAGTTTTCACATCCAAATCGGAGAAAGGGTTTAGGAATCATAGCTCTGTAATGTATAGCCTCCTCTTTTTCAAGGGACCAAAAGTAATTGGACAAGGGACTCTAAGGGCTGCAATTAACTCTGAAGGCATCTCCCTCGTTAACCTGTAATCAATGAAGTAGTTAAAAGGTTTGGGGTTGATTACAGGTGTGTGGTTTTGCATTTGGAAGCTGTTGCTGTGACCAGACAACATGCGGTCTAAGGAACTCTCAATTGAGGTGAAGCAGAACATCCTGAGGCTGAAAAAAAAGAAAAAATCCATCAGAGAGATAGCAGACATGCTTGGAGTAGCAAAATCAACAGTCGGGTACATTCTGAGAAAAAAGAAATTGACTGGTGAGCTTGGGAACTCAAAAAGGCCTGGGCGTCCACGGATGACAACAGTGGTGGATGATCGCCGCATACTTTCTTTGGTGAAGAAGAACCCGTTCACAACATCAACTGAAGTCCAGAACACTCTCAGTGAAGTAGGTGTATCTGTCTCTAAGTCACCAGTAAAGAGAAGACTCCATGAAAGTAAATACAAAGGGTTCACATCTAGATGCAAACCATTCATCAATTCCAAAAATAGACAGGCCAGAGTTACATTTGCTGAAAAACACCTCATGAAGCCAGCTCAGTTCTGGAAAAGTATTCTATGGACAGATGAGACCAAGATCAACCTGTACCAGAATGATGGGAAGAAAAAAGCTTGGAGAAGAAAGGGAACGGCACATGATCCAAGGCACACCACATCCTCTGTAAAACATGGTGGAGGCAACGTGATGGCATGGGCATGCATGGCTTTCAATGGCACTGGGTCACTTGTGTTTATTGATGACATAACAGCAGACAAGAGTAGCCGGAGGAATTCTGAAGTGTACCGGGATATACTTTCAGCCCAGATTCAGCCAAATGCCGCAAAGTTGATCGGACGGCGCTTCATAGTACAGATGGACAATGACCCCAAGCTTACAGCCAAAGCTACCCAGGAGTTCATGAGTGCAAAAAAGTGGAACATTCTGCAATGGCCAAGTCAATCACCAGATCTTAACCCAATTGAGCATGCATTTCACTTGCTCAAATCCAGACTTAAGACGGAAAGACCCACAAACAAGCAAGACCTGAAGGCTGCGGCTGTAAAGGCCTGGCAAAGCATTAAGAAGGAGGAAACCCAGCGTTTGGTGATGTCCATGGGTTCCAGACTTAAGGCAGTGATTGCCTCCAAAGGATTCGCAACAAAATATTGAAAATAAAAATATTTTGTTTGGGTTTGGTTTATTTGTCCAATTACTTTTGACCTCCTAAAATGTGGAGTGTTTGTAAAGAAATGTGACAATTCCTACAATTTCTATCAGATATTTTTGTTCAAACCTTCAAATTAAACGTTACAATCTGCACTTGAATTCTGTTGTAGAGATTTCATTTCAAATCCAATGTGGTGGCATGCAGAGCCCAACTCGCCAAAATTGTGTCACTGGCCAAAGATTTCTGGACCTAACTGTATACTATATACAGACCACTATATACTATATATAGTATATACAGAGCAACTGAACAACCAAACTGTTAATAAGAGAATGACACACACTCATACAATCATACAGTCACACATACACCCTCACACACACACACACACACACACTCACACACACACACTCACACACACACACACACACTCATACACACACACACACTCACTCTCACACTCACACACTCACACACACTCACACACTCACACTCATACACACACTCACACACTCACACTCTCACACTCACACTCACACACACACACACTCACACACACACACACACACACACACACACACACTCATACACACACACACACTCACACACACACACACTCACTCACACACACACACACACTCACTCACACACACAGTCACACACACAGTCACACACACACACACACACACAGTCACACACACACACACACACACACACAGTCACACACACTCACACACACACACAGTCACACACACTCACACACACACACATCACGCACTCACACTCATACTCACACACACACACATCACACACTCACACTCATACTCACACACACACACACATCACACACTCACACTCATACTCACACTCACACACACACAGTCACACACACTCACACACACATACATCACACACTCACACACACTCATACTCACACACACACACACACATCACACACTCACACTCATACTCACACACACACACACACACACACATCACACACTCACACACACACAGTCACACACACACAGTCACACACACACACTCACTCACATTTTTATTTTTCAATTTCTCAGCCACTTGACTATTTGCTCAGTAACTACCTGACTGTAGATAGAAGGTCGCGTACAGCGTAGCAGAGAGGAGCGGAGGATGACTGGCTGATAAGTTTTTGATCTTTTTTTTCCGTTTTGTAAACTTTTCTTTTGTAGCTGACGTGTTTATTCCGAGATTCTGCCAAAAAGATGTCAGGGGAACATTAGGCATTATCTATAATTTAGTGACAAGCCGACTACAAAGCAGTGCGGACTGTGCGGGGCGCTCTCCCAGGACGCGGGCGGATGGCGGAGCGTTGTACGCTAATATCAGTGTCATAATTGCCTGTGACAGATACAGGCGAGCGAGGGCTAAACCTGTCATCCGCACTCACCAACTCCTCTACTTTATTATAAGAAATCTGCCAGGTTTTATCACCTAATCTGAGAGCAGCATGATGTAGGGCCAGAGACCCGGATTCCTGCAATGTGGCACTTACTGGGCCGCTCGCTGCAGTTTTATCAGCAGGAGATTATCACTGAGAACCAGTAAAACTCCTGCCAGATCGTCCTCCACATTCATGAGCTCTGTATTACCTCGTGCCCACCACTCATTGGAAACTTTCTGCCTATGCACAGTATACACAGAACGCTGTCAAGCTGTGTTGTGGACAGGGTTTTACAGAGAAATGCTAAATCTACAGCACACCACAGGAAGCAGCACAGTAAGTGACACATGACTGGAATCAGGCTCCCTGCCCCAACATCATGCTGCTTTCAGGTGTAGTAGAGAAATCATAGTGACAGATCACTCAGAAATGGTTATTCCAAAGTGCTGATAACAACAAGCAACATGTGACCAGAAGGGGCGGGGCCTCAGCCAACATAGCTGATACCAGGAAGCCACATTACAATATACCACCTGATAGAGGGACGTTACGTCTGTAGGTGGCTGGTCCCTGCCCCGGTTACTTCTTCTTCAGCGCCGCACTCCTCTGAGCTCTCAGTCTTAAAGAAAGATCCCGAGACAAACCCTCTCAAGCGGGCTTTACACGCTACGATATCGTTAATGTTTTATCGTCGGGGTCACATTGTTGGTGACGCACATCCGGCGTCATTAACGATATCGCAGCGTGTGACACTTATCATCGACCTCAAAAATGGTGAAAATCGTTCACCATGGAGAGGTCGTCCCAAAACCAAAAATCGGTAACGGTTGATTATCAATGTTGTTCCTCGCTCCTGCGACAGCGCACATCGCTGTGTGTGACACCGCAGGGGTGAGGAACGTCTCCTTACCTGCCGCCGGCCACAATGCGGAAGGAAGGAGGTGGCGGGATGTTACGTCCCGCTCATCTCCGCCCCTCCGCTTTGATTGGCCGGCCGCTTAGTGATGTCGCGGTGACGTCGCTGTGATGACGAACGTCCCTCCCCCTTGAAGAAGGGTTTGTTCGGCGATCACAGCGACGTCGCCGACCAGGTAAGTATGTGTGACGCTGCGTAGCGATAATGTTCACTGCGGCAGCAATCACACAATATCGCACACACGACGGGGGCGGGGACTTACACGCTCGATATCGCTAGAAATTGCTAACAATATCGTAGCGTGTAAAGCCCGCTTTAGTCTTACATAACATTCCTTCTATTATATGGACCGGAGTCAGGCGCTACGATTTATTAATACAAAGCTCATGACTTTTCAATGATTCCCATTTTACTTGTGAAGTAGTAAAAATCCTTCTAATTCTCTGAATTATCCGCTACTAAACAAAGTGATACATTTCTGTACAAGGATTCCAGGGCAAATTGCTACAAAGTCTCAATAATCAGAGATCCCATGTGAGAATTCCCAATGAATCCAGACCAAGGAATCTGGGAAATGTGCGATATAAATAAGAACAGTCCTAAACCAAGGACCAAATGAAATATTGCCCCAATCTGTATCCAATCCGTATCCAATCCACATCCAATCCACATCCAATCCACATCCAATCCGTATCCAATCCACATCCAATTCAGATCCAATCCACATCCAATCCACATCCAATCCACATCCAATCCACATCCAATCCAGATCCAATTCACATCCAATCCACATCTAATCCACATCCAATCCACATCTAATCCACATCAATCCACATCCAATCCAGATCCAATCCACATCCAATCCACATCTAATCCACATCCAATCCACATCCAATCCAGATCCAATCCACATCCAATCCACATCTAATCCACATCTAATCCACATCCAATCCACATTCAATCCACATCCAGCAGTGACAGTCATGAATCACAGCTTACTGCTTACCAAATTATCACTTTTAAGTACAAATATCTGAAAAATCTTTACTTTTTTTTAACAATAATTAAACTGTTTTTCCAATCTCGTAAATTTTCTACATCTGATGCTTTCAAATTTGGGAAGAAAACCCCCTGACTGTTTTCTTAAAAATGTTAAGACTAAGGGCGGCTTTGCACACTACGACATCGCAGGTGCGATGTCGGTGGGGTCAAATCGAAAGCGACGCACATCCGGCGTCACTTGCGATGTCGTAGTGTGTAAATCCTAGATGATACGATGAACGAGCGCAAAAGCGTCGTTATCGTGTCATCGGTGCAGGCTCTGACATTTCCATAATGCCGGTGCCGCGACGATGTAGTTCCTCGTTCCTGCAGCTCCACACATCGCTGTGTATGACACCGCAGGAGCGAGGAACATCTCCTTACCTGCCGCCGGCCACAATGCGGAAGGAAGGAGGTGGGCGGGATGTTTACATCCTGCTCATCTCCGCCCCTCCGCCGCCATTGGCTGCCTGCCGTGTGACGTCGCTGTGACGCCGCACGACCCGCCCCCTTAGGAAGGAGGCGGGTCACCGGCCAGAGCGACGGTCGTCGCAGGGCAGGTGAGTGCATGTGAAGCTGGCGTAGCGATAATTATCGGTACGCCAGCTATCACAAGATATCGTACCTGCGACGGGGCGGGGACTATCGCGTGCGACATCGCAGCATCGGCTAGCGATGTCCCAACGTGCAAAGCCGCCTAACACTTAACATGCGGAGAATCTTCAGACACATTTATTGTTTCCTAAGTCCCTACTGTTATTTATATTTACCACTATTTATTTATTCTTTTATTACACGGTATTTGCTCATTTTGTGTTTTTCTCTTGGGTTTTTGCTTCCGACTAGCTCGGTTCACATTAATATTTTAGAAGTAGAGATGAGAAAATTGATTTGATGCTGATGAAATCATTGTCAAATTTTTAAGAATTTACCGAACTTTGTAAATGTGACCAATTTGCCATTGTACACATTACAGATGATGACGTGTCAGAAAAGCCCTGCAGCTGTTACATCACATGATATAGTGCATCCAATCAGGGGGGATTATCATGACATGTATAAAAGCTGAGGCAGGGAATGCAGCAGCCATTCAGGGTGAATCTGGATAGAGGGAAAATGTAACAGCACAGCAGTGAAATCATATATGCTATAAATGTTAACCCCTCCACGACCCTGAACATGCCGATACATCCTATTTGACGGGGACTTCCAGATCTTGGATATACCGGTACGTCCTGGGGACTGTGTGGGCACAGGAGCTGTGCCTGTGCAATCGCCACCGGGAGCTCATCTTACATGATAGTGGGCAGGGTCCTCTCTCCTCCTGTATACTGTGCTCCCTTGCTGGCAGTATCCTCTTTCCTCCTCTGCCCTCACCCATCCCCTCTAGGCTGTGAGCCCTTGCAGGCAGTATCCTCTCCTCCTTTATCTTCACCCTTCTCTGTAGACTGTGAGCCTCACGGGCAGGGTCCTTTGTTCATCTGTTGACTGTGAGTCTCGCGGGCAGGGTCCTATCTCTTCCTGTAGACTGTGAGCCCTCGTGGGCAAGTTCCTCCCTCCTCCTGTAGACTGTGAGCCCTCGTGGGCAGGGCCCTCCTCCTGTAGACTGTGAGTCCTCGTGGGCAGGGTCCTCTCTCCTCCTGCAGACTGAGCCCTCGTGGGCAGGGTCCTCTCTCCTCCTGCAGACTAAGGGCCCTCGTTGATAGGGTCCTCTCTCCTCCTGCAGATTGTGAGCTCTCGTGGGCAGGGTCCTATCTCCTCCTGTAGACTGTGAGCCCTTGCAGGCAGTGTTTTCTCTCCTTCTTTATCTTCACCATTCTCTGTAGACTGTGAGCCCTCGTGGGCAGGGTCCTCCCTCCCCCTGTAGACTGTAAGCCTCACGGGCAGGGTCCTTTGTTCCTCTGTTGACTGTGAGCCTCGCGAGCAGGGTCCTATCTCCTCCTGTAGACTGTGAGCCCTCGCGGGCAGGGTCCTCCCTCCTCCTGTAGACTGTGAGCCCTCATGGGCAGGGTCCTCTCTCCTCCTGTAGACTGTGAGCCCTCGCGCGCAGGGTCCTCCCTCCTCCTGTAGACTGTGAGCCCTCATGGGCAGGAGGAGAATCTTGGTTTGAGAACGAGATGCCATAGGAATCGATGGACATCGAGGAACATTACCTGTTGGATTATTCCCGCAACTTCCAGGATTTTTTTATTTTATAAATTGGGGAATGAGGGCAAGTGGACTCTTCAGTCAAAGTATTTTTTCCTGTATGTGTGTAATTTTTCAACAATTTACTTACTGTAATGGGAATGTCTGATTGATGTTTCTTCATTACTAACCCCTGGGGTTGATGTCAGCTGTGACATAATTGAAGCATCTAATAGATGCTCAGACTCTGTGGCGTCTTTGAGCTGCTATTTTTATGATGGCAAGGGTCAAATAACCATGGACCACCCTAGCCTGATAATACTAGCCCCCAGCTGTCTGCTTTACCTTTGATGGTTCTCATAAATGAGGGGTACTTCACACCATTATTTTAAATTATTTATTTAAAATATTTAAAAAAAACCCTGCATGGAGCCCCCTGTATTTTTGATACTAGCAATAGTAAAGCAGATTGCTGGAGGTTGCAGCCATTAGTTGTCTGTTTTACCAGCGCTTATTATCAAAAATAAGGCCGGAGCCAACATCCTGTTTTTTATTGTTATTTTTTTAAGTGGTGTGTCGGCAAATCACAGCTGTGACAATACTTGACATCACCGTGATGTGGCCGGACATGCCTGCACTGGAAAATCTTCCTGATTGGCTGCACTGCAGGATTTCAACAAGCTTTATTTGGATGAAAAACCCAAACAGGAAGCAGACGTACAGAGAACAGTAGATATTAGGGGCCAAGACTCAGACACCCGGTGTTTGGTCAGAACCTCAAACTTTTCAGTCCATGTTGGCTCATCCTTCCTCGATACTGGATGGAGCGTTGTAATGCTGATCCGTGCCGACCACGCTCGCTCATCACTAATCAGGAGACATTGAGGACAATTTATTTGTTACCTCTGGATAATAAGGATCAAGATCTCCTAATTTCTTATGGACACTTTCTTGTAGATTGAGTTGTACAGTTAGGTCCAGAAATATTTGGACAGTGACACAAGTTTTGTTATTTTAGCTGTTTAGAAAAACATGTTCAGAAATACAATTCTATATATAATATGGGCTGAAAGTGCACACTCCCAGCTGCAATATGAGAGTTTTCACATCCAAATCGGAGAAAGGGTTTAGGAATCATAGCTCTGTAATGCATAGCCTCCTCTTTTTCAAGGGACCAAAAGTAATTGGACAAGGGCCTCTAAGGGCTGCAATTAACTCTGAAGGCGTCTCCCTCATTAACCTGTAATCAATGAAGTAGTTAAAAGGTCTGGGGTTGATTACAGGTGTGTGTTCTTGCATTTGGAAGCTGTTGCTGTGACCAGACAACATGCGGTCTAAGGAACTCTCAATTGAGGTGAAGCAGAACATCCTGAGGCTGAAAAAAAAGAAAAAATCCATCAGAGAGATAGCAGACATGCTTGGAGTAGCAAAATCAACAGTCGGGTACATTCTGAGAAAAAAGGAATTGACTGGTGAGCTTGGGAACTCAAAAAGGCCTGGGCGTCCATGGATGACAACAGCGGTGGATGATCGCCGCATACTTTCTTTGGTGAAGAAGAACCCGTTCACAACATCAACTGAAGTCCAGAACACTCTCAGTGAAGTAGGTGTATCTGTCTCTAAGTCAACAGTAAAGAGAAGACTCCATGAAAGTAAATACAAAGGGTTCACATCTAGATGCAAACCATTCATCAATTCCAAAAATAGACAGGCCAGAGTTACATTTGCTGAAAAACACCTCATGAAGCCAGCTCAGTTCTGGAAAAGTATTCTATGGACAGATGAGACCAAGATCAACCTGTACCAGAATGATGGGAAGAAAAAAGTGTGGAGAAGAAAGGGAACGGCACATGATCCAAGGCACACCACATCCTCTGTAAAACATGGTGGAGGCAACGTGATGGCATGGGCATGCATGGCTTTCAATGGCACTGGGTCACTTGTGTTTATTGATGACATAACAGCAGACAAGAGTAGCCGGATGAATTCTGAAGTGTACAGGGATATACTTTCAGCCCAGATTCAGCCAAATGCCGCAAAGTTGATCGGACGGCGCTTCATAGTACAGATGGACAATGACCCCAAGCATACAGCCAAAGCTACCCAGGAGTTCATGAGTGCAAAAAAGTGCAACATTCTGCAATGGCCAAGTCAATCACCAGATCTTAACCCAATTGAGCATGCATTTCACTTGCTCAAATCCAGACTTAAGACGGAAAGACCCACAAACAAGCAAGACCTGAAGGCTGCGGCTGTAAAGGCCTGGCAAAGCATTAAGAAGGAGGAAACCCAGCGTTTGGTGATGTCCATGGGTTCCAGACTTAAGGCAGTGATTGCCTCCAAAGGATTCGCAACAAAATATTGAAAATAAAAATATTTTGTTTGGGTTTGGTTTATTTGTCCAATTACTTTTGACCTCCTAAAATGTGGAGTGTTTGTAAAGAAATGTGACAATTCCTACAATTTCTATCAGATATTTTTGTTCAAACCTTCAAATTAAACGTTACAATCTGCACTTGAATTCTGTTGTAGAGGTTTCATTTCAAATCCAATGTGGTGGCATGCAGAGCGCAACTCGCCAAAATTGTGTCACTGGCCAAAGATTTCTGGACCTAACTGTATGTGACTGATTCACGTCTTCATCTGTTCACAAATTATAACTAGGACCTAAATCTATGAAAAATAAACTGCAACGTGAATGTGACGTGAAGAGCCGGACGCTTCATGGCACGACAAAATAAGGAATGCAACTAATGGGAGACTTTCTGAATATGTAAATCAATGGTTTCTCTTCTAATTCATAGCATTGTGCCAAAAATCTAGTGATAATATCTGCAGATAGAGGAAGCCGCGTTCCCGCTCCGCCATGGCGGCCTCCTTTGTAAAGGTCGCATCAGTTTATTACAAATGAATGTAATTCCCTATATATCTCTTAAACCAACATAGTTACAAGGTTGCAATTTGCTGTAACTTCCTGCTGAGCGCGTTATTGACAGTGTTCTGCATTATGATGAGGCTCACATCACAGTATTCGTAGTCGTAATAAGACTCCAGCGCTCGCGCCTCTCGCGCCGGATTGGGGCTTTCAGAGCATTTCTTTCCTTAGTTTTTCCTTATATTTCCGCTTTCATGGATAGACCACCATTATTTCTGCAAATCATAAAAGTAGCTGATCTCATCTTTGATTTGAGCATTATATACATAATATCCGCAGGACACGGTATTAAATGGTATTAGCTTGTTACATGGACGGATAAACAAGGAAGAGACACAAAGAGGAGGAAAGATGCGTGCACTTAACTGCGCTGTTCAGCGAGCGCCGCCTAATTACGAGGACGGACAAATGGTTACATTCATCTTTGGCTTCTTTTCTCTCCCATTAACTTCATTCACTTGGATTCAGCGGAATATATTGTGAATTTGCATACATATATATATACTGTATCCTGTGTACATATAAATATATATATATATACACCATGTTTCACATTTTATGCAAATGTTATTTTTCTCTGGTTTTCCCTAATGGTCGGTGCAGATGACCGTCCGTCTAATAAGTCATCACCCGTTAAAGGATACATGGAATTTTATTGAAGAAACCTCCCAATGGTAACAGTATAATCTTCCTGTTCCAATTTATTAGGCTCAGGAGAGTTTCTAAATATTTTATATGTTTTAAAGAGGTGAAAATGCTGATTTGTGGAGTTTGCAGCATTAGGAGGTCCCATTCACTGAAATAAAGAGCTATTTAAATCCAAAACCTCTGAACAGGCCAAGTTACATGTTACACAGGAGCCCTTCTTTGATGTCACATTCACAATTCTTGCTTCCATTGAACTTGTGAGTTTTTGGAGAGTTTCTGCTTGAATTTCTTTGCATGATGTCAGAATAGGCTCCCAGAGCTGCTGTTTTATGTGAACTGCCTCCCACCCTCATAGATATTTTGCTTGATGATACTCCAAAGGTTCTCTATAGGGTTGAGGTCAGGGGAAGATGATGGCCACATCGAGTTTATCTGCTTTTATGCCCAGCCAATGACACAGGTATTCTTTGCAGCATGAGATGGTGCATTGTCATGCATGAAGATGGTTTCTCTAATGAAGGCACGTTTCTGCTTTTTGTACCATGGAAGAAAGTTGTCAGTCAGAAACTCTATATACTTTGCAGAGGTCATTTTCACACCTTCAAGAACCATAAAGGGGCCTACCAGATGTCTCCCCATGATTCCGTCCCAGAACATGACTCCTTGCTGACGTCGCAGCCTTGTTGGGACATGGTGGCCATCCACCAACCATCCACTACTCCTTCCATCCGGACCATCCAGGGTTGCTCCACACTCATCAGTAAACAAGACTATTTGTAAATTAGTCTTCATGTATGTCTGGGCCACTGCAGCCGCTTCTGCTTGTGAGCACTGGTTAGGGGTTGCCGAATAGTAGGTTTATGCACCACAGCAAGCCTTTGAAGGATCCTACACCTTGAGGTTCGAGGGACTCCAGAGGCACCAGCAGCTTCACATATCTGTTTGCTGGTGTGTAATGGCTTTTTAGCAGCTGCTCTCTTAATCCGATGGACTCGCCTGGCAGAAACCTTCCTCATTCTGCCTTAGTTTCATTATTAATCGCTAGGACACTTACACCCAATTTGAATAGTAATTTGGAAGATGGTGTATACATACATATACTGCTCAAAAAATAAAGGTAATACTTAAACAAGGAGTTTGTATTTTAGTGTTACCTTTATTTTTTGGAGCAGTGTATATATATATATATATATATATATATATATATATTTAATTTACTTTCAGAATCTCTCTTTTGTATGGGATCCCAGACTTCCAAATTCTCAGTTAATTGTAAGCAACATTTCTTATTTTGCCCAGAAAAAAATACATTTTCCTAACACATTAATACATGAACATTTTGAAACAATGAATGCACCCCAAAGTCTTAGGAGCCAAGCTAAAGTTAAACTGTTAAATTCTAATTAACAAGCATTCACCCACAGGTAAGCTTCATTCTGCATTGTACCGGTCTCCACCAGACGGTGGACTGTAACCAGATGCTGCCTGATAGAGAAAACCTTTCCCATTTCATGCTGTCAACAATGGCACCACATGGAAGAGAAATGTCGCAAGACCTTAGAAAGAAAATAATTGCTGTACACAAGAAAGGTGAAGGGTAGGCATGAGCAAACCCAAACAGTAAACTTCGGAATTCGTACTGAAACCCTGGTGTCTGGGGCTCGGACAGAAACTTTTCAGAAAAGTCTGTGTCTGAGTTCGGAGTTTGTGTGCTGTTTGTATGTCAATCAACAAGCTTTTCAGCATGGGAAAAATGTCTGTATGCTGTTGTCAACAATAAAAAAAGAATTATCTGGCCCCATTCTATTTTTGACAAACAACGCAAGTAAAGCAGACAGCTGGGGGCTGGGATTATCAGGGTGGGAAGGCCCATGGTTATTTGTCCCTTCCCAGCCTAAAAATAGCAACATGCAGCCACCACACAAGTGGTGCATCCATTAGGTGCCCCAATAATGGCTCTTTGTCCCATACGCCACGTATGTGCTTATTTCCGCAAGTCACCTACAGCTGTCGCTGGTCTGGCAGTGCTACAGTGGTGCTTCCAAGTGCCACCTCACTGACTGATGTGTGATGTGACCACGGCCTGGATCTCCACATTACACATGTTGTCGAGGCTTTGTGAGCAGCAGGGGGCCGTAGCGGAATACCAGCTCCAACAGACATGAAACTCTAAACACCAGCATTAAATTCATCTTGTCTTCCCTGACATCTTTTGATCACACCTCTGGTCATTACAGATGAGCTGATCAGGTAACATTCATCTTTACTAGTTATTCCTTGTGAAATTTGTGCCCCTTGCTTCACGCCCCGGACCACCCACCTCTCCGTCCTGTACTCCCCAGACCGCCCACCTCTCCGTCCCGTACTCCCCAGACCGCCCACCTCTCCGTCCCGTACTCCCCAGACCGCCCACCTCTCCGTCCTGTACTCCCCGGACCGCCCACCTTTCCGTCCCGTACTCCCCAGACCGCCCACCTCTCCGCCCTGTACTCTCCAGACCGCCCACCTCTCCGTCCCGTACTCCCCAGACCGCCCACCTCTCCGTCCCGTACTCCCCAGACCGCCCACCTCTCCGTCCTGTACTCCCCGGACCGCCTACCTTTCCGTCCCGTACTCCCCAGACCGCCCACCTCTCCGCCCTATACTCCCCGCACCTTCTGATTCACACACATGTGCATGAAAGGTCACGGCATACGCGGTCACATCACAACGTGCTGACCTCTGGGTGATTTCAGCACAACCGGCGGTCATCAGAAAATGCGGACAGCAGAAGGACTTTTTGCTATTGCTTTTGCTGGCCCTTTAGCAGGTTGTAAAAATGGTGGCCAGCACCAATCACTGTACTGAGTCCGCGGGGATGTGAGCGGCAAAAAAGCCTCATTTTGGTAGATTTTTGTAAATATTTAGTCAAATTAAATTTTACTTAAATACATTCGCTCATCTCAACCGGACATTTATGTACAGTCACACTTATATGTTACATATATGCACATTATATACTGTGGTTTAGCATTGGTTACCATCACCAGGGCAGAGGAATTATTTTCCACCCCCAAGACCATTAGACTTTTCTAAATCCCTCTCATTAGTTCAGTATTTAACCACTTGTGACCTAATCACGTGAATTGTATTCTGGCCCTATAGTTTTTTCTGCTTTTTTGCTGAAAACAGACATTATGTGTGTGTGTGTGTGTGTGTGTGTGTGTGTGTGTGTATCTGTGTGTGTGTGTGTGTGTATATATATATAGTACAAGTTTTATGAATATCTACTTTATGTAACCCTAATCCTAGCCCTGACCTTACCCTTTACCCTAGTTTGACGCTAGCCCTACCCCTAGCCTAATATTAGCCTTAACCATAGTCCTAGCCCTAATGTTGCGCCCAGGGATACGGGGTACTCGGCTCCGGCAGCACACGACCTGAGGATGTCACGGTGGTGGCCGCTGCCCTGTTCCGTGCTCTGGGCCCTTTTTGTAATTGGGTGTATTTACAGGGATTAGGGTAGTGTTCATTCGTGACGCCACTTGCGGTGTTGCGGCTATATACAGTATATGTAGGGAGCCGCCGCTGCAGAATGTCTCTACTGGGGCTGGTGTAATTGCAGCCTGGATGGTAGGCCCTCCACAAGCAGGGCCGGGCCCCAGAGGATGGGTGATGTGACGGGCGTCAGAAGGAGTCCACACAGAGGTTCAGTGCAACTGGTTTACTCACTGCAGGTTGGTGGTAACTGGTTGCCCGAGGCCGGCTGGTTTCACCTCCAGGTCCCCTTCGTCCCAGTGCTAGTTTGGTTCTCTGGTACCTTCTCCCCCTGCACCTGTCTCTGGTAAATGGGTCCCCGTGGCGTAGAGCAACTGGGGGTCCCCGTCCAGTGATTTGTCCACTTCTGTCCGCCTGACAGTAGTGTGAACCCTGTGGGGTTGGAGTCTCTGGTCCTGTCCCCGATTCTGCCTTTGCTACTGAGTCTTTGGATTCTTAGGGTCAGCGAGGTCCTTGATGGCCCCTTGCTGTACAGGTGTTAACAGGTTGGCTTGGAGCTTCTGCCTGTCCTAGGGTCCTGTACCCAGTCGGTGCGTAGTTCTGAGAGTACTCCCCCGTACTCCACCGGCAACTACAATCCTGGCTACCAGGTCACTTTTAATCCGGGTCAGAACATCTCCTCACATCCACCTTCACTCCTCGACCCTCTCAAACTTTTTCTGACTACTCTCCTCAGTCTGCCCCTCCCACCTGGTCAACTAGTGGACTGGATTGGCTCCACCTCTAGGCGGCCATCCATGGTCCCACCCTAGCTATGTACCACTGTATGGGGGATTGTTGGTGAAAAACTGGGATTACCTGGGTTTTTGTTGTTACCGGCACTGGTCTCCCGGGGCCCTAGGGGGGTAGGCCCTGCATCCTGGTGGCCATGCAGAACTTTGTAGAACCCTGATGGGTTCAGGGGCGCTACACTAACGCTAGCCCTGAATCCAGCCCTAACCCTTCTCTGAATGCTAGCCAGGCTTAAAAAAATGCTACAAAAAAAGCTTCTCTTAGTAAAGTATGAGGACGGTATTGAATATGTGCACTATTTAGCTGCAGAGTGTCAGTCATCTTAGTTGCTGGATTTGCATAATGCTGCTGCCGATGGAGAATCCATCACTACTACTGCTCGGTACATAGATGGCACAGGCCAGGGACTCGCTGCGCTCCTCACATTAATAATGGTGCCGAACAGTGGGGCCCTCATAGACTTTGACGCTGGAGCAACTCCCCCGGTGCACCCCTCCCATGCGCTACCTCTGATTATATATCAGTCTATAAGAATATACAAAATGAAACAACAAATAAGACAAAGAAAATAATAAGTCACACTGTAGCAATTAATTGTGCGTATCGCACACACATAGTGCTGTAATATAATGCATGCATACACAGCGTCATCATACAGCTGCATTATTACACTATATATACTGCTCTCTATCCCACTTGCTATATGCAGCCTCCACTTGCAGCCTCCACTTGCAGCCTCCACTTGTCTGTGGATCATGTGACTGTTCCCATTTTAGGATTTAGGTTGTATAGATGTCACTGTATGTTGGTAAGACGAGTGTGTAATGACCCTGGCTCCGTATATTCCGTATATTCCCAGCCGGCGTGATCTATATACAGTTCAGTGGAGACGCCATTAATATCTCTGGGAATTAAACCCCTGATAATCCAAGAACAAGACACAGGGACATGATAACAACATGTGAGAAGAAGGACAGGAACTACAAGTCCCAGCAATCCTTATAGAAAAATAATAGGTGAGGTCTACAACAACAGCAAATACAGCTTCATATAACGTCACACAAACCTCAGCGATAGCCGGAGCCTAATATAACGAAACACTAGATTATAAGCGCTCATACACCAGTGATATACAAATACAGGCGCGGAGTATACCGCTCCAATATGGACGATAAGGAGCGGGGCGCCAGGATTACTGCAACAGAGGTAATGCACTTTATACGATTTCCTGTCTGTGGTTGTAAGAGGGGAAAATAAAACTGGAGATGAGAAGCCGAAGCTCTGCCCATCAGATTATCATCTGTACATTATCTATCTATGAACAGTGGCATGAGAAAGTTTGTGCACCCCCTGGTCAAAATTATGATAATTGGTGACAGTTAAGCAAATTGAAGATTAAATGATCTCTAAAGGCAGAAAGTTACAGATGACGCATTCTCTTTATATTTTAGACACAAATAAAAAGTATTTTCATCTTTTACATTTGAAATATTGCAAAAATGAATATTGGCCAATGCAAAAATTTGGGCACCTTTGGAGACTTATGTGCTCAGATAACTTTGACCGAGGTTAGCCTCTCAGAGTTATGTCTTGTTCTCTATCATTGCTGGGAAAGGCCAGTGATGCAAATTTCACGGCCTCCCATAACCTTGTGCCAAAAAACCCCAGCAGCCATGGGTTCTTCTAAGCAGCTGCCTAGCACTCTGAAAATGGAGACCCACAAAGCAGGAGAAGGTTTATAAGTAGATAGCAAAGCATTTCCAAGTTGCCCTTCACTCAGTTCGACATGTAATTAAGAAATGGGAATTACCAGGAATTGAGAAGGTCAAGATAAGGTTTGGATGACCAAGCTAAATTTCAGGTAGGATTGCTAGAGACGCAAATCAACACCCCTGCCTGACTGCAAAAGACCTTCAGGAAGATTCAGCAGACTCTGAAGTTGTGGTAAATTGTTCTACTGTTCAGAGACATCTGCACAAATATGGTCTTCATGGAAGAGTCATCAGAAGAAAATCTGTCGTGCGTCCTCACCATAAAATTCAGTGTCAGAAGTCTGCAAAAGAACATCTAAACAAGCCTGATGCACTGTGGAAACAAGTCCTGTGGACCGATGAGGTTAAAATAGAACTCTATGGCCACAATGATCAAAGGTATGTGTGGAAAACAAAGGGCACAAAATTTCAGGAAAAGAACATCTCACCAACCATTAAGCATGGGCCTGGATCAATCATGCTTTGGGGTTGTGTTGCAGCAAATGGCACAGGGAACATTTCACGGGTAGAGGGAAGAATGGATTCACTGAAATTTCAACAAATTCTTCACACAAACATAACTCCAGCTGTAAAAAAGCTGAAGATGAAAAGAGAAGAAAAGAGGTGGAAAGAGGATGGCTTCTACAAATGGATGATAATCCTAAACACAAGTCAAAATCCACAAAAGATGACCTCAAAAGGCGCAAACTGAAGGTTTTACAATGGCCTCACAGTCCCCTGGTCTGAATATCATTGAAAATCTGTGGCAAGACCCCAAAAGAGCAGAGCAAAGACGAGCCAGGAATCTCACAGAACTGGAAGATGTCTCAGAGGAACAGCAGTGCATGCAAGACGAGCCAGGAATCTCAAAGAACTGGAAGACGTCTCCAAGGAAGAGCAGTGCATGCAAGACGAGCCAGGAATCTCAAAGAACTGGAAGATGTCTCAGAGGAACAGCAGTGCATGCAAGACGAGCCAGGAATCTCACAGAACTGGAAGATGTCTCAGAGGAACAGCAGTGCATGCAAGACGAGCCAGGAATCTTACATAATTGGAAGACATCTCCAGGAAAGAGTAGGGCATGCAAGATGAGCCAGGAATCTGACAGAACTAGAAGACTTCTACAAGGAAGAGCAGTGCATGCAAGACGAGCCAGGAATCTCATAGAACTTGAAGACTTCTACAAAGAAGATCCGTACATGCAAGATAAGCCACGAATCACACAGAATTGGAAAACATCTCCAAGAAAGAGCAATGCATGCAAGATGAGCCAAGAATCTCACAGAACTGGAAGACGTCTCCAAGGAAGAGCAGTGCATGCAAGACGAGCCAGGAATCTCAAAGAACTGGAAGACGTCTCCAAGGAAGAGCCGTGCATGGAAGACAAGCCAGGAATCTCACAGAACTGGAAGACGTCTACAAGGAAGAGCAGTGCATGGAAGACAAGCCAGGAATCTCACAAAACTGGAAGATGTCGCTAAGTAAGAATGTAGGAAAATCCCTCAAAGGAAAATTGAGACATCTGGCTACTAGAAAAAGTGTTTACAAGCTATGATTCTTGTTAATGGGGGTCCAAATAGGTACTAACCATGAGGGGTGGCCAAACTTTTGTATGAGCCCATTTTCATTTTTAATTCATTTAAAAATGTAAAAGATGAAAATATTTTTTGTTTTGCTTAAAATACAAAGTAAATGTGTCACCTGTAACAACATGCCTTTCAGAGGTTAATTCATCTTCAATTGCTTAACTGGCAACAATAACAGTCATTTAGACCAGAGGTGCACAAACATTTGTACGCCACTGTAGATGATAGATAATAGATAATAGATAATAGATAGACATTATATTATAGATAATATATAGATAATAGATAGATAATAGATAATATATAGATAATAGATAGATAATATATAGATAATAGATAATAGATAGATAATAGATAATAGATAGATAATAGATAATAGATAGATAATAGATAATAGATAGATAATAGATAGATAATAGATAATAGATAATAGATGGATAATAGATAGATAATAGATAATAGATAGATAGATAGATAATATATAATAGATGGATAATAGATAATAGATAGATAATATATAATAGATAGATAATAGATAGATAATAGATAGATAATAGATAATAGATAGATAATAGATAATAGATAGATAATAGATAGATAATAGATAGATAATAGATAATAGATAGAAAATAGATAATAGTTAATAGATAATAGATAATAGATAGATAATAGATAATAGATAGATAATAGATAATAGATAGATAATAGATAGATAATAGATAGATAGATAATAGATAGATAATAGATAATAGATAGAAAATAGATAATAGTTAATAGATAATAGATAATAGATAGATAATAGATGATAGATAATAGATAGATAATAGATAATAGATAGATAATAGATAATAGATAGATAATAGATAATAGATAATAGATAGATAATAGATAATAGTTAATAGATAGATAATAGATAATAGATAGATAATAGATAGATAATAGATAATAGATAATAGATAGATAATAGATAATAGATAATAGATAGATAATAGATAGATAATAGATAATAGATAGATAATAGATAGATAATAGATAGAAAATAGATAATAGTTAATAGATAATAGATAATAGATAATAGATAGATAATAGATAATAGATAATAGATAATAGATAGATAATAGATAATAGATAATAGATAGATAATAGATAATAGATACATAATAGATAATAGATAGATAATAGATAGATAATAGATAGATAATAGATAATAGATAATAGATAGATAATAGATAATAGATAATAGATAATAGATAGATAATAGATAGATAATAGATAATAGATAGATAATAGATAGATAATAGATAATAGATAGAAAATAGATAATAGTTAATAGATAATAGATAATAGATAGATAATAGATAATAGATAGATAATAGATAATAGATAATAGATAGATAATAGATAATAGATAGATAATAGATAATAGATAGATAATAGATAATAGATAATAGATAGATAATAGATAATAGATAATAGATAGATAATAGATAATAGATAGATAATAGATAGATAATAGATAGATAATAGATAATAGATAATAGATAGATAATAGATAATAGATAGATAATAGATAGATAATAGATAATAGATAATAGATAGATAATAGATAATAGATAATAGATAGATAATAGATAGATAATAGATAGATAATAGATAATAGATAATAGATAGATAATAGATAATAGATAGATAATAGATAGATAATAGATAATAGATAATAGATAGATAATAGATAATATATAGATAATAGATAATAGATAATAGATAGATAATAGATAATATATAATAGATAATAGATAATAGATAGATGGATAATAGATAATAGATAGATAATAGATAATATGTAGATAATAGATAGATAATAGATAGATAATAGATAATAGATGGATAATAGATAATAGATAGATGGATAATAGATAGATGGATAATAGATAGATAGATAATAGATAATAGATAATAGATAATAGATAGATAATAGATAATAGATGGATAATAGATAATAGATAATAGATAGATAATAGATAATAGATAGAAAATAGATAATAGTTAATAGATAATAGATAATAGATAATAGATAGATAATAGATAGATAATAGATAATAGATAATAGATAGATAATAGATAATAGATAGATAATAGATAATAGATAATAGATAGATAATAGATAATAGATAATAGATAGATAATAGATAATATATAGATAATAGATAATAGATAATAGATAGATAATAGATAATATATAATAGATAGATAATAGATAATAGATAGATGGATAATAGATAATAGATAGATGGATAATAGATAGATAATAGATAATATATAGATAATAGATAAATAATAGATAATAGATAGATAATAGATAATAGATGGATAATAGATAATAGATAGATGGATAATAGATAATAGATAGATGGATAATAGATAGATAGATAATAGATAATAGATAATAGATAATAGATAGATAATAGATAATAGATAATAGATAGATAATAGATAATAGATAGATAATAGATAGATAATAGATAATAGATAATAGATAGATAATAGATAATAGATAATAGATAGATAATAGATAATAGATAGATAGATAATAGATAGATGGATAATAGATAGATGGATAATAGATAGATGGATCTATGGTAATCTGATGCTGTTCTTTCCTCCATGTATCCGCGTTGGTTGCAGATACATGGCGTTCCGTCCCGTTCCGGCTGCTGACTGTCGTCGTTCTCTCTTTTTTTCTGTTGCTAAATCAATCCCTTTTTTCCCGCTGTTCTGCGATTTCCTTCTCATTACGAGGCTCCAGACAAATATCTGCTGAAGGGCAGAGCGCAGATTAAAGCATCGCAGCATTAACTAATGGAATGCGCTTTATTTTCTGTAATGCTATTTTTGGTCATTAGTTTGGATGAACTACATGGTGGAGGGAGACGTGTGGCATCCCACTGATCACTGGATTCCTGCCAAAGCAATGAGAGATTCCTTTGAACAGTCCCATGCATTACGGCTCCACGTGTAATCGTGTTTGACAGAAGTTTTGCATCCCGGTAATTATGCAGCATAAGTTCCAGCATATGGAGATGTGCGAGGAGTGCTGCACACCTATTTGTTCTGTTCTCGGGATTCGCTACAGATGGACGTCCTGTCATAGCTGCAAACTTCACCATAATGCGCCTGTAAACCTTCAGAGAGAGAAGGACCCTTGAGGGTCTGGGGCGTTAGGAAGGCTTTATACTACATGCAATCAATCAATGATGAGCTGCACGGCACCGAACACTCTGCATTACACACATGTGACAGCAGCCCGCGGGGTTCAGGGTGGATGATTCTGATCTACACGTATGAAAATCATATATACATGGACACGACGGAGAGAAGAAACCCTGGATTTACAGAAAATCATATGTCCCGACTCCCCACCAATGCCAGGAGAACCACAAGGGGGGACAGACAAAGACCCCCGAGTCACGGCGGAGATGGGCCGAACATTACTATACCCTATGTGTAATTTACAAGGAAAAGTCCCCATGTAAACTGCAATAGATTCTGCATCATCTACAGCACAGGATCTGAAAAGAATAAACCAATGCACCCAGCGCTGGGCGTCATCTGCAGCACAGGATCTGAAAAGAATAAACCAATGCACCCAGCGCTGGGCGTCATCTACAGCACACAATCTGAGGAGAATAAACCAATGCACCCAGCGCTGGGCGTCATCTACAGCACACAATCTGAGGAGAATAAACCAATGCACCCAGCGCTGGGCATCATCTACAGCACACGATCTGAGGAGAATAAACCAATGCACCCAGCGCTGGGCATCATCTACAGCACACGATCTGAAGAGAATAAACCAATGCACCCAGCGCTGGGCATCATCTGCAGCACACGATCTGAGGAGAATAAACCAATGCACCCAGCGCTGGGCATCATCTACAGCACACGATCTGAAGAGAATAAACCAATGCACCCAGCGCTGGGCATCATCTGCAGCACACGATCTGAAGAGAATAAACCAATGCACCCAGCGCTGGGCATCATCTGCAGCACATGATCTGAGGAGAATAAACCAATGCACCTAGCGCTGGGCATCATCTGCAGCACATGATCTGAGGAGAATAAACCAATGCACCCAGCGCTGGGCATCATCTGCAGCACACGATCTGAGGAGAATAAACCAATGCACCCAGCGCTGGGCATCATCTGCAGCACACGATCTGAGGAGAATAAACCAATGCCCCCAGCGCTGGGCATCATCTGCAGCACACGATCTGAGGAGAATAAACCAATGCACCCAGCGCTGGGCATCATCTGCAGCACACGATCTGAGGAGAATAAACCAATGCACCCAGCGCTGGGCATCATCTACAGCACATGATCTGAGGAGAATAAACCAATGCACCCAGCGCTGGGCATCATCTACAGCACATGATCTGAGGAGAATAAACCAATGCACCCTGCGCTGGGCATCATCTGCAGCACATGATCTGAGGAGAATAAACCAATGCACCCAGCGCTGGGCATCATCTACAGCACATGATCTGAGGAGAATAAACCAATGCACCCAGCGCTGGGCATCATCTGCAGCACACGATCTGAGGAGAATAAACCAATGCACCCAGCACTGGGCATCATCTACAGCACACGATCTGAGGAGAATAAACCAATGCACCCAGCGCTGGGCATCATCTACAGCACATGATCTGAGGAGAATAAACCAATGCACCCAGCGCTGAGCATCATCTGCAGCACACGATCTGAGGAGAATAAACCAATGCACCCAGCGCTGGGCATCATCTACAGCACATGATCTGAGGAGAATAAACCAATGCACCCAGCGCTGGGCATCATCTACAGCACACGATCTGAGGAGAATAAACCAATGCACCCAGCGCTGGGCATCATCTGCAGCACACGATCTGAAGAGAATAAACCAATGCACCCAGTGCTGGGCGTCATCTGCAGCACACGATCAGAGGAGAATAAACCAATGCACCCAGCGCTGGCCATCATCTACAGCACACGATCTGAGGAGAATAAACCAATGCACCCAGCGCTGGGCATCATCTACAGCACACGATCTGAAGAGAATAAACCAATGCACCCAGCGCTGGGCATCATCTACAGCACACGATCTGAAGAGAATAAACCAATGCACCCAGCGCTTGGCATCATCTACAGCACACGATCTGAAGAGAATAAACCAATGCACCCAGCGCTGGGCATCATCTACAGCACACGATCTGAAGAGAATAAACCAATGCACCCAGCACTGGGCATCATCTACAGCACACGATCTGAGGAGAATAAACCAATGCACCCAGCGCTGAGCATCATCTACAGCACACGATCTGAAGAGAATAAACCAATGCACCCAGCGCTGAGCATCATCTACAGCACACGATCTGAGGAGAATAAACCAATGCCCCCAGCGCTGGGCATCATCTACAGCACACGATCTGAGGAGAATAAACCAATGCACCCAGCGCTGGGCATCATCTACAGCACACGATCTGAAGAGAATAAACCAATGCACCCAGCGCTGGGCATCATCTGCAGCACACGATCTGAAGAGAATAAACCAATGCACCCAGCGCTGGGCATCATCTGCAGCACACGACCTGAAGAGAATAAACCAATGCAGCCAGCGCTGGGCATCATCGGCAGCACACGACCTGAAGAGAAAAAACCAATGCACCCAGCACTAGGCATCATCTGCAGCACACGATCTGATGAGAATAAACCAATGCACCCAGCGCTGGGCATCATCTGCAGCACACGATCTGAAGAGAATAAACCAATGCACCCAGCGCTGGGCATCATCTGCAGCACACGATCTGAAGAGAATAAACCAATGCACCCAGTGCTGGGCATCATCTGCAGCACACGATCTGATGAGAATAAACCAATGCACCCAGCGCTGAGCATCATCTGCAGCACACGATCTGAAGAGAATAAACCAATGCACCCAGCGCTGGGCATCATCTACAGCACACGATCAGAGGAGAATAAACCAATGCACCCAGCGCTGGGCATCATCTACAGCACACGATCTGAGGAGAATAAACCAATGCACCCAGCGCTGAGCATCATCTGCAGAACACGATCTGAAGAGAATAAACCAATGCACCCAGCGCTGGGCATCATCTGCAGCACATGATCTGATGAGAATAAACCAATGCACCCAGCGCTGAGCATCATCTGCAGCACACGATCTGATGAGAATAAACCAATGCACCCAGCGCTGAGCATCATCTGCAGCACACGAACTGAAGAGAATAAACCAATGCACCCAGCGCTGGGCATCATCTGCAGCACACGATCTGAAGAGAATAAACCAATGCACCCAGCACTGGGCATCATCTACAGCACACGATCTGAAGAGAATAAACCAATGCACCCAGCGCTGGGCATCATCTACAGCACACGATCTGAAGAGAATAAACCAATGCACCCAGCGCTGGGCATCATCTACAGCACACGATCAGAGGAGAATAAACCAATGCACCCAGCGCTGGGCATCATCTGCAGCACACGATCTGAGGAGAATAAACCAATGCACCCAGCGCTGAGCATCATCTACAGCACACGATCTGATGAGAATAAACCAATGCACCCAGCGCTGAGCATCATCTGCAGCACACGATCTGAAGAGAATAAACCAATGCACCCAGCGCTGGGCATCATCTACAGCACACGATCTGATGAGAATAAACCAATGCACCCAGCGCTGGGCATCATCTGCAGCACACGATCTGAAGAGAATAAACCAATGCACCCAGCGCTGGGCATCATCTGCAGCACACGATCTGAAGAGGATAAACCAATGCACCCAGCGCTGGGAATCATCTGCAGCACACGATCTGAAGAGAATAAACCAATGCACCCAGCGCTGGGCATCATCTGCAGCACACGATCTGATGAGAATAAACCAATGCACCCAGCGCTGAGCATCATCTGCAGCACACGATCTGAAGAGAATAAACCAACGCACCCAGCGCTGGGCATCATCTACAGCACACGAACTGAGGAGAATAAGCCAATGCACCCAGCACTAGGCATCATCTGCAGCACACGATCTGATGAGAATAAACCAATGCCCCCAGCGCTGGGCATCATCTGCAGCACACGATCTGATGAGAATAAACCAATGCACCCAGCGCTGGGCATCATCTGCAGCACACGATCTGAAGAGAATAAACCAATGCACCCAGTGCTGGGCATCATCTGCAGCACACGATCTGATGAGAATAAACCAATGCACCCAGCGCTGGGCATCATCTACAGCACACGATCAGAGGAGAATAAACCAATGCACCCAGCGCTGGGCATCATCTACAGCACACGATCTGAAGAGAATAAACCAATGCACCGAGCGCTGGGCATCATCTACAGCACACGATCTGAAGAGAATAAACCAATGCACCCAGCGCTGGGCATCATCTACAGCACACGATCTGAAGAGAATAAACCAATGCACCCAGTGCTGGGCGTCATCTGCAGCACACGATCTGAAGAGAATAAACCAATGCACCGAGCGCTGGGCATCATCTGCAGCACACAATCTGAAGAGAATAAACCAATGCACCCAGCACTGGGCATCATCTACAGCACACGATCTGAAGAGAATAAACCAATGCACCCAGCGCTGGGCATCATCTGCAGCACACGATCAGAGGAGAATAAACCAATGCACCCAGCGCTGGGCATCATCTGCAGCACACGATCTGAGGAGAATAATCCAATGCACCCAGTGCTGGGCATCATCTGCAGCACACGATCTGAAGAGAATAAACCAATGCACCCAGCGCTGGGCATCATCTACAGCACACGATCTGAAGAGAATAAACCAATGCACCCAGCGCTGGGCATCATCTGCAGCACACGATCTGAGGAGAATAAACCAATGCACCCAGCGCTGGGCATCATCTGCAGCACACGATCAGAGGAGAATAAACCAATGCACCCAGCGCTGGGCATCATCTGCAGCACACGATCTGAAGAGAATAAACCAATGCATCCAGCGCTGGTCATCATCTGCAGCACACGATCTGAGGAGAATAAACCAATGCACCCAGCGCTGGACATCATCTACAGCACACGATCAGAGGAGAATAAACCAATGCACCCAGCGCTGGGCATCATCTGCAGCACACGATCTGAAGAGAATAAACCAATGCATCCAGCGCTGGGCATCATCTACAGCACACGATCTGAGGAGAATAAACCAATGCACCCAGCGCTGGGCATCATCTACAGCACACGATCTGAAGAGAATAAACCAATGCACCCAGCGCTGAGCATCATCTGCAGCACACGATCTGAAGAGAATAAACCAATGCACCCAGCGCTGGGCATCATCTGCAGCACACGATCAGAGGAGAATAAACCAATGCACCCAGCGCTGGGCATCATCTGCAGCACACGATCTGAGGAGAATAAACCAATGCACCCAGCGCTGGGCATCATCTACAGCACAGGATCTGAAGAGAATAAACCAATGCACCCAGTGCTGGGCATCATCTACAGCACACGATCTGAAGAGAATAAACCAATGCACCCAGCGCTGGACATCATCTACAGCACACGATCTGAGGAGAATAAACCAATGCACCCAGCGCTGAGCATCATCTGCAGCACACGATCTGAAGAGAATAAACCATTGCACCCAGCACTGGGCATCATCTGCAGCACACGATCTGAAGAGAATAAACCAATGCACCCAGCGCTGGGCATCATCTGCAGCACAGGATCTGAGGAGAATAAACCAATGCACCCAGCGCTGGGCATCATCTACAGCACACGATCTGAGGAGAATAAACCAATGCACCCAGCGCTGAGCATCATCTGCAGCACACGATCTGAAGAGAATAAACCAATGCACCCAGCGCTGGGCATCATCTGCAGCACACGATCTGAGGAGAATAAACCAATGCACCCAGCGCTGGGCATCATCTGCAGCACACGATCTGAAGAGAATAAACCAATGCACCCAGCGCTGGGCATCATCTACAGCACACGATCTGAAGAGAATAAACCAATGCACCCAGTGCTGGGCATCATCTACAGCACACGATCAGAGGAGAATAAACCAATGCACCCAGCACTAAGCATCATCTGCAGCACACGATCTGAAGAGAATAAACCAATGCACCCAGCGCTGAGCATCATCTACAGCACACGATCTGAAGAGAATAAACCAATGCACCCAGCGCTGGGCATCATCTGCAGAACACGATCAGAGGAGAATAAACCAATGCACCCAGCGCTGGCCATCATCTGCAGCACATGATCTGAAGAGAATAAACCAATGCACCCAGCGCTGGGCATCATCTACAGCACACGATCTGAAGAGAATAAACCAATGCACCCAGTGCTGGGCATCATCTACAGCACACGATCAGAGGAGAATAAACCAATGCACCCAGCGCTGGGCATCATCTGCAGCACACGATCAGAGGAGAATAAACCAATGCACCCAGCGCTGGGCATCATCTGCAGCACACGATCTGAGGAGAATAAACCAATGCACCCAGCGCTGGGCATCATCTACAGCACACGATCAGAGGAGAATAAACCAATGCACCCAGCGCTGGGCATCATCTGCAGCACACGATCTGAGGAGAATAAACCAATGCACCCAGCGCTGAGCATTATCTGCAGCACACGATCTGAAGAGAATAAACCAATGCACCCAGCAGTGGGCATCATCTATAGCACACGATCTGAAGAGAATAAACCAATGCACCCAGTGCTGGGCATCATCTGCAGCACACGATCAGAGGAGAATAAACCAATGCACCCAGCACTGGGCATCATCTGCAGCACACGATCAGAGGAAAATAAACCAATGCACCCAGCGCTGGGCATCATCTGCAGCACACGATCAGAGGAGAATAAACCAATGCACCCAGCGCTGGGCATCATCTATAGCACACGATCTGAAGAGAATAAACCAATGCACCCAGTGCTGGGCATCATCTACAGCACACGATCAGAGGAGAATAAACCAATGCACCCAGCACTGGGCATCATCTACAGCACAAGATCTGAAGAGAATAAACCAATGCACCCAGTGCTGGGCATCATCTGCAGCACACGATCTGAAGAGAATAAACCAATGCACCCAGTGCTGGGCATCATCTACAGCACACGATCAGAGGAGAATAAACCAATGCACCCAGCGCTGGGCATCATCTACAGCACACGATCAGAGGAGAATAAACCAATGCCCCCAGCACTGGGCATCATCTACAGCACACGATCAGAGGAGAATAAACCAATGCACCCAGTGCTGGGCATCATCTGCAGCACACGATCTGAAGAGAATAAACCAATGCACCCAGTGCTGGGCATCATCTACAGCACACGATCAGAGGAGAATAAACCAATGCCCCCAGCACTGGGCATCATCTACAGCACACGATCAGAGGAGAATAAACCAATGCACCCAGCGCTGGGCATCATCTGCAGCACACGATCTGAAGAGAATAAACCAATGCACCCAGTGCTGGGCATCATCTACAGCACACGATCAGAGGAGAATAAACCAATTCCCCCAGCACTGGGCATCATCTACAGCACACGATCTGAAGAGAATAAACCAATGCACCGAGCACTGGGCATCATCTACAGCACACGATCTGAAGAGAATAAACCAATGCACCCAGCGCTGGGCATCATCTACAGCACACGATCTGAAGAGAATAAACCAATGCACCCAGCGCTGGGCATCATCTGCAGCACACGATCTGAAGAGAATAAACCAATGCACCCAGCGCTGGGCATCATCTGCAGCACACGATCTGAAGAGTATAAACCAATGCACCCAGCACTGGGCATCATCTACAGCACACGATCTGAAGAGTATAAACCAATGCACCCAGCACTGGGCATCATCTGCAGCACACGATCTGATGAGAATAAACCAATGCACCCAGTGCTGGGCATCATCTACAGCACACGATCAGAGGAGAATAAACCAATGCACCCAGCACTGGGCATCATCTACAGCACACGATCTGAAGAGAATAAACCAATGCACCCAGCGCTGGGCATCATCTGCAGCACACGATCTGAAGAGAATAGACCAATGCACCCAGCGCTGGGCATCATCTACAGCACAGGATCTGAAGAGAATAAACCAATGCACCCAGCGCTGGGCATCATCTGCAGCACACGATCTGAAGAGAATAAACCAATGCACCCAGCACTGGGCATCATCTACAGCACACGATCTGAAGAGAATAAACCAATGCACCCAGCGCTGGGCATCATCTGCAGCACACGATCTGAAGAGAATAAACCAATGCACCCAGTGCTGGGCATCATCTACAGCACACGATCTGAAGAGAATAAACCAATGCACCCAGTGCTGGGCATCATCTACAGCACACGATCAGAGGAGAATAAACCAATGCACCCAGCACTGGGCATCATCTACAGCACACGATCTGAAGAGAATAAACCAATGCACCCAGCGCTGGGCATCATCTACAGCACACGATCAGAGGAGAATTAACCAATGCACCCAGCGCTGGGCATCATCTGCAGCACACGATCTGAAGAGAATAAACCAAAGCACCCAGCGCTGGGCATCATCTACAGCACACGATCTGAAGAGAATAAACCAATGCACCGAGAGCTGGGCATCATCTGCAGCACACGATCTGAAGAGAATAAACCAATGCACCCAGCACTGGGCATCATCTGCAGCACACGATCAGAGGAGAATGAACCAATGCACCGAGCACTGGGCATCATCTGCAGCACACGATCTGAGGAGAATAAACCAATGCACCCAGCGCTGAGCATCATCTACAGCACACGATCTGAAGAGAATAAACCAATGCACCCAGCGCTGGGCATCATCTGCAGCACACGATCAGAGGAGAATGAACCAATGCACCGAGCACTGGGCATCATCTGCAGCACACGATCTGAGGAGAATAAACCAATGCACCCAGCGCTGGGCATCATCTACAGCACAGGATCTGAAGAGAATAAACCAATGCATCCAGCGCTGGGCATCATCTGCAGCACAGGATCTGAAGAGAATAAACCAATGCACCCAGCGCTGGGCATCATCTACAGCACACGATCTGAAGAGAATAAACCAATGCACCCAGCGCTGGGCATCATCTACAGCATACGATCAGAGGAGAATAAACCAATGCACCCAGCACTGGGCATCATCTACAGCACACGATCAGAGGAGAATAAACCAATGCACCCAGCGCTGGGCATCATCTGCAGCACACGATCTGAGGAGAATAAACCAATGCACCCAGCGCTGGGCATCATCTACAGCACACGATCTGAAGAGAATAAACCAATGCACCCAGCGCTGGGCATCATCTACAGCACACGATCAGAGGAGAATAAACCAATGCACCCAGCGCTGGGCATCATCTGCAGCACACGATCTGAAGAGAATAAACCAATGCATCCAGCGCTGGGCATCATCTGCAGCACACGACCTGAAGAGGATAAACCAATGCACCCAGCACTGGGCATCGTCTACAGCACACGATCAAAGGAGAATAAACCAATGCACCCAGTGCTGGGCATCATCTGCAGCACACGACCTGAAGAGGATAAACCAATGCACCCAGCACTGGGCATCATCTACAGCACACGATCAGAGGAGAATAAACCAATGCATCCAGAGCTGGGCATCATCTGCAGCACACGACCTGAAGAGGATAAACCAATGCACCCAGCACTGTGCATCATCTACAGCACACGATCAGAGGAGAATAAACCAATGCACCCAGTGCTGGGCATAATCTGCAGCACACGATCTGAGGAGAATAAACCAATGCACCCAGCGCTGGGCATCATCTACAGCACACGATCTGAAGAGAATAAACCAATGCACCCAGCGCTGGGCATCATCTACAGCACACGATCAGAGGAGAATAAACCAATGCACCCAGCGCTGGGCATCATCTACAGCACACGATCTGAAGAGAATAAACCAATGCATCCAGCGCTGGGCATCATCTGCAGCACACGATCTGAAGAGAATAAACCAATGCATCCAGCGCTGGGCATGATCTGCAGCACACGACCTGAAGAGGATAAACCAATGCATCCAGCGCTGGGCATCATCTGCAGCACACGATCTGAAGAGAATAAACCAATGCCCCCAGCGCTGGGCATCATCTACAGCACACGATCTGAAGAGAATAAACCAATGCCCCCAGCGCTGGGCATAATCTACAGCACACGATCTGAAGAGAATAAACCAATGCACCCAGCGCTGGGCATCATCTGCAGCACACGATCTGAAGAGAATAAACCAATGCACCCAGCGCTGGTCATCATCTACAGCACACGATCTGAGGAGAATAAACCAATGCACCCAGCGCTGGGCATCATCTGCAGCACACGATCTGAAGAGAATAAACCAATGCACCCAGCGCTGGGCATCATCTGCAGCACACGATCAGAGGAGAATAAACCAATGCACCCAGCGCTGGTCATCATCTACAGCACACGATCTGAGGAGAATAAACCAATGCACCCAGCGCTGGGCATCATCTGCAGCACACGATCTGAAGAGAATAAACCAATGCACTGAGCACTGGGCATCTTCTACAGAACACGATCTGAATAGAATAAACCAATGCACCCAGCGCTGGGCATCATCTACAGCACATGATCTGAACAGAATAAACCAATGCACCGAGCACTGGGCATCATCTACAGCACAGGATCAGAGGAGAATAAACCAATGCACCGAGCGCTGGGCATCATCTACAGCACACGATCTGAAGAGAATAAACCAATGCAACGAGCGCTGGGCATCATCTGCAGCACACGATCTGAAGAGAATAAACCAATGCACCCAGCGCTGGGCATCATCTGCAGCACACGATCTGAAGAGAATAAACCAATGCACCCAGCGCTGGGCATCATCTACAGCACACGATCAGAGGAGAATAAACCAATGCACCCAGCGCTGGGCATCATCTGCAGCACACGATCTGAGGAGAATAAACCAATGCACCCAGCGCTGGGCATCATCTGCAGCACACGATCTGAAGAGAATAAACCAATGCACCCAGCGCTGGGCATCATCTACAGCACACGATCAGAGGAGAATAAACCAATGCACCCAGCGCTGGGCATCATCTACAGCACACGATCTGAAGAGAATAAACCAATGCACCCAGCGCTGGGCATCATCTACAGCACACGATCAGAGGAGAATAAACCAATGCACCCAGCGCTGGGCATCATCTGCAGCACACGATCTGAAGAGAATAAACCAATGCATCCAGCGCTGGGCATCATCTGCAGCACACGACCTGAAGAGGATAAACCAATGCACCCAGCACTGGGCATCGTCTACAGCACACGATCAAAGGAGAATAAACCAATGCACCCAGTGCTGGGCATCATCTGCAGCACACGACCTGAAGAGGATAAACCAATGCACCCAGCACTGGGCATCATCTACAGCACACGATCAGAGGAGAATAAACCAATGCATCCAGCGCTGGGCATCATCTGCAGCACACGACCTGAAGAGGATAAACCAATGCACCCAGCACTGTGCATCATCTACAGCACACGATCAGAGGAGAATAAACCAATGCACCCAGTGCTGGGCATAATCTGCAGCACACGATCTGAGGAGAATAAACCAATGCACCCAGCGCTGGGCATCATCTACAGCACACGATCTGAAGAGAATAAACCAATGCACCCAGCGCTGGGCATCATCTACAGCACACGATCAGAGGAGAATAAACCAATGCACCCAGCGCTGGGCATCATCTACAGCACACGATCTGAAGAGAATAAACCAATGCATCCAGCGCTGGGCATCATCTGCAGCACACGATCTGAAGAGAATAAACCAATGCATCCAGCGCTGGGCATGATCTGCAGCACACGACCTGAAGAGGATAAACCAATGCATCCAGCGCTGGGCATCATCTGCAGCACACGATCTGAAGAGAATAAACCAATGCCCCCAGCGCTGGGCATCATCTACAGCACACGATCTGAAGAGAATAAACCAATGCCCCCAGCGCTGGGCATAATCTACAGCACATGATCTGAAGAGAATAAACCAATGCCCCCAGCACTGGGCATCATCTGCAGCACACGATCAGAGGAGAATAAACCAATGCACCCAGCGCTGGTCATCATCTACAGCACACGATCTGAGGAGAATAAACCAATGCACCCACCGCTGGGCATCATCTGCAGCACACGATCTGAAGAGAATAAACCAATGCACTGAGCACTGGGCATCTTCTACAGAACACGATCTGAATAGAATAAACCAATGCACCCAGCGCTGGGCATCATCTACAGCACATGATCTGAACAGAATAAACCAATGCACCGAGCACTGGGCATCATCTGCAGCACACGATCTGAAGAGAATAAACCAATGCAACGAGCGCTGGGCATCATCTGCAGCACACGATCTGAAGAGAATAAACCAATGCACCCAGCGCTGGGCATCATCTGCAGCACACGATCTGAAGAGAATAAACCAATGCACCCAGCGCTGAGCATCATCTACAGCACACGATCTGAAGAGAATAAACCAATGCACCCAGCGCTGGGCATCATCTGCAGCACACGATCAGAGGAGAATAAACCAATGCACCCAGCGCTGGGCATCATCTGCAGCACACGATCTGAAGAGAATAAACCAATGCACCCAGCGCTGGGCATCATCTGCAGCACACGATCAGAGGAGAATAAACCAATGCACCCAGCACTGGGCATCATCTGCAGCACACGATCAGAGGAGAATGAACCAATGCACCCAGAGCTTGGCATCATCTACAGCACACGATCTGAAGAGAATAAACCAATGCACCCAGCGCTGGGCATCATCTACAGCATACGATCAGAGGAGAATAAACCAATGCACCCAGCACTGGGCATCATCTACAGCACACGATCAGAGGAGAATAAACCAATGCACCCAGCGCTGGGAATCATCAGCAGCACACGATCTGAGGAGAATAAACCAATGCACCCAGCGCTGGGCATCATCTACAGCACACGATCTGAAGAGAATAAACCAATGCACCCAGCGCTGGGCATCATCTACAGCACACGATCAGAGGAGAATAAACCAATGCACCCAGCGCTGGGCATCATCTGCAGCACACGATCTGAAGAGAATAAACCAATGCATCCAGCGCTGGGCATCATCTGCAGCACACGACCTGAAGAGGATAAACCAATGCACCCAGCACTGGGCATCGTCTACAGCACACGATCAAAGGAGAATAAACCAATGCACCCAGTGCTGGGCATCATCTGCAGCACACGACCTGAAGAGGATAAACCAATGCACCCAGCACTGGGCATCATCTACAGCACACGATCAGAGGAGAATAAACCAATGCATCCAGCGCTGGGCATCATCTGCAGCACACAACCTGAAGAGGATAAACCAATGCACCCAGCACTGTGCATCATCTACAGCACAAGATCAGAGGAGAATAAACCAATGCACCCAGCACTGGGCGTCATCTGCAGCACACGATCAGAGGAGAATAAACCAATGCACCCAGTGCTGGGCATAATCTGCAGCACACGATCTGAGGAGAATAAACCAATGCACCCAGCGCTGGGCATCATCTGCAGCACACGATCTGAGGAGAATAAACCAATGCACCCAGTGCTGGGCATCATCTACAGCACACGATCTGAAGAGAATAAACCAATGCACCCAGCGCTGGGCATCATCTACAGCACACGATCAAAGGAGAATAAACCAATGCACCCAGCGCTGGGCATCATCTGCAGCAGACGATCTGAAGAGAATAAACCAATGCATCCAGCGCTGGGCATCATCTGCAGCACACGACCTGAAGAGGATAAACCAATGCATCCAGCGCTGGGCATCATCTACAGCACACGATCTGAAGAGAATAAACCAATGCCCCCAGCGCTGGGCATCATCTGCAGCACACGATCAGAGGAGAATGAACCAATGCACCCAGCGCTGGGCATAATCTACAGCACATGATCTGAAGAGAATAAACCAATGCCCCCAGCACTGGGCATCATCTGCAGCACACGATCAGAGGAGAATAAACCAATGCACCCAGCGCAGGGCATCATCTACAGCACACGATCTGAAGAGAATAAACCAATGCACTGAGCACTGGGCATCTTCTACAGAACACGATCAGAGGAGAATAAACCAATGCACCCAGCGCTGGGCATCATCTACAGCACACGATCTGAAGAGAATAAACCAATGCACTGAGCACTGGGCATCTTCTACAGAACACGATCAGAGGAGAATAAACCAATGCACCCAGCGCTGGGCATCATCTACAGCACACGATCTGAAGAGAATAAACCAATGTACCCAGCACTGGGCATCATCTACAGCACACGATCTGAAGAGAATAAACCAATGCACCCAGCGCTGGGCATCATCTGCAGCACACGATCAGAAGAGAATAAACCAATGTACCCAGCACTGGGCATCATCTACAGCACACGATCTGAAGAGAATAAACCAATGTACCCAGCACTGGGCATCATCTGCAGCACACGATCTGAGGAGAATAAACCAATGCACCCAGCACTGGGCATCATCTGCAGCACAGGATCTGTAGAGAATAAATCAATGCACCCAGCGCTGGACATCATCTACAGCACACGATCAGAGGAGAATAAACCAATGCACCCAGCGCTGGGCATCATCTGCAGCACACGATAAGAGGAGAATAAACCAATGCACCCAGCGCTGGGCATCATCTACAGCACACGATCAGAGGAGAATAAACCAATGCACCCAGCGCTGGGCATCATCTGCAGCACACGATCTGAAGAGAATAAACCAATGCACCCAGCGCTGGGCATCATCTGCAGAACACGATCTGAGGAGAATAAACCAATGCCCCCAGCGCTGGGCATCATCTACAGCACACGATCTGAAGAGAATAAACCAATGCCCCCAGCACTGGGCATCATCTACAGCACACGATCAGAGGAGAATAAACCAATGCACCCAGCGCTGAACATCATCTACAGCACATGATCTGAAGAGAATAAACCAATGCACCCAGCGCTGGGCATCATCTGCAGCACACGATCTGAAGAAAATAAACCAATGCACCCAGCGCTGGGCATCATCTACAGTACACGATCTGAAGAGGATAAACCAATGCACCCAGCACTGGGCATCATCTACAGCACACGATCTGAAGAGGATAAACCAATGCACCCAGCGCTGGACATCATCCACAGCACACAATCTGAGGAGAATAAACCAATGCACCCAGCGCTGGGCATCATCTACAGCACACGATCTGAAGAGAATAAGCCAATGCACCGAGCACTGGGCATCATCTGCAGCACACGATCTGAAGAGAATAAACCAATGCATCCAGCGCTGGGCATCATCTACAGCACACGATCTGAAGAGAATAAACCAATGCACCCAGTGCTGGGCATCATCTGCAGCACACGATCTGAAGAGAATAAACCAATGCACCGAGCGCTGGGCATCATCTGCAGCACACGATCTGAAGAGAATAAACCAATGCACCGAGCGCTGAGCATCATCTACAGCACACGATCTGAAGAGAATAAACCAATGCACCCAGTGCTGGGCATCATCTACAGCACACGATCAGAGGAGAATAAACCAATGCACCCAGCGCTGAACATCATCTACAGCACATGATCTGAAGAGAATAAACCAATGCACCCAGCGCTGGGCATCATCTGCAGCACAGGATCTGTAGAGAATAAACCAATGCACCCAGCGCTGGGCATCATCTACAGCACACGATCTGAAGAAAATAAACCAATGCACCCAGCGCTGGGCATCATCTACAGTACACGATCTGAAGAGGATAAACCAATGCACCCAGCACTGGGCATCATCTACAGCACACGATCTGAAGAGGATAAACCAATGCACCCAGCGCTGGGCATCATCTACAGCACACGATCTGAAGAGAATAAGCCAATGCACCGAGCACTGGGCATCATCTGCAGCACACGATCTGAAGAGAATAAACCAATGCACCCAGCGCTGAGCATCATCTACAGCACACGATCTGAAGAGAATAAACCAATGCACCCAGTGCTGGGCATCATCTGCAGCACACGATCTGAAGAGAATAAACCAATGCACCGAGCGCTGGGCATCATCTGCAGCACACGATCTGAAGAGAATAAACCAATGCACCGAGCGCTGGGCATCATCTGCAGCACATGATCTGAAGAGAATAAACCAATGCACCCAGCGCTGAGCATCATCTACAGCACACGATCTGAAGAGAATAAACCAATGCACCCAGCGCTGGGCATCATCTGCAGCACACGATCAGAGGAGAATAAACCAATGCACCCAGCGCTGGGCATCATCTGCAGCACACGATCAGAGGAGAATGAACCAATGCACCGAGCACTGGGCATCATCTGCAGCACACGATCTGAGGAGAATAAACCAATGCACCCAGCGCTGGGCATCATCTACAGCACACGATCTGAGGAGAATAAACCAATGCACCCAGCGCTGGGCATCATCTGCAGCACACGATCTGAGGAGAATAAACCAATGCACCCAGCGCTGGGCATCATCTACAGCACACGATCTGAAGAGAATAAACCAATGCACCCAGCGCTGGGCATCATCTACAGCACACGATCAGAGGAGAATAAACCAATGCACCCAGCGCTGGGCATCATCTGCAGCACACGATCAGAGGAGAATAAACCAATGCACCCAGCACTGGGCATCATCTACAGCACACGATCAGAGGAGAATAAACCAATGCACCCAGCGCTGGGCATCATCTGCAGCACACGATCTGAGGAGAATAAACCAATGCACCCAGCGCTGGGCATCATCTACAGCACACGATCTGAAGAGAATAAACCAATGCACCCAGCGCTGGGCATCATCTACAGCACAGGATCTGAAGAGAATAAACCAATGCACCCAGTGCTGGGCATCATCTGCAGCACACGATCTGAAGAGAATAAACCAATGCACCGAGCGCTGGGCATCATCTGCAGCACACGATCTGAAGAGAATAAACCAATGCACCGAGCGCTGGGCATCATCTGCAGCACATGATCTGAAGAGAATAAACCAATGCACCCAGCGCTGAGCATCATCTACAGCACACGATCTGAAGAGAATAAACCAATGCACCCAGCGCTGGGCATCATCTGCAGCACACGATCAGAGGAGAATAAACCAATGCACCCAGCGCTGGGCATCATCTGCAGCACACGATCAGAGGAGAATGAACCAATGCACCGAGCACTGGGCATCATCTGCAGCACACGATCTGAGGAGAATAAACCAATGCACCCAGCGCTGGGCATCATCTACAGCACACGATCTGAGGAGAATAAACCAATGCACCCAGCGCTGGGCATCATCTGCAGCACACGATCTGAGGAGAATAAACCAATGCACCCAGCGCTGGGCATCATCTACAGCACACGATCTGAAGAGAATAAACCAATGCACCCAGCGCTGGGCATCATCTACAGCACACGATCAGAGGAGAATAAACCAATGCACCCAGCGCTGGGCATCATCTGCAGCACACGATCAGAGGAGAATAAACCAATGCACCCAGCACTGGGCATCATCTACAGCACACGATCAGAGGAGAATAAACCAATGCACCCAGCGCTGGGCATCATCTGCAGCACACGATCTGAGGAGAATAAACCAATGCACCCAGCGCTGGGCATCATCTACAGCACACGATCTGAAGAGAATAAACCAATGCATCCAGCGCTGGGCATCATCTGCAGCACAGGATCTGAAGAGAATAAACCAATGCACCCAGCGCTGGGCATCATCTGAAGCACAGGATCTGAAGAGAATAAACCAATGCACCCAGCGCTGGGCATCATCTACAGCACACGATCTGAAGAGAATAAACCAATGCACCCAGCGCTGGGCATCATCTACAGCATACGATCAGAGGAGAATAAACCAATGCACCCAGCACTGGGCATCATCTACAGCACACGATCAGAGGAGAATAAACCAATGCACCCAGCACTGGGCATCATCTACAGCACACGATCAGAGGAGAATAAACCAATGCACCCAGCGCTGGGCATCATCTGCAGCACACGATCTGAGGAGAATAAACCAATGCACCCAGCGCTGGGCATCATCTACAGCACACGATCTGAAGAGAATAAACCAATGCACCCAGCGCTGGGCATCATCTACAGCACACGATCAGAGGAGAATAAACCAATGCACCCAGCGCTGGGCATCATCTGCAGCACACGATCAGAGGAGAATAAACCAATGCACCCAGCGCTGGGCATCATCTGCAGCACACGATCTGAAGAGAATAAACCAATGCATCCAGCGCTGGGCATCATCTGCAGCACACGACCTGAAGAGGATAAACCAATGCACCCAGCACTGGGCATCGTCTACAGCACACGATCAGAGGAGAATAAACCAATGCACCCAGTGCTGGGCATCATCTGCAGCACACGACCTGAAGAGGATAAACCAATGCACCCAGCACTGGGCATCATCTACAGCACACGATCAGAGGAGAATAAACCAATGCATCCAGCGCTGGGCATCATCTGCAGCACACGACCTGAAGAGGATAAACCAATGCACCCAGCACTGGGCATCATCTACAGCACACGATCAGAGGAGAATAAACCAATGCACCCAGTGCTGGGCATAATCTGCAGCACACGATCTGAGGAGAATAAACCAATGCACCCAGCGCTGGGCATCATCTACAGCACAGGATCTGAAGAGAATAAACCAATGCATCCAGCGCTGGGCATCATCTGCAGCACAGGATCTGAAGAGAATAAACCAATGCACCCAGCGCTGGGCATCATCTGCAGCACACGATCAGAGGAGAATAAACCAATGCACCCAGCGCTGGGCATCATCTACAGCACACGATCTGAAGAGAATAAACCAATGCACTAAGCGCTGGGCATCATCTACAGCACACGATCAAAGGAGAATAAACCAATGCACCCAGCGCTGGGCATCATCTGCAGCACAAGATCTGAAGAGAATAAACCAATGCACCCAGCGCTGGGCATCATCTGCAGCACACGACCTGAAGAGGATAAACCAATGCATCCAGCGCTGGGCATCATCTGCAGCACACGACCTGAAGAGGATAAACCAATGCATCCAGCGCTGGGCATCATCTACAGTACACGATCTGAAGAGAATAAACCAATGCATCCAGCGCTGGGCATCATCTGCAGCACACGACCTGAGGAGGATAAACCAATGCATCCAGCGCTGGGCATCATCTACAGCACACGATCTGAAGAGAATAAACCAATGCCCCCAGCGCTGGGCATCATCTGCAGCACACGATCAGAGGAGAATGAGCCAATGCACCCAGCGCTGGGCATCATCTGCAGCACACGATCAGAGGAGAATAAACCAATGCACCCAGCGCTGGTCATCATCTACAGCACACGATCTGAAGAGAATAAACCAATGCACTGAGCACTGGGCATCATCTACAGCACACGATCTGAGGAGAATAAACCAATGTCCCCAGCACTGGGCATCATCTGCAGCACACGATCTGAAGAGAATAAACCAATGCACCCAGCGCTGGGCATCATCTGCAGCACACGATCTGAGGAGAATAAACCAATGTCCCCAGCACTGGGCATAATCTGCAGCACACGACCTGAAGAGAATAAACCAATGCACCCAGCGCTTGGCATCATCTACAGCACACGATCAGAGGAGAATAAACCAATGCACCCAGCGCTGGGCATCATCTACAGCACATGATCTGAACAGAATAAACCAATGCACCCAGCGCTGGGCATCATCTACAGCACATGATCTGAACAGAATAAACCAATGCACCCAGCGCTGGGCATCATCTGCAGCACACGATCTGAGGAGAATAAACCAATGCACCGAGCGCTGGGCATCATCTACAGCACAGGATCAGAGGAGAATAAACCAATGCACCGAGCACTTGGCATCATCTGCAGCACATGATCTGAAGAGAATAAACCAATGCAACGAGCGCTGGGCATCATCTACAGCACACGATCTGAAGAGGATAAACCAATGCACCCAGCGCTGGGCATCATCTACAGCACACGATCTGAAGAGAATAAGCCAATGCACCGAGCACTGGGCATCATCTGCAGCACACGATCTGAAGAGAATAAACCAATGCATCCAGCGCTGGGCATTATCTGCAGCACACGATCTGAGGAGAATAAACCAATGCACCCAGCGCTGGGCATCATCTGCAGCACACGATCTGAGGAGAATAAACCAATGCACCCAGCACTGGACATCATCTACAGCACACGATCAGAGGAGAATAAACCAATGCACCCAGCGCTGGGCATCATCTGCAGCACACGATCTGAAGAGAATAAACCAATGCACCCAGCGCTGGGCATCATCTACAGCACACGATCTGAGGAGAATAAACCAATGCACCCAGCGCTGGGCATCATCTACAGCACACGATCTGAAGAGAATAAACCAATGCACCCAGCGCTGGGAATCATCTACAGCACACGATCTGAAGAGAATAAACCAATGCACCCAGCGCTGGGCATCATCTACAGCACACGATCTGAAGAGAATAAACCAATGCACCCAGCGCTGGGCATCATCTACAGCACACAATCTGAAGAGGATAAACCAATGCACCCAGCGCTGGGCATCATCTACAGCACACGATCTGAAGAGAATAAACCAATGCACCCAGCGCTGGGCATCATCTGCAGCACAGGATCTGAAGAGAATAAACCAATGCACCCAGCGCTGGGCATCATCTGCAGCACACGATCTGAGAAGAATAAACCAATGCACCCAGTGCTGGGCATCATCTGCAGCACACGATCTGAGAAGAATAAACCAATGCACCCAGCGCTGGGCATGATCTACAGCACACGATCTGAAGAAAATAAACCAATGCACCCAGCGCTGGGCATCATCTACAGCACACGATCTGAAGAGGATAAACCAATGCACCCAGCGCTGGGCATCATCTACAGCACACGATCTGAGGAGAATAAACCAATGCACCCAGCGCTGGGCATCATCTACAGCACACGATCTGAAGAGAATAAGCCAATGCACCCAGTGCTGGGCATGATCTACAGCACACGATCTGAAGAAAATAAACCAATGCACCCAGCGCTGGGCATCATCTACAGCACACGATCTGAAGAGGATAAACCAATGCACCCAGCGCTGGGCATCATCTACAGCACACGATCTGAAGAGAATAAACCAATGCACCCAGCGCTGGGCATCATCTACAGCACACGATCAGAGGAGAATAAACCAATGCACCCAGCGCTGGGCATCATCTACAGCACACGATCTGAAGAGAATAAGCCAATGCACCCAGCGCTGGGCATTATCTGCAGCACACGATCTGAGGAGAATAAACCAATGCACCCAGCGCTGAGCATCATCTGCAGCACACGATCTGAGGAGAATAAGCCAATGCACCGAGCACTGGGCATCATCTGCAGCACACGATCTGAAGAGAATAAACCAATGCACCCAGCGCTGGGCATTATCTGCAGCACACGATCTGAGGAGAATAAACCAATGCACCCAGCGCTGAGCATCATCTGCAGCACACGATCTGAAGAGAATAAACCAATGCACCCAGCGCTGGGCATCATCTGCAGCACACGATCTGAAGAGAATAAGCCAATGCACCGAGCACTGGGCATCATCTGCAGCACACGATCTGAGGAGAATAAACCAATGCACCCAGCGCTGAGCATCATCTGCAGCACACGATCTGAGGAGAATAAACCAATGCACCCAGCACTGGACATCATCTACAGCACACGATCTGAAGAGAATAAACCAATGCACCTAGCACTGGGCATCATCTACAGCACACGATCTGAAGAGAATAAACCAATGCACCCAGCGCTGGGCATCATCTACAGCACACGATCTGAAGAGAATAAACCAATGCACCTAGCACTGGGCATCATCTACAGCACACGATCAGAGGAGAATAAACCAATGCACCCAGCGCTGGGCATCATCTACAGCTCACGATCTGAAGAGAATAAACCAATGCACCTAGCACTGGGCATCATCTACAGCACACGATCAGAGGAGAATAAACCAATGCACCCAGCGCTGGGCATCATCTACAGCATACGATCAGAGGAGAATAAACCAATGCACCCAGCACTGGGCATCATCTACATCACACGATCAGAGGAGAATAAACCAATGCACCCAGCACTGGGCATCATCTACAGCACACGATCAGAGGAGAATAAACCAATGCACCCAGCGCTGGGCATCATCTACAGCACACGATCTGAAGAGAATAAACCAATGCACCCAGCGCTTGTCATCATCTGCAGCACACGATCAGAGGAGAATAAACCAATGCACCCAGCGCTGGGCATCATCTACAGCACACGATCTGAAGAGAATAAACCAATGCACCCAGCGCTGGGCATCATCTACAGCACACGATCTGAAGAGAATAAACCAATGCACCCAGCGCTGGGCATCATCTACAGCACACAATCTGAGGAGAATACACCAATGCACCCAGCGCTGGGCATCATCTACAGCACACGATCTGAAGAGAATAAACCAATGCACCTAGCGCTGGGCATCATCTACAGCACACGATCTGAAGAGAATAAACCAATGCACCTAGCGCTGGGCATCATCTACAGCACACGATCTGAAGAGAATAAACCAATGCACCCAGCACTGGGCATCATCTGCAGCACACGATCAGAGGAGAATAAACCAATGCACCCAGCGCTGGGCATCATCTGCAGCACACGATCTGAAGAGAATAAACCAATGCACCCAGCGCTGGGCATCATCTTCAGCACACGATCAGAGGAGAATAAACCAATGCACCCAGCGCTGGACATCATCTGCAGCACACGATCAGAAGAGAATAAACCAATGCACCCAGCGCTGGGCATCATCTGCAGCACAGGATCTGAAGAGAATAAACCAATGCACCCAGCAGTTGGCATCATCTGCAGCACACGATCAGAGGAGAATAAATCAATGCACCCAGCGCTGGGCATCATCTGCAGCACACGATCAGAGGAGAATAAACCAATGCACCCAGCGCTGGGCATCATCTGCAGCACACGATCTGAAGAGAATAAACCAATGCACCCAGCTCTGGGCATCATCTGCAGCACACGATCTGAAAAGAATAAACCAATGCCCCCAGCGCTGGGCATCATCTGCAGCACAGGATCTGAAGAGAATAAACCAATGCACCCAGCGCTGGGCATCATCTGCAGCACACGATCTGAAGAGAATAAACCAATGCACCCAGCGCTGGGCATCATCTGCAGCACACGATCTGAGGAGAATAAACCAATGCACCCAGCGCTGGTCATCATCTGCAGCACACGTTCTGAAGAGAATAAACCAATGCACCCAGCGCTGGGCATCATCTGCAGCACACGATCAGAGGAGAATAAACCAATGCACCCAGCACTGGGCATCATCTGCAGCACAGGATCTGAAGAGAATAAACCAATACACCCAGCGCTGGGCATCATCTGCAGCACACGATCTGAGGAGAATAAACCAATGCACCCAGCGCTGGTCATCATCTGCAGCACACGATCTGAAGAGAATAAACCAATGCACCCAGCGCTGGGCATCATCTGCAGCACACGATCAGAGGAGAATAAACCAATGCACCCAGCACTGGGCATCATCTACAGCACACGACCTGAAGAGAATAAACCAATGCACCCAGCGCTGGGCATCATCTGCAGCACACGATCAGAGGAGAATAAACCAATGCACCCAGCGCTGGGCATCATCTGCAGCACACGATCTGAAGAGAATAAACCAATGCACCCAGCGCTGGGCATCATCTGCAGCACACGATCAGAGGAGAATAAACCAATGCACCCAGCACTGGGCATCATCTACAGCACACGACCTGAAGAGAATAAACCAATGCACCCAGCGCTGGGCATCATCTGCAGCACACGATCAGAGGAGAATAAACCAATGCACCCAGCGCTGAGCATCATCTACAGAACACGATCTGAAGAAAATAAACAAATGCACCCAGCGCTGGGCATCATCTACAGCACACGATCTGAGGAGAATAAACCAATGCACCCAGCACTGGGCATCATCTGCAGCACAGGATCAGAAGAGAATAAACCAATGCACCCAGCGCTGGGCATCATCTACAGCACACGATCTGAAGAGAATAAACCAATGCACCCAGCGCTGGGCATCATCTGCAGCACACGATCTGAAGAGAATAAACCAATGCATCCAGCGCTGGGCATCATCTGCAGCACACGATCTGAAGAGAATAAACCAATGCACCCAGCACTGGGCATCATCTGCAGCACACGATCTGAAGAGAACAAACCAATGCACCCAGCGCTGGGCATCATCTACAGCACACAATCTGAAGAGAATAAACCAATGCACCCAGCACTGGGCATCATCTGCAGCACACGATCTGAAGAGAATAAACCAATGCACCCAGCGCTGAGCATCATCTACAGCACAGGATCTGAAGAGAATAAACCAATGCACCCAGCGCTGGGCATCATCTGCAGCACACGATCTGAAGAGAATAAACCAATGCACCCAGCGCTGGGCATCATCTGCAGCACACGATCTGAAGAGAATAAACCAATGCACCCAGCGCTGGGCATCATCTGCAGCACACGATCAGAAGAGAATAAACCAATGCACCCAGCGCTGGGCATCATCTACAGTACACGATCTGAGGAGAATAAACCAATGCACCCAGCGTTGGGCATCATCTGCAGCACACGATCTGAAGAGAATAAACCAATGCACCCAGCGCTGGGCATCATCTGCAGCACACGATCTGAAGAGAATAAACCAATGCACCCAGCGCTGGGCATCATCTACAGCACACGATCTGAAGAGAATAAACCAATGCACCCAGCGCTGGGCATCATCTACAGCACACGATCTGAAGAGAATAAACCAATGCACCCAGCGCTCTGCATCATCTACAGCACACGATCTGAAGAGAACAAACCAATGCACCCAGCGCTGGGCATCATCTACAGCACACGATCTGAAGAGAATAAACCAATGCATCCAGCGCTGAGCATCATCTGCAGCACACGATCTGAAGAGAATAAACCAATGCACCCAGCGCTGGGCATCATCTGCAGCACACGATCTGAAGAGAATAAACCAATGCACCCAGCGCTGGGCATCATCTGCAGCACACGATCTGAAGAGAATAAACCAATGCACCCAGCGCTGGGCATCATCTACAGCACACGATCTGAAGAGAATAAACCAATGCACCCAGCGCTGGGCATCATCTACAGCACACGATCTGAAGAGAACAAACCAATGCACCCAGCGCTGGGCATCATCTACAGCACACGATCTGAAGAGAATAAACCAATGCACCCAGCGCTGGGCATCATCTACAGCACACGATCTGAGGAGAATAAACCAATGCACCCAGCGCTGGGCATCATCTGCAGCACACGATCTGAATAGAATAAACCAATGCACCCAGCGCTGGGCATCATCTACAGCACACGATCTGAAGAGAATAGACCAATGCACCCAGCGCTGGGCATCATCTACAGCACACGATCTGAAGAGAATAAACCAATGCATCCAGCACTGGGCATCATCTACAGCACACGATCTGAAGAGAATAAACCAATGCACCCAGCGCTGGCCATCATCTACAGCACACGATCAGAGGAGAATAAACCAATGCACCCAGCGCTGGGCATCATCTACAGCACACGATCTGAAGAGAATAAACCAATGCATCCAGCACTGGGCGTCATCTGCAGCACACGATCAGAGGAGAATAAACCAATGCACCCAGCGCTGGGCGTCATCTGCAGCACACGATCAGAGGAGAATAAACCAATGCACCCAGCGCTGGGCATCATCTGCAGCACACGATCAGAGGAGAATAAACCAATGCACCCAGCGCTGGGCATCATCTACAGCACACGATCTGAAGAGAATAAACCAATGCATCCAGCGCTGGGCGTCATCTGCAGCACACGATCAGAGGAGAATAAACCAATGCACCCAGCGCTGGGCGTCATCTGCAGCACACGATCAGAGGAGAATAAACCAATGCACCCAGCGCTGGGCATCATCTACAGCACACGATCAGAAGAGAATAAACCAATGCTCTCATCGCTGGGCATCATCTACAGCACACGATCTGAGGAGAAAAAACCAATGTACCCAGCGCTGGGCATCATCTACAGCACACGATCTGAAGAGAATAGACCAATGCACCCAGCGCTGGGCATCATCTACAGCACACGATCTGAAGAGAATAAACCAATGCACCCAGCGCTGGGCATCATCTGCAGCACACGATCTGAAGAGAATAGACCAATGCACCCAGCGCTGGGCATCATCTACAGCACACGATCTGAAGAGAATAAACCAATGCACCCAGCGCTGGGCATCATCTACAGCACACGATCTGAGGAGAAAAAACCAATGCACCCAGCGCTGGGCATCATCTGCAGCACACGATCTGAAGAGAATAAACCAATGCACCCAGTGCTGGGCATCATCTGCAGAACACGATCTGAAGAGAATAAACCAATGCACCCAGCGCTGGGCATTATCTGCAGCACACGATCTGAAGAGAATAAACCAATGCACCCAGCGCTGGGCATCATCTACAGCACACGATCTGAAGAGAATAAACCAATGCACCCAGCGCTGGGCATCATCTACAGCACACGATCTGAAGAGAATAAACCAATGCACCCAGCGCTGGGCATCATCTGCAGAACACGATCTGAAGAGAATAAACCAATGCACCCAGCGCTGAACATCATCTACAGCACACAATCTGAGGAGAATAAACCAATGCACCCAGCGCTGGGCATCATCTACAGCACACGATCTGAAGAGAATAAACCAATGCACCCAGCGCTGAACATCATCTACAGCACACGATCTGATGAGGATAAACCAATGCACCCAGCACTGGGCATCATCTACAGCACACGATCTGAGGAGAATAAACCAATGCCCCCAGCGCTGGGCATCATCTACAGCACACGATCTGAAGAGGATAAACCAATGCACCCAGCGCTGGGCATCATCTGCAGCACACGATCTGAAGAGGATAAACCAATGCACCCAGTGCTGGGCATCATCTACAGCACACGATCAGAGGAGAATAAACCAATGCACCCAGCGCTGAACATCATCTACAGCACACGATCTGATGAGGATAAACCAATGCACCCAGCACTGGGCATCATCTACAGCACACAATCTGAGGAGAATAAACCAATGCACCCAGCGCTGGGCATCATCTACAGCACACGATCAGAGGAGAATAAACCAATGCCCCCAGCGCTGGGCATCATCTACAGCACACGATCTGAAGAGAATAAACCAATGCACCCAGCGCTGGGCATCATCTGCAGCACACGATCTGAAGAGGATAAACCAATGCACCCAGCGCTGGGCATCATCTACAGCACACGATCTGAAGAGGATAAACCAATGCACCCAGCGCTGGGCATCATCTGCAGCACACGATCTGAAGAGGATAAACCAATGCACCCAGTGCTGGGCATCATCTACAGCACACGATCAGAGGAGAATAAACCAATGCAACCAGCGCTGAGCATCATCTACAGCACACGATCAGAGGAGAATAAACCAATGCACCCAGCGCTTAGCATCATCTACAGCACACGATCTGAGGAGAATAAACCAATGCACCCAGCGCTGGGCATCATCTACAGCACACGATCTGAGGAGAATAAACCAATGCACCCAGCGCTGGGCATCATCTGCAGCACACGATCTGAGGAGAATAAACCAATGCACCCAGCGCTGGGTATCATCTACAGCACACGATCTGAGGAGAATAAACCAATGCACCCAGCGCTGGGCATCATCTACAGCACACAATCTAAAGAGAAAAAACCAATGCACCCAGCGCTGGGCATCATCTGCAGCACACGACCTGAAGAGAATAAACCAATGCACCCAGCACTGGGCATCATCTGCAGCACACGATCTGAAGAGAATAAACCAATGCCCCCAGCGCTGGGCATCATCTGCAGCACACGATCTGAGGAGAATAAACCAATGCACCCAGCGCTGGGCATCATCTACAGCACACGATCTGAAGAGAATAAACCAATGCACCCAGCGCTGGGCATCATCTGCAGCACACGATCTGAAGAGAATAAACCAATGCACCCAGCGCTGGGCATCATCTACAGCACACGATCTGAGGAGAATAAACCAATGCACCCAGCGCTGGGCATCATCTGCAGAACACGATCTGAAGAGAATAAACCAATGCACCCAGCGCTGGGCATCATCTACAGCACACGATCTGAAGAGAATAAACCAATGCATCCAGCGCTGGGCATCATCTACAGCACACGATCTGAAGAGAATAAACCAATGCACCCAGCGCTGGGCATCATCTACAGCACACGATCAGAGGAGAATAAACCAATGCACCCAGCGCTGGGCATCATCCACAGCACACAATCTGAGGAGAATAAACCAATGCACCCAGCGCTGGACATCATCTACAGCACACGATCTGAAGAGAATAAACCAATGCACCCAGCGCTGGGCATCATCTACAGCACACGATCTGATGAGAATAAACCAATGCACCCAGCGCTGGTCATCATCTACAGCACACGATCTGAAGAGAATAAACCAATGCACCCAGCGCTGGGCATCATCTACAGCACACGATCTGAAGAGAATAAACCAATGCACCCAGTGCTGGACATCATCTACAGCACACGATCTGAAAAGAATAACCCAATGCACCCAGCGCTGGGCATCATCTGCAGCACAAGATCTGAATAGAATAATCCAATGCACCCAGCGCTGAGCATCATCTACAGCACACGATCTGAAGAGAATAAACCAATGCCCCCAGCGCTGGGCATCATCTGCAGAACACGATCTGAAGAGAATAAACCAATGCACCCAGCGCTGGGCATCATCTGCAGCACACAATCAGAGGAGAATAAACCAATGCACCCAGCGCTGGGCATCATCTGCAGCACACGATTTGAAGAGAATAAACCAATGCACCCAGCGCTGGGCATCATCTGCAGCACACAATCAGAGGAGAATAAACCAATGCACCCAGCGCTGGCTATCATCTGCAGAACACGATCTGAAGAGAATAAACCAATGCACCCAGCGCTGGGCATCATCTGCAGCACACGATTTGAAGAGAATAAACCAATGCACCCAGCACTGGGCATCATCTACAGCACACGATCAGAGGAGAATAAACCAATGCACCCAGCGCTGGGCATCATCTACAGCACACGATCTGAGGAGAATAAACCAATGCACCCAGCGCTGGGCATCATCTACAGCACACGATCTGAAGAGAATAAACCAATGCACCCAGCGCTGGGCATCATCTACAGCACACGATCTGAAGAGAATAAACCAATGCACCCAGCGCTGGCTATCATCTGCAGAACACGATCTGAAGAGAATAAACCAATGCACCCAGCGCTGGGCATCATCTGCAGCACACAATCAGAGGAGAATAAACCAATGCACCCAGCGCTGGCTATCATCTGCAGAACACGATCTGAAGAGAATAAACCAATGCACCCAGCGCTGGGCATCATCTGCAGCACACGATTTGAAGAGAATAAACCAATGCACCCAGCGCTGGGCATCATCTACAGCACACGATCTGAAGAGAATAAACCAATGCACCCAGCGCTGGGCATCATCTACAGCACACGATCTGAAGAGAATAAACCAATGCACCCAGCGCTGGGCATCATCTACAGCACACGATCTGAAGAGAATAAAACAATGCACACAGCGCTGGGCATCATCTGCAGCACACGATCTGAAGAGAATAAACCAATGCACCCAGTGCTGGGCATCATCTACAGCACACGATCTGAAGAGAATAAACCAATGCACCCAGCGCTGGGCATCATCTACAGCACACGATCTGAAGAGAATAAACCAATGCACCGAGCGCTGGGCATCATCTGCAGCACACAATCTGAGGAGAATAAACCAATGCACCTAGCGCTGGGCATCATCTACAGCACACAATCTGAGGAGAATAAACCAATGCACCCAGCGCTGGCCATCATCTGCAGAACACGATCTGAAGAGAATAAACCAATGCACCCAGTGCTGGGCATCATCTGCAGCACACGATCTGAAGAGAATAAACCAATGCACCCAGTGCTGGGCATCATCTACAGCACACGATCTGAGGAGAATAAACCAATGCACCCAGCGCTGGGCATCATCTGCAGAACACGATCTGAAGAGAATAAACCAATGCACCCAGCGCTGGCCATCATCTGCAGCACATGATCTGAGGAGAATAAACCAATGCACCCAGCGCTGGGCATCATCTACAGCACACGATCTGAAGAGAATAAACCAATGCACCCATCGCTGGCCATCATCTGCAGCACACGATATGAGGAGAATAAACCAATGCACCCAGCACTAGGCATCATCTGCAGCACACGATCTGAAGAGGATAAACCAATGCACCCAGCGCTGAGCATCATCTACAGCACACGATCTGAGGAGAATAAACCAATGCACCCAGCGCTGGGCATCATCTACAGCACACGATCTGAGGAGAATAAACCAATGCACCCAGTGCTGGGCATCATCTGCAGCACACGATCTGAAGAGAATAAACCAATGCACCCAGCGCTGGGCATCATCTGCAGCACACGATCAGAGGAGAATAAACCAATGCACCCAGCGCTGGGCATCATCTACAGCACACGATCTGAAGAGAATAAACCAATGCACCCAGTGCTGGGCATCATCTACAGCACACGATCTGAAGAGAATAAACCAATGCACCCAGCGCTGGGCATCATCTGCAGCACACGATCTGAGGAGAATAAACCAATGCACCCAGCGCTGGGCATCATCTACAGCACACGATCTGAAGAGAATAAACCAATGCACCCAGCGCTGGGCATCATCTACAGCACACGATCTGAGGAGAATAAACCAATGCACCCAGCGCTGGGCATCATCTACAGCACACGATCTGAAGAGAATAAACCAATGCACCCAGCGCTGGGCATCATTAACAGCACACGATCTGAGGAGAATAAACCAATGCACACAGCGCTGGGCATCATCTGCAGCACACGATCTGAAGAGAATAAACCAATGCACCCAGCACTGGGCATCATCTGCAGCACACGATCTGAGGAGAATAAACCAATGCACCCAGCGCTGGGCATCATCTGCAGACCACGATCTGAGGAGAATAAACCAATGCACCCAGCGCTGGGCATCATCTATAGCACACGATCTGAAGAGAATAAACCAATGCACCCAGCGATGGGCATCATCTACAGCACACGATCTGAAGAGAATAAACCAATGCACCCAGCGCTGCGCATCATCTGCAGCACACGATCTGAGGAGAATAAACCAATGCACCCAGTGCTGGGCATCATCTACAGCACACGATCTGAGGAGAATAAACCAATGCACCCAGCGCTGGGCATCATCTACAGCACACGATCTGAAGAGAATAAACCAATGCACCCAGCACTGGGCATCATCTACAGCACACGACCTCAAGAGAATAAACCAATGCACCCAGCGCTGGGCATCATCTGCAGCACACGATCTGAGGAGAATAAACCAATGCTTTCATCGCTGGGCATCTGTGAAGATGTAATTTACCCTCTCACTGTATATGCTGTGATACTATGTCATGATTATGTAAATAGCCTGTCGTCTTCTATCCAGAGTTGTGTATCTAGTCTGTAATTGCATTGGCCAGTGAAGGAATAGTCATTGTTCTGCACAGCAGGGGATCCCTTCATCTACTGTGGCTGGCAGACATATCGGAGCCCTGTGATGGACCAAACCATTGATGATAGGATGTGTGACCCCTACCCCCTGAACATGGTGGGCTGGTCAAGAAGCACAGACACTGCATTTCCCTTTTTGTAACTTCAGAGTGAGCTGAAAGTTGGAAGAAGAAGGAACTCCCAGCCTGGGTGGCTGTGGACACGGACGGAGCTAGGCCTATGTGGCGGCCCGTGGGATTGTGTGGAACTCTTTGGACTACTGTAAGGACGATTGCTTTGTTATCCGGTCCGAGGATTGTCGGGAAGGGCCCCCGAATCTGTTTTACGTGGACTTATTGTGTTCTGTTCCAGTGTTCTTGTGAATAAACCTGTTGGATCGTCCCTCGGCCTCGTCCATCCTTTGCTCTGTTGTACACTCCCGTCACAAACTGGTGGCAGCGGTGGGATCAGAGCAGAAGGAATGGAGGACAATGGCTCAACATCAGGAACCAGCACTGCAGAGTACAAGACCTGGACTTTGGGGAGCCTGCAATCAAAGGCCCGTGAAGTAGGAGTTCGTTTCAAAGGACTCTCCAAGGAGCAGCTGATTGAGGCGCTAGAAGGAGTCTGCTCGCAAAATGACGTGGAGGAAGGATCCTCACAGCAAACGGAAGAAAGACGGCAGCCGGAGGTAAATACCCAAAAAAGTCAGTGGGTTGTGTGGTACGAGGAGGAGATGGCCTTGCTGGGAGAGGAGACCACCATAGAATATAAGATGGAGGTCATGCGTGGAGCTAAAGAGAAGGAGCGCAGGATGGAGGAGATGGCATTGCTGGATAAGCAGCTCGCTGTGGAAGCCGCGAGAGGTTCCAGACAGACTGTAACCCCAGCACCCATCATGAGGGAACTTCCCAGGGTGTCCCGCAAAGACTTTAAGCCGTTTAATGAGGCTGCAGGCGACATTGAGGGCTTCTTCCAGGACTTTGAGCATCAGTGTCGATTAATGGAAGTCCCGGACAGGGAGCGTGTCCGGCATCTGATTGGGCTCTTAGAGGGGGGAGCTGCTGAAGCCTATAGAGCTATGGACCCTCGGTGGAACTGTGAGTATGCGGAGATTAAACAGACTATTCTAGAACATTATGCTGTGACCCCAGACACTTACAGGACTCAGTTCCGTGCTTTAGCCTGTGATGGGGAAGTGTCTTTTAAGATATATGCTCATAGACTCAAACAAATATGTAATCGCTGGCTGGAGGCAGAGGAGGCCTTATCTTGGGAGACCTTCCTGCAGGTCATCCTAAAAGAACAATTCTTTGCCCAGTGCCCCGCTGAGATCCGGGAATGGGTGCGTGAGAGAAAACCAGCGACAGTGGAGGAAGCTGCTGCTCTAGCTGATGAGGTGCTCACTATCAAGCCTCAGTGGAGGGTTCTGTTGGAGGATGGAGAGACGCCTAACAGCTCCACAACACCGGATGCCCCCAGTTATTCTGTCCCCATTGTTCCCCGTTCCTCTAAGCCACCACATGTTGATACCCGTGTTAATGTGCCTCCAGTTGCTTCTACTGCACTTTCTGGAATACGCCGGGGAGAGGAAGTAACACAGCGCAGGTGTTATGTTTGTAGGCATCTCGGACATTTGCAGGCCTCATGCTCAGCCAGCCCATGGAGGAATCATCCTCAAACCCCTACAGCACCTTCAGGTGGGAGCCGGCCTCCAAGTTCCCCTACCCCTTACCCAAGAGGACGCCTTGGATGGAGGGAGACCCAGCTCAGATGCTATCAATGTGGACAGCCAGGGCATCGGCAAGTCTCCTGCCCAGCTGTTCAAATGAGGACTGATCCTGCACCCAATCGGATTGTTAATTATTTACAGCCCAGTGCCATGGAGGAAGATGTGGCACTGCTATGTGAGGACTGGCCTAGTGACTCAGTCCCCCATGTTGCACCACCAGGAGTTTACGGGGTGCGACCCGCAGTTATGACGACTTCTGCTCATCGAGGTAAGCACTTGCAGGAGGTTGTGCTGGATGGACAGAGACTTGTTGGATTTTGTGACTCGGGTGCTTTCCTCACACTGGCTGATCCCCGAGTGGTTCGGCCTGAGGCAATCCATAGAGGACCTGGGATTGTCATTGAACTGGCTGGTGGACAATGGAGGACTATTCCCACAGCCACTTGGATCTGAACTTTGGTTTTGGGGTCAGGCGATGTGTGGTTGGGGTGATGGGTGGTCTGCCTGCAGCTGTTCTCCTGGGCAATGATGTGGAAGAGCTACGATGCCAATTCGTGGCTGCATGAAGCCACATGTAAGTAACGCTCTGCCTGTGTGTACTTAACCAGTGACCTGTAGAGGTCCCTAGTACGTACACAAGTTGGGAGGGGGAGGGATTGTGAAGATGTAATTTACCCTCTCACTGTATATGCTGTGATACTATGTCATGATTATGTAAATAGCCTGTCGTCTTCTATCCAGAGTTGTGTATCTAGTCTGTAATTGCATTAGCCAGTGAAGGAATAGTCATTGTTCTGCACAGCAGGGGATACCTTCATCTACTGTGGCTGGCAGACATATCGGAGCCCTGTGATGGACCAAACCATTGATGATAGGATGTGTGACCCCCACCCCCTGAACATGGTGGGCTGGTCAAGAAGCACAGACAATGCATTTCCCTTTTTGTAACTTCAGAGTGAGATGAAAGTTGGAAGAAGAAGGAACTCCCAGCCTGGGTGGCTGTGGACACGGACGGAGCTAGGCCTGTGTGGCGGCCCGTGGGATTGTGTGGAACTCTTTGGACTACTGTAAGGACGATTGCTTTGTTATCCGGTCCGAGGATTGTCGGGAAGGGCCCCCGAATCTGTTTTACGTGGACTTATTGTGTTCTGTTCCAGTGTTCTTGTGAATAAACCTGTTGGATCGTCCCTCGGCCTCGTCCATCCTTTGCTCTGTTGTACACTCCCGTCACAAACTGGTGGCAGCGGTGGGATCAGAGCAGAAGGAATGGAGGACAATGGCTCAACATCAGGAACCAGCACTGCAGAGTACAAGACCTGGACTTTGGGGAGCCTGCAATCAAAGGCCCGTGAAGTAGGAGTTCGTTTCAAAGGACTCTCCAAGGAGCAGCTGATTGAGGCGCTAGAAGGAGTCTGCTCGCAAAATGACGTGGAGGAAGGATCCTCACAGCAAACAGAAGAAAGACGGCAGCCGGAGGTAAATACCCAAAAAAGTCAGTGGGTTGTGTGGTACGAGGAGGAGATGGCCTTGCTGGGAGAGGAGACCACCATAGAATATAAGATGGAGGTCATGCGTGGAGCTAAAGAGAAGGAGCGCAGGATGGAGGAGATGGCATTGCTGGATAAGCAGCTTGCTGTGGAAGCCGCGAGAGGTTCCAGACAGACTGTAACCCCAGCACCCATCATGGGGAACTTCCCAGGGTGTCCCGCAAAGACTTTAAGCCGTTTAATGAGGCTGCAGGCGACATTGAGGGCTTCTTCCAGGACTTTGAGCATCAGTGTCGATTAATGGAAGTCCCGGACAGGGAGCGTGTCCGGCATCTGATTGGGCTCTTAGAGGGGGGAGCTGCTGAAGCCTATAGAGCTATGGACCCTCGGTGGAACTGTGAGTATGCGGAGATTAAACAGACTATTCTAGAACATTATGCTGTGACCCCAGACACTTACAGGACTCAGTTCCGTGCTTTAGCCTGTGATGGGGAAGTGTCTTTTAAGATATATGCTCATAGACTCAAACAAATATGTAATCGCTGGCTGGAGGCAGAGGAGGCCTTATCTTGGGAGACCTTCCTGCAGGTCATCCTAAAAGAACAATTCTTTGCCCAGTGCCCCGCTGAGATCCGGGAATGGGTGCGTGAGAGAAAACCAGCGACAGTGGAGGAAGCTGCTGCTCTAGCTGATGAGGTGCTCACTATCAAGCCTCAGTGGAGGGTTCTGTTGGAGGATGGAGAGACGCCTAACAGCTCCACAACACCGGATGCCCCCAGTTATTCTGTCCCCATTGTTCCCCGTTCCTCTAAGCCACCACATGTTGATACCCGTGTTAATGTGCCTCCAGTTGCTTCTACTGCACTTTCTGGAATACGCCGGGGAGAGGAAGTAACAGAGCGCAGGTGTTATGTTTGTAGGCATCTCGGACATTTGCAGGCCTCATGCTCAGCCAGCCCATGGAGGAATCATCCTCAAACCCCTACAGCACCTTCAGGTGGGAGCCGGCCTCCAAGTTCCCCTACCCCTTACCCAAGAGGACGCCTTGGATGGAGGGAGACCCAGCTCAGATGCTATCAATGTGGACAGCCAGGGCATCGGCAAGTCTCCTGCCCAGCTGTTCAAATGAGGACTGATCCTGCACCCAATCGGATTGTTAATTATTTACAGCCCAGTGCCATGGAGGAAGATGTGGCACCGCTATGTGAGGACTGGCCTAGTGACTCAGTCCCCCATGTTGCACCACCAGGAGTTTACGGGGTGCGACCCGCAGTTATGACGACTTCTGCTCATCGAGGTAAGCACTTGCAGGAGGTTGTGCTGGATGGACAGAGACTTGTTGGATTTTGTGACTCGGGTGCTTTCCTCACACTGGCTGATCCCCGAGTGGTTCGGCCTGAGGCAATCCATAGAGGACCTGGGATTGTCATTGAACTGGCTGGTGGACAATGGATGACTATTCCCACAGCCACTGTGGATCTGAACTTTGGTTTTGGGGTCAGGCGATGTGTGGTTGGGGTGATGGGTGGTCTGCCTGCAGCTGTTCTCCTGGGCAATGATGTGGAAGAGCTACGATGCCAATTCGTGGCTGCATGAAGCCACATGTAAGTAACGCTCTGCCTGTGTGTACTTAACCAGTGACCTGTAGAGGTCCCTAGTACGTACACAAGTTGGGAGGGGGAGGGATTGTGAAGATGTAATTTACCCTCTCACTGTATATGCTGTGATACTATGTCATGATTATGTAAATAGCCTGTCGTCTTCTATCCAGAGTTGTGTATCTAGTCTGTAATTGCATTGGCCAGTGAAGGAATAGTCATTGTTCTGCACAGCAGGGGATCCCTTCATCTACTGTGGCTGGCAGACATATCGGAGCCCTGTGATGGACCAAACCATTGATGATAGGATGTGTGACCCCTACCCCCTGAACATGGTGGGCTGGTCAAGAAGCACAGACAATGCATTTCCCTTTTTGTAACTTCAGAGTGAGCTGAAAGTTGGAAGAAGAAGGAACTCCCAGCCTGGGTGGCTGTGGACACGGACGGAGCTAGGCCTGTGTGGCGGCCCGTGGGATTGTGTGGAACTCTTTGGACTACTGTAAGGACGATTGCTTTGTTATCCGGTCCGAGGATTGTCGGGAAGGGCCCCCGAATCTGTTTTACGTGGACTTATTGTGTTCTGTTCCAGTGTTCTTGTGAATAAACCTGTTGGATCGTCCCTCGGCCTCGTCCATCCTTTGCTCTGTTGTACACTCCCGTCACAAACTGGTGGCAGCGGTGGGATCAGAGCAGAAGGAATGGAGGACAATGGCTCAACATCAGGAACCAGCACTGCAGAGTACAAGACCTGGACTTTGGGGAGCCTGCAATCAAAGGCCCGTGAAGTAGGAGTTCGTTTCAAAGGACTCTCCAAGGAGCAGCTGATTGAGGCGCTAGAAGGAGTCTGCTCGCAAAATGACGTGGAGGAAGGATCCTCACAGCAAACGGAAGAAAGACGGCAGCCGGAGGTAAATACCCAAAAAAGTCAGTGGGTTGTGTGGTACGAGGAGGAGATGGCCTTGCTGGGAGAGGAGACCACCATAGAATATAAGATGGAGGTCATGCGTGGAGCTAAAGAGAAGGAGCGCAGGATGGAGGAGATGGCATTGCTGGATAAGCAGCTTGCTGTGGAAGCCGCGAGAGGTTCCAGACAGACTGTAACCCCAGCACTAATCATGGGGAACTTCCCAGGGTGTCCCGCAAAGACTTTAAGCCGTTTAATGAGGCTGCAGGCGACATTGAGGGCTTCTTCCAGGACTTTGAGCATCAGTGTCGATTAATGGAAGTCCCGGACAGGGAGCGTGTCCGGCATCTGATTGGGCTCTTAGAGGGGGGAGCTGCTGAAGCCTATAGAGCTATGGACCCTCGGTGGAACTGTGAGTATGCGGAGATTAAACAGACTATTCTAGAACATTATGCTGTGACCCCAGACACTTACAGGACTCAGTTCCGTGCTTTAGCCTGTGATGGGGAAGTGTCTTTTAAGATATATGCTCATAGACTCAAACAAATATGTAATCGCTGGCTGGAGGCAGAGGAGGCCTTATCTTGGGAGACCTTCCTGCAGGTCATCCTAAAAGAACAATTCTTTGCCCAGTGCCCCGCTGAGATCCGGGAATGGGTGCGTGAGAGAAAACCAGCGACAGTGGAGGAAGCTGCTGCTCTAGCTGATGAGGTGCTCACTATCAAGCCTCAGTGGAGGGTTCTGTTGGAGGATGGAGAGACGCCTAACAGCTCCACAACACCGGATGCCCCCAGTTATTCTGTCCCCATTGTTCCCCGTTCCTCTAAGCCACCACATGTTGATACCCGTGTTAATGTGCCTTCAGTTGCTTCTACTGCACTTTCTGGAATACGCCGGGGAGAGGAAGTAACAGAGCGCAGGTGTTATGTTTGTAGGCATCCCGGACATTTGCAGGCCTCATGCTCAGCCAGCCCATGGAGGAATCATCCTCAAACCCCTACAGCACCTTCAGGTGGGAGCCGGCCTCCAAGTTCCCCTACCCCTTACCCAAGAGGACGCCTTGGATGGAGGGAGACCCAGCTCAGATGCTATCAATGTGGACAGCCAGGGCATCGGCAAGTCTCCTGCCCAGCTGTTCAAATGAGGACTGATCCTGCACCCAATCGGATTGTTAATTATTTACAGCCCAGTGCCATGGAGGAAGATGTGGCACCGCTATGTGAGGACTGGCCTAGTGACTCAGTCCCCCATGTTGCACCACCAGGAGTTTACGGGGTGTGACCCGCAGTTATGACGACTTCTGCTCATCGAGGTAAGCACTTGCAGGAGGTTGTGCTGGATGGACAGAGACTTGTTGGATTTTGTGACTCGGGTGCTTTCCTCACACTGGCTGATCCCCGAGTGGTTCGGCCTGAGGCAATCCATAGAGGACCTGGGATTGTCATTGAACTGGCTGGTGGACAATGGAGGACTATTCCCACAGCCACTGTGGATCTGAACTTTGGTTTTGGGGTCAGGCGATGTGTGGTTGGGGTGATGGGTGGTCTGCCTGCAGCTGTTCTCCTGGGCAATGATGTGGAAGAGCTACGATGCCAATTCGTGGCTGCATGAAGCCACATGTAAGTAATGCTCTGCCTGTGTGTACTTAACCAGTGACCTGTAGAGGTCCCTAGTACGTACACAAGTTGGGAGGGGGAGGGATTGTGAAGATGTAATTTACCCTCTCACTGTATATGCTGTGATACTATGTCATGATTATGTAAATAGCCTGTCGTCTTCTATCCAGAGTTGTGTATCTAGTCTGTAATTGCATTGGCCAGTGAAGGAATAGTCATTGTTCTGCACAGCAGGGGATCCCTTCATCTACTGTGGCTGGCAGACATATCGGAGCCCTGTGATGGACCAAACCATTGATGATAGGATGTGTGACCCCCACCCCCTGAACAAACATGGTGGGCTGGTCAAGAAGCACAGACAATGCATTTCCCTTTTTGTAACTTCAGAGTGAGCTGAAAGTTGGAAGAAGAAGGAACTCCCAGCCTGGGTGGCTGTGGACACAGACGGAGCTAGTCCTGTGTGGCGGCCCGTCGGATTGTGTGGAACTCTTTGGACTACTGTAAGGACGATTGCTTTGTTATCCGGTCCGAGGATTGTCGGGAAGGGCCCCCAAATTTGTTTTACGTGGACTTATCGTGTGCTGTTCCAGTGTTCTTGTGAATAAACCTGTTGGATCGTCCCTCGGCCTCGTCCATCCTTTGCTCTGTTGTACAATCCCGTCACAGCATCATCTACAGCACACGATCTGAGGAGAATAAACCAATGCACCCAGCACTGGGCATCGTCTGCAGAACACGATCTGAAGAGAATAAACCAATGCACCCAGCACTGGGCATCATCTGCAGCACACGATCTGAGGAGAATAAACCAATGCACCCAGCACTGGGCATCGTCTGCAGCACACGATCTGAGGAGAATAAACCAATGCACCCAGCGCTGAGCATCATCTGCAGCACACGATCTGAGGAGAATAAACCAATGCACCCAGCGATGGGCATCTTCTGCAGCACACGATCAGAGGAGAATAAGCCAATGCACCCAGCGCTGGGCATCATCTGCAGCACACAATCAGAGGAGAATAAACCAATGCACCCAGTGCTGGGCATCATCTGCAGCACACGATCTGAAGAGAATAAACCAATGCACCCAGCGCTGGGCATCATCTGCAGCACACGATCTGAGGAGAATAAACCAATGCACCCAGCGCTGGGCATCATCTGCAGCACACGATCTGAAGAGAATAAACCAATGCACCAAGCGCTGGGCATCATCTGCAGAACACGATCTGAAGAGAATAAACCAATGCATTCAGTGCTGGGCATCATCTGCAGCACACGATCTGAGGAGAATAAACCAATGCACCCAGCGCTGGGCATCATCTGCAGCACACGATCAGAGGAGAATAAACCAATGCACCCAGCGCTGGGCATCATCTGCAGCACACGAGCTGAAGAGAATAAACCAATGCAGTCTGTGCTGTGCATCATCTACAGCACACGATCAGAAGAGAATAAACCAATGCTCTCATCGCTGGACATCATCTGCAGCACACGATCTGAAGAGAATAAACCAATGCACCCAGCGCTGGGCATCATCTGCAGCACACGATCTGAGGAGAATAAACCAATGCACCCAGCGCTGGGCATCATCTGCAGCACACGATTTGAGGAGAATAAACCAATGCACCCAGCACTGGGCATCATCTGCAGCACACGATCTGAGGAGAATAAACCAATGTCCCCAGCACTGGGCATCATCTGCAGCACACGACCTGAAGAGAATAAACCAATGCACCCAGCACTGGGCATCATCTGCAGCACACGATCTGAAGAGTATAAACCAATGCACCCAGCGCTGGGCATCATCTACAGTACACGATCTGAGGAGAATAAACCAATGCACCCAGCGCTGGGCATCAACTGCAGCACACGATCTGAGGAGAATAAACCAATGCACCCAGCGCTGTGCATCATCTACAGCACACGATCTGAGGAGAATAAACCAATGCACCCAGCGCTGGGCATCATCTGCAGCACACGATCTGAAGAGTATAAACCAATGCACCCAGCGCTGGGCATCATCTACAGTACACGATCTGAGGAGAATAAACCAATGCACCCAGCGCTGGGCATCATCTACAGCACACGATCAGAGGAGAATAAACCAATGCACCCAGCGCTGGGCATCATCTACAGCACACGATCTGAGGAGAATAAACCAATGCACCCAGTGCTGAGCATCATCTGCAGCACACGATCTGAGGAGAATAAACCAATGCACCCAGCGCTGGCTATCATCTGCAGCACACGATCTGAAGAGGATAAACCAATGCACCCAGCGCTGGGCATCATCTACAGCACACAATCTGAAGAGAATAAACCAATGCACCCAGCGCTGGGAATCATCTGCAGCACACGATCTGAAGAGGATAAACCAATGCACCCAGCACTGGGAATCATCTGCAGAACACGATCTGAAGAGGATAAACCAATGCACCCAGCGCTGGGCATCATCTACAGCACACGATCTGAAGAGGATAAACCAATGCACCCAGCGCTGGGCATCATCTACAGCACACGATCTGAAGAGAATAAACCAATGCACCCAGCGCTGGGCATCATCTACAGCACACGATCTGAGGAGAATAAACCAATGCACCCAGCGCTGGGCATCATCTACAGCACACGATCTGAAGAGAATAAACCTGTTACGATTGCTGCGAGCGCTGGAGACTATGTCCAGATTTCTTGCTACTGCACATGTGCGAGCGCGGGAGACTAAGTCCAGATTTCTTGCTACTGCACATGTGCGAGCGCCGGAGACTAAGTCCAATCTTGGAGCCATTGCACATGTGCGGGTGACATCATCGCTGACACGAGGTCACATGTCTCTGACACCTTCTATGCCGATTGGTCGCTGGTCATGTGCTTGTGACGTCTTGCTCGGTGATAGGCCAGCATGACGTCACTCCTGTCGTTCTGGCAGCGGATTGGCTCTGGTGTCCTCCATCTTGGATGAGGCACAGAGTCTATATAAGACCCTGACACACGCCGCATGGTGCTCAGTCCTCTTGGTTCATGCATATGAGTAGACGCTCTGTGCGCGTTCCTCTAGGCATTCCTCTGTCTATGCTAGGTGAGCGCTACCGGCAGGGTAGCGTTCTTATACCTTACAGCTTCGGCTGCTGTCCGTATCCTTACCTCTTAGGGGAGCGGACATAGGCAGGTGCCTGAGGCACATGGTCTGGCTGGGCCTTGTGATTCTACTCGTAGGTGGACGTTGCCGCTAGGGTAACGTTCCTTGTACTGCGTCTGGCAGTTGTTCGTATCCTCGCACACTAGGGGAGCGAACAGAGGTAGGAGCTTTGTGCGGCTTACGCTGCTGCTCGTCTCTTTTGCACCGCTAGAAGAGCGGACCTAGGCAGGTGCCATATCTAGTGGTTCGTGTCCTCGCACACTAGTGGAGCGAACGCAGGTAGGAGCTTTGTGCGGCTTAGGCTGCTGTTCGTCTCTTTTGCACCACTAGAAGAGCGGACCTAGGTAGGTGCCATTTCGCACACATTGCCTTTGTCTCTGTGATTATTAACAGAGATCATTCCACACACCCTCCAAGTAAGGGAGGAATTGCTTTACTTACTTATTATATCCTTCTGTGAGTTAACAGAGGTATTGCACTCTGCCATAGTCTGCAGCAAAGTCTTTGCACGGTGGACCCTGACTGTCTGATACTCCTTTCGGTTATTATCAGACAGCCCCCCGTAACAAAACCAATGCACCCAGCGCTGGGCATCATCTGCAGAACACGATCTGAAGAGAATAAACTAATGCACCCAGCACTGGGCATCATCTGCAGCACACGATCTGAAGAGAATAAACCAATGCACCCAGCGCTGGGCATCACCTACAGCACACGATCTGAAGAGAATAAACCAATGCTCTCATCGCTGGGCATCATCTGCAGCACACGATCAGAGGACAATAAACCAATGCACCCAGCGCTGGGCATCATCTACAGCACACGATCTGAGGAGAATAAACCAATGCACCCAGCGCTGGGCATCATCTGCAGCACACGATCTGAGGAGAATAAACCAATGCACCCAGCACTGAGCATCATCTGCAGAACACGATCTGAAGAGGATAAACCAATGCTCTCATCGCTGGGCATCATCTGCAGCACACGATCTGAAGAGAATAAACCAATGCACCCAGCGCTGGGCATCATCTACAGCACACGATCTGAAGAGAATAAACCAATGCACCCAGCGCTGGGCATCATCTACAGCACACGATCAGAGGACAATAAGCCAATGCCCTCAGCGCTGGGCATCATCTGCAGAACACGATCTGAGGAGAATAAACCAATGCCCTCAGCGCTGGGCATCATCTGCAGCACACGATCTGAGGAGAATAAACCAATGCACCCAGCGCTGGGCATCATCTGCAGCACACGATCTGAAGAGAATAAACCAATGCACCCAGCGCTGGGCATCATCTACAGCACACGATCTGAAGAGGATAAACCAATGCTCTCATCGCTGGGCATCATCTGCAGCACACGATCAGAGGACAATAAACCAATGCACCCAGCGCTGGGCATCATCTACAGCACACGATCTGAGGAGAATAAACCAATGCACCCAGTGCTGGGCATCATCTGCAGCACACGATCTGAGGAGGATAAACCAATGCACCCAGCGCTGGGCATCATCTGCAGCACACGATCTGAAGAGAATAAACCAATGCACCCAGCGCTGGGCATCATCTACAGCACACGATCTGAAGAGAATAAACCAATGCAACCAGCGCTGGGCATCATCTACAGCACACGATCAGAGGACAATAAGCCAATGCCCTCAGCGCTGGGCATCATCTACAGCACACGATCTGAAGAGAATAAACCAATGCACCCAGTGCTGGGCATCATCTGCAGAACACGATCTGAGGAGAATAAACCAATGCCCTCAGCGCTGGGCATCATCTGCAGCACACGATCAGAGGAGAATAAACCAATGCACCCAGCGCTGGGCATCATCTACAGCACACGATCTGAGGAGAATAAACCAATGCACCCAGCGCTGAGCATCATCTGCAGCACACGATCAGAGGACAATAAGCCAATGCCCTCAGCGCTGGGCATCATCTACAGCACATGATCTGAAGAGAATAAACCAATGCACCCAGCGCTGGGCATCATCTGCAGCACACGATCTGAGGAGAATAAACCAATGCACCCAGCGCTGGGCATCATCTACAGCACACGATCTGAGGAGAATAAACCAATGCACCCAGCGCTGGGCATCATCTGCAGCACACGATCTGAGGAGAATAAACCAATGCACCCAGCGCTGGGCATCATCTGCAGCACACGATCTGAAGAGAATAAACCAATGTCCCCAGCACTGGGCATCATCTGCAGCACACGATCTGAAGAGAATAAACCAATGCACCCAGCGCTGGGCATCATCTGCAGCACACGATCTGAGGAGAATAAACCAATGTCCCCAGCACTGGGCATCATCTGCAGCACACGACCTGAAGAGAATAAACCAATGCACCCAGCACTGGGCATCATCTGCAGCACACGATCTGAAGAGTATAAACCAATGCACCCAGCGCTGGGCATCATCTACAGCATACGATCTGAGGAGAATAAACCAATGCACCCAGCGCTGGGCATCATCTGCAGCACACGATCTGAAGAGAATAAACCAATGCACCCAGCGCTGGGCATCATCTACAGCACACGATCTGAAGAGAATAAACCAATGCACCCAGCGCTGGGCATCATCTACAGCACACGATCAGAGGACAATAAGCCAATGCCCTCAGCGCTGGGCATCATCTGCAGAACACGATCTGAGGAGAATAAACCAATGCCCTCAGCGCTGGGCATCATCTGCAGCACACGATCAGAGGAGAATAAACCAATGCACCCAGCGCTGGGCATCATCTGCAGCACACGATCAGAGGACAATAAGCCAATGCCCTCAGCGCTGGGCATCATCTACAGCACATGATCTGAAGAGAATAAACCAATGCACCCAGCGCTGGACATCATCTGCAGCACACGATCTGAGGAGAATAAACCAATGCACCCAGCGCTGGGCATCATCTGCAGCACACGATCTGAGGAGAATAAACCAATGCACCCAGCGCTGGGCATCATCTGCAGCACACGATCTGAGGAGAATAAACCAATGTCCCCAGCACTGGGCATCATCTGTAGCACACGACCTGAAGAGAATAAACCAATGCACCCAGCACTGGGCATCATCTGCAGCACACGATCTGAAGAGTATAAACCAATGCACCCAGCGCTGGGCATCATCTACAGCATACGATCAGAGGAGAATAAACCAATGCACCCAGCGCTGAGCATCATCTACAGCACACGATCTGAGGAGAATAAACCAATGCACCCAGTGCTGGGCATCATCTACAGCACACGACCTGAAGAGAATAAACCAATGCACCCAGCACTGGGCATCATCTGCAGCACACGATCTGAAGAGAATAAACCAATGCACCCAGCGCTGGGCATCATCTACAGCACACGATCTGAAGAGAATAAACCAATGCACACAGTGCTGGGCATCATCTGCAGCACACGATCAGAAGAGAATAAACCAATGCACCCAGCGCTGGGCATCATCTGCAGCACACGATCTAAGGAGAATAAACCAATGCACCTAGCGCTGGGCATCATCTGCAGCACACGATCTGAAGAGAATAAACCAATGCACCCAGCGCTGGGCATCATCTGCAGCACACGATCTGAGGAGAATAAACCAATGCACCCAGCGCTGGGCATCATCTGCAGCACACGATCTGAAGAGAATAAACCAATGCACCCAGCGCTGGGCATCATCTACAGCACACGATCTGAAGAGAATAAACCAATGCACCCAGCGCTGGGCATCATCTGCAGCACAGGATCTGAAGAGAATAAACCAATGCACCCAGCGCTGGGCATCATCTGCAGCACACGATCTGAAGAGAATAAACCAATGCAGTCAGTGCTGGGCATCATCTACAGCACACGATCTGAAGAGAATAAACCAATGCACCCAGCGCTGGGCATCATCTGCAGCACACGATCTGAAGAGAATAAACCAATGCACCCAGCACTGGGCATCATCTGCAGCACACGGTCTGAGGAGAATAAACCAATGCACCCAGCGCTGGGCATCATCTGCAGCACACGGTCTGAGGAGAATAAACCAATGCACCCAGCGCTGTGCATCATCTACAGCACACGATCTGAAGAGAATAAACCAATGCCCCCAGCGCTGGGCATCATCTACAGCACACGATCTGAAGAGAATAAACCAATGCACCCAGCGCTGGGCATCATCTACAGCACACGATCTAAAGAGAATAAACCAATGCACCCAGCGCTGGGCATCATCTACAGCACACGATCTGAAGAGAATAAACCAATGCACCCAGCGCTGGGCATCATCTGCAGCACACGATCTGAAGAGTATAAACCAATGCACCCAGCACTGGGCATCATCTACAGCACACGACCTGAGGAGAATAAACCAATCACCCAGCGCTGGGCATCATCTACAGCACACGATCAGAGGAGAATAAACCAATGCACCCAGCGCTGGGCATCATCTGCAGCACACGATCTGAGGAGAATAAACCAATGCACCCAGCGCTGAGCATCATCTACAGCACACGATCTGAAGAGAATAAACCAATGCACCCAGCGCTGAGCATCATCTGCAGCAGACGATCTGAGGAGAATAAACCAATGTCCCCAGCACTGGGCATCATCTACAGCACACAATCTGAAGAGAATAAACCAATGCACCCAGCGCTGGGCATCATCTACAGCACACAATCTGAAGAGGATAAACCAATGCACCCAGCGCTGGGAATCATCTGCAGAACACGATCTGAAGAGGATAAACCAATGCACCCAGCGCTGGGAATCATCTGCAGCACACGATCTGATGAGAATAAACCAATGCACCCAGCGCTGGTCATCATCTACAGCACACGATCTGAAGAGGATAAACCAATGCACCCAGCGCTGGGCATCATCTACAGCACACGATCTGAAGAGTATAAACCAATGCACCCAGCGCTGGGCATCATCTACAGTACACGATCTGAGGAGAATAAACCAATGCACCCAGCGCTGGGAATCATCTACAGCACACGATCAAAGGAGAATAAACCAATGCACCCAGCGCTGGGCATCATCTACAGCACACGATCTGAGGAGAATAAACCAATGCACCCAGCGCTGAGCATCATCTGCAGCACACGATCTGAGGAGAATAAACCAATGCACCCAGCGCTGGGCATCATCTACAGCACACGATCTGAAGAGAATAAACCAATGCACCCAGCGCTGGGCATCATCTGCAGAACACGATCTGAAGAGGATAAACCAATGCACCCAGCGCTGGGAATCATCTGCAGAACACGATCTGAAGAGGATAAACCAATGCACCCAGCGCTGGGCATCATCTACAGCACACGATCTGAAGAGAATAAACCAATGCACCCAGCGCTGGGCATCATCTGCAGCACACGATCTGAGGAGAATAAACCAATGCACCCAGCACTGGGCATCATCTGCAGCACATGATCTGAAGAGGATAAACCAATGCACCCAGCGCTGGGCATCATCTGCAGCACACGATCTGAAGAGAATAAACCAATGCACCCAGCGCTGGGCATCATCTACAGCACACGATCTGAGGAGAATAAACCAATGCACCCAGCGCTGGGCATCATCTACAGCACATGATCTGAGGAGAATAAACCAATGCACCCAGCGCTGGGCATCATCTACAGCACACGATCTGAAGAGAATAAACCAATGCACCCAGCGCTGGGCATCATCTACAGCACACGATCTGAAGAGAATAAACCAATGCACCCAGCGCTGGGCATCATCTACAGCACGCGATCTGAGGAGAATAAACCAATGCACCCAGCGCTGGGCATCATCTACAGCACACGATCTGAAGAGAATAAACCAATGCACCCTGCGCTGGGCATCATCTACAGCACACGATCTGAGGAGAATAAACCAATGCACCCAGCGCTGGGCATCATCTGCAGCACAGGATCTGAAGAGAATAAACCAATGCACCCAGCGCTTGGCATCATCTGCAGCACAGGATCTGAAGAGAATAAACCAATGCACCCAGCGCTGGGCATCATCTGCAGCACACGATCTGAGGAGAATAAACCAATGCACCCAGCGCTGGGCATCATCTGCAGAACACGATCTGAAGAGGATAAACCAATGCTCTCATCGCTGGGCATCATCTGCAGCACACGATCTGAAGAGAATAAACCAATGCACCCAGCGCTGGGCATCATCTACAGCACACGATCAGAGGACAATAAGCCAATGCCCTCAGCGCTGGGCATCATCTACAGCACACGATCTGAGGAGAATAAACCAATGCACCCAGCGCTGGGCATCATCTGCAGCACACGATCTGAAGAGAACAAACCAATGCACCCAGCGCTGGGCATCATCTGCAGAACACGATCTGAGGAGAATAAACCAATGCCCTCAGCGCTGGGCATCATCTACAGCACACGATCTGAAGAGAACAAACCAATGCACCCAGCACTGGGCATCATCTGCAGCACAGGATCTGAAGAGAATAAACCAATGCACCCAGCGCTGGGCATCATCTGCAGCACACGATCTGAGGAGAATAAACCAATGCACCCAGCGCTGGGCATCATCTACAGCACACGATCTGAAGAGAATAAACCAATGCACCCAGCACTGGGCATCATCTGCAGCACACGATCTGAAGAGAATAAACCAATGCACCCAGCACTGGGCATCATCTGCAGCACACGATCTGAGGAGAATAAACCAATGCACCCAGCGCTGGGCATCATCTTCAGCACACGATCTGAAGAGAATAAACCAATGCACCCAGCGCTGGGCATCATCTGCAGCACACAATCAGAGGAGAATAAACCAATGCCCCCAGCGCTGGGCATCATCTGCAGCACACGATCTGAGGAGAATAAACCAATGCACCCAGCGCTGGTCATCATCTACAGCACAGGATCTGAAGAGAATAAACCAATGCACCCAGCGCTGGGCATCATCTGCAGCACATGATCTGAGGAGAATAAACCAATGCACCCAGCGCTGGGCATCATCTGCAGCACACGATCTGAGGAGAATAAACCAATGCACCCAGCGCTGGGCATCATCTGCAGCACACGATCTGAAGAGAATAAACCAATGCACCCAGCGCTGGGCATCATCTGCAGAACACGATCTGAAGAGAATAAACCAATGCACCCAGTGCTGGGCATCATGTACAGCACACGATCTGAAGAGAATAAACCAATGCACCCAGCACTGGGCATCATCTGCAGCACACGATCTGAGGAGAATAAACCAATGCACCCAGCGCTGGGCATCATCTGCAGCACACGATCTGAAGAGAATAAACCAATGCCCCCAGCGCTGGGCATCATCTGCAGCACACGATCTGAAGAGAATAAACCAATGCACCCAGCGCTGGGCATCATCTACACCACAGGATCTGAAGAGAATAAACCAATGCACCCAGCGCTGGGCATCATCTGCAGCACACGATCTGAGGAGAATAAACCAATGCACCCAGCGCTGGGCATCATCTGCAGCACACGATCTGAAGAGAATAAACCAATGCACCCAGCGCTGGGCATCATCTGCAGAACACGATCGGAAGAGAATAAACCAATGCACCCAGCGCTGGGCATCATCTGCAGAACACGATCTGAAGAGAATAAACCAATGCACCCAGCGCTGGGCATCATCTGCAGCACATGATCTGAGGAGAATAAACCAATGCACCCAGCGCTGGGCATCATCTGCAGCACATGATCTGAGGAGAATAAACCAATGCACCCAGCGCTGGGCATCATCTGCAGCACACGATCTGAGGAGAATAAACCAATGCACCCAGCGCTGGGCATCATCTGCAGCACACGATCTGAAGAGAATAAACCAATGCACCCAGCGCTGGGCATCATCTGCAGAACACGATCTGAAGAGAATAAACCAATGCACCCAGTGCTGGGCATCATGTACAGCACACGATCTGAAGAGAATAAACCAATGCACCCAGCACTGGGCATCATCTGCAGCACACGATCTGAGGAGAATAAACCAATGCACCCAGCGCTGGGCATCATCTGCAGCACACGATCTGAAGAGAATAAACCAATGCCCCCAGCGCTGGGCATCATCTGCAGCACACGATCTGAAGAGAATAAACCAATGCACCCAGCGCTGGGCATCATCTACACCACAGGATCTGAAGAGAATAAACCAATGCACCCAGCGCTGGGCATCATCTGCAGCACACGATCTGAGGAGAATAAACCAATGCACCCAGCGCTGGGCATCATCTGCAGCACACGATCTGAAGAGAATAAACCAATGCACCCAGCGCTGGGCATCATCTGCAGCACACGATCTGAAGAGAACAAACCAATGCACCCAGCGCTGGGCATCATCTGCAGCACTCGATCAGAGGAGAATAAACCAATGCACCCAGCGCTGGGCATCATCTACAGCACACGATCAGAGGAGAATAAACCAATGCACCCAGCGCTGGGCATCATCTACAGCACACGATCTGAAGAGAATAAACCAATGCACCCAGCGCTGAGCATCATCTGCAGCACACGATCTGAGGAGAATAAACCAATGCACCCAGCGCTGGGCATCATCTACAGCACACGATCTGAGGAGAATAAACCAATGCACCCAGCGCTGGGCATCATCTACAGCACACGATCTGAAGAGAATAAACCAATGCACCCAGCGCTGGGCACCATCTACAGCACACGATCTGAAGAGAATAAACCAATGCACCCAGCGCTGGGCATCATCTGCAGCACAGGATCTGAAGAGAATAAACCAATGCACCCAGCACTGGGCATCATCTACAGCACACGATCTGAGGAGAATAAACCAATGCACCCAGCGCTGGGCATCATCTGCAGCACACGATCTGAAGAGAATAAACCAATGCACCCAGCGCTGGGCATCATCTACAGCACACGATCTGAGGAGAATAAACCAATGCACCCAGCGCTGGGCATCATCTGCAGCACACGATCTGAGGAGAATAAACCAATGCCCTCAGCGCTGGGCATTAGATTGTAGTTCAATTGACCCTACTTGTAAATTAAATAATACTATGTCTTACCCAATATGTTGCACATAGCTAGTAATAGAGTATTTCTTCTCTCCCATGCCACTGTGGCATCAAATCTTCTAAAATCTGATTTTGCCAACTTTCTTGAATTATTCCCCAGAATTGTCAACTTGCCAGCTTTTAATGGGACTTCCACTGAGAGACACTGCACAAATCACTCTGCTTAGCAGGTGTCAGAATAATCACCCTTTAAAGCCTATACATGGATCTGTACTTATACCAGGGCCCCTGGGTTGCATCCACAGAGTATCTGCTGGCTGGTGAATGAAGCTTGCAGAGGATCTTGAATAGCTGAGACAAAACCAGTGTGGGCAGATGAGGCTATATACCAGGATGGAGACATGATGCCATACATACTAGAAGGGTTCATGATGGGGCCATATATACCAGAATGAGGACATGATGAAGCTATACTGTATATAACAGGCTGAGGACACAATGGGGCCATGTATAGCAGAATGTGGCCATATATATCATGATGGGGCCATATATACCAGGATAGGGACATATACCAGGATGCAGAAATGATGGGGCCATATATACCAGGATGGGGCCATATACACCAGGATTGGACCATTATGGGGACCTATATTCCAGAATAAGGACATGATGGGGCCATATATGTACCAGGATGGGGCCATTATGTGGACATATATACCAGCATATAGCCATGATACGGTCATACATTAGAATGGGGGACATATTTACCAGGAATTGGCCCAGGAAGGGGAGACATTACTAATCAATAAAGAGGATGGGGGGCAACTCATATGTTTTTCTAGGATTTCAAATGCTACAATGGCCCAGATAGGGGGGGGTTAAACCTCACATCAGGGCACATCAGATTCTATTTACGCCACTGGTTGCAACACTAAGGTCTGAGTTAAACACTTAAAAAATTCTTCAGCTTCAGTAGCTTTAATAATGTGCAAGTGATCTGATCATGTCTGTGTGTGGTACGCCGACAGTAACAAGCCCTCACTGTGGCGCTGTCGCACACTATCTGTACAGTTTGTTCAGTGTTTCATGGCTTTCTCTTCTCTTTTTTGCTTCGGTGTGAGCTGTGACGTCATTTCAGTTTCCAGATTCTCTATTATTTGGCTGCTGCTTTCCTTGCCTTAGCTTTTATACAGACTCTAAAGGTTCCTCCTGATTGGCGGTACTATGCCATGTGATAACTGCAAGGCATTATGGCACCTGAGATCCCGTCAGCCTCATCTGGATGAATCTTCTGTTGTATGCACTTTAACCACCGGCAGTTTTTGGGTGATTTGAAATGATTTAAATTCATCGGTTCCAGTGAATTTCTTAAAATTGTACATGATTTTGATTTGTGTCATTCCTATTTGCTCCTCTGTATTTTCTGCCGCTCTGCCCTCCTCCTGACATGAAGTGCTCCTATATCTGGGGCCAGCGTTACATTCATTTCTGCCGCCATGAATAATTCCTATCTGCTGTTGCTGTATGGCGGACGGTACGATCACGCACCGCGGCTGATCCCTCCCTCTGTATAAAGTGTATCTATCACTCTGTATATAATTAGCCACAGTTCGTTAATTCCTCTCTGAACGCGGTGTCTACTAATGTGTCTATCTGTAACATTAGATACAAGTTAGATGCTTACTCCCTTCTTGTATACAGTGTATTTACCGCTGTGTTCACCGGCGCAATCACTGATAACAAAGCTATCACCTTCTCGAATAAGAAATGCAACGCCTTGAAAAAGTATTCAGCTCCCGTCAGCTTTTCCCTATTTTTTCACCTTACACTCATAAACGTACGTACATAGTATTGGGATTTTATGAGATACCAACACTAAGTACAAGTGTAAGATAAGATGGAAAGAAAATGATAAGTGGAATACTAAATAGTTTAAAAATATAAATCTGAAAATGATGTTGTCCATTTGTATTCCGCCTCTGTAGTCTGAGCTCCGTAAATAAAATCCTCAGCGACAAATAAGAAGTCCCATTTACAGTTTGCAATAAGTTATTCTGGGGCCACAGCGAGCAACGGAGGAAGGGGCTCCGGTTACAAGACCAAAGGAGAACTTTTTGGGCTAAATGCAAAATACTGTATGTGGCGGACAACTAATCCTGCATATCACCCTGAAGACGCTCTCCCCACCGTCACACATAGTGGAGGCCGCATCCTGCTGTGGGGAGACTTTTCTTCAGCAGGGGCAGGGGCCGGTCAGAGGTGATGGGAAGATGGATGAAGCTAAATGCAGGACAATCCTGGAGGAAAACCTCATAAAGGCTGCAGAAGACGTGAGACCGGGGCGTAGATTCACCTTCCAGCAGGACAACAACCCTCATCATCCTGCAGAGCTATAATGGAGGGTTCAGATCAGAGCATATTCCTGTGTGTGAGTCCAGACCCAAATCCACCGAGATCACAGACGTCTCCATCCAATCTCACCGAGCGAGAGAAGAGGAAAATGTCACCTCCAGATGAGCAAAGCTAAAGAGACCCCCAAAACACAGAGAAAGGTGGTCCTACAAAGTACTGACTCCGGGGGCTGAATACTAATGCATTACTCCAGTGTATGTTCCGTGTACTGCCATTACTCCGGTCTATATATACCATATAGGACAGGACTGTAGATGACCGGCACTCGCGGCACATTGGCTCTGGAGCCCAGCATGGAGGTTGCATGTTCCCCGGCTTTCGCATGTTTCCTCCGACACTTGAATATCCTAATATAAAGGTAATTGTGTCCCATGACACTGCGTCGCGTGCGTCTGAGATCGGCGTACGATAATACCGGGCAGATCCCGACCTCCCGTCCGGCTGCTTTCCTGCTCGATACTTTGTATCCATTGATTTGTGGATTGGAGGAAAGTGAATCAGATTTTCTCTTTTCTACCAATTCGCAGTTTTTATCAGATCTCTTTTTCTTTAGTCGTCCAGGTTTCTAGGATATTTTCTGATTCAATTACTCAGTAAAATAATTTGCTTAACATGTAAAGTGCGCTGCTCCTACAAAGAATCCTCCATATTGTAATTAGCGGATACATAGTTGCAATGTAAATCTTCTGCATTGTTGGATCAGATAAATGCATTTCTCTGCTGAGGATAGTACATCAAATTATAGGGCTGACATTAACAACAAAGAGAAAATCCATGGCATAGCCCGCGTCCCCTCTGCTGCTTAATCCAGATCTATTATGCATGCGTGAGCTTGACAGATTCCCTTCCTTGAGACATTTCCTCTTTTCTCCCAAGAAGAAAGAATTCTGACATTTTAAATTACCCATCTGCAATTAGCCCAGAGCCAAAGGTAGCGCTGACCTATGCTCTGATTAAAATAAATGAAAGCTGTCCAGCCAGACGTAAGTGCCATCGACAGGTCCGCACACCGGGCGTCTCGCAAGGAGGCGGCAAGTGGAAGAAGCTTCACAGATGCCAATATTGTTCCTGTTTCATCTCTTGCAATAAACATTGAATGCCAAGGTAGAGGCACAGCTGCGGCCGCATCCAGCCAGCCCCAACATACAAGAGAGGAGAAAGCAAAACCCACATCTCCAGGCTCCTCCACTCCAACGGCACCATCTGTGTAGAGACACAAAGCATCAAAGATGGGCAGCTGGGTCCGCAACGCTCTGCGGATGGAGATAAGAGGCCGTTAGATGCGGCTCTGACAGCGAGGAGGACAAGGCCCAAACCTCTCTATAGGGTCGTCTTCTGATGTCTTCAGTTTGTCGAATGCGAGATCTATAGAATGCCACAAGAAAATAAATACATTTATCATTTCTTAAGAAGTCTCCTCCTTTATAACAATCTGAATCACAGCAGCGTCTGGAGGAATTAATATAAGAAGCAAAATCCAAATAGTTACTTATTTTTTTTCCGACTTTTGGAAACTTTTCTTCTGCACTTTCACATGCAGCAAAAAGAAAAGTAACTAAGGTTTAACCAAGCAAAACAATATTGCAGGTGAGATTGTCCTCTGATCACACAGAATTATTGTAACGCATGGGGTTCTCCGGTTTGTACGTCCATTCTTGTTAGCGAGGCCATTGACATAAAGCGATCACAGTCCAGACTGTTACGACCCCGATCAACTGCAATTAATGTGAAAATCTAGTATTAAGTGTAGATCGTAAGAATCCAGCATTACAGCATGTCATGTCATATTAATAGACTATCTGCGGAATACCGGACAGGACCGTCCTCCGGAGACACTAATTGTACCAGCTCTTCCCAGCTAAGAAATCTGCAGCCTGAATAGAAGATCCATCTGCATTAGCTCAAAATAAATACAATTAAAAATATGTAGTAAACGAATCAAACCCTTCAGTAGGTGGAATATCCACAACACTGAACGTTTGTTGCAATTTAAAGTGTTAGATGGTAATTCCATTGCATATTCTGATGTGAAAAATGATAAATCCAGCAAAGGTCCCACCTGTGGATGCAAGCCACACCAGCCACCAGGGGGGCATGGACTCCTGCTGCAGATGGCCCTACTGCAAACCAGTGCAGGTGATCATGAGGGATGGATGAGGCTAATTCAGCAATACCAAGAGTAAGAGGCTGGAGAAGGCCAAGCCCAAGCTAAGCGAGAGGCTGCAGAGCAATAGCGGAAGGCCTAAGCTGAGAGAGCCGAGTGACAGACCCAAGCAGAGGGAGAGGCTGCAGAGCAAGAGCAACAAGTAAGAGAGTCGAGCGGCAGGCCTAAGCGGGGAGAGCCAAGTGGCAAGCCCAAGATGAGCAACAGACCCAAGCTGAGAGACTGACAAGTGACAGGCCCAAGCCGAGAGAGAGGCTGAAGAACAGTAGCGACAAGTGAGAGAGTTGAGCGGCAGGCCCAAGCTGAGAGAGCTGAGCAGCAGGCCCAAGCTGAGAGAGCTAAGTGCCAGGCTCAAGCTGAGAGAGCTGTTGTGAATATCAGTTATGCTGTTGCTGCTGTGAGGCTCCCTCTTGTGGCCAGGAATGGTTTTGACAGAGACCAGGTGTGCTGGAGCAATGGGCGTTTCCATTGATAACTCTCTGCCTATTTAATCCTTGGCCTCCTGGCTGCCTGGGCCGGTCATCATTTGTTCTGAAGTTCACCAGCCTTTTCAACTTGCTCCAGACCACATCTACCCCAGATAAGTGCTTGGTTCTTTCTTATGTTGTTTTGTTCTTTTGTTCTTATCTGGGTTTGTCATTTGCTGTGGTTATTGTCAGTTTATTTACATGCAGGAATCTTCCCTCTCTGTTGCTTAGCGGGGAAGCTCCCTGTAGCTATGCTTGGAGTTTTGCTCCTATAAGTCCATTTGCTTGTTGCTTCTTGAATTTGTAATTGTTCCTGTTTTCTGTTCATTGGTATGACAAGAGCGCCTGATATAGGACGGAGTGCAGATCGTGCGATCTGAGGACCTTTTTGTACTATCAGGTATTTGAGTTTTTGTAGGGTTTTTGTCTGGCCACCATCAGCCCCTTACCTATCCTTTCCTATTTAGTCAGTGGGGACTCACCTTTGCTAATCCTATCATCCAACTGTGTATTGTATTTTCCTATATCACCGTAGTCTTTGAATGTGGGGGGCTTGCTATATCTTTTGCGGTCTATTTCTGAGGCAGTTATTCATCCTTCCTTTCTTTAGGATAGCTAGTTCTTCGGCTGGGTTCGTGGTGCATAGGATGTTAGTTCACCCCTCAGCTACTTCTAGTGTTGATGGTTACTAAGGGGATGGCGGCCAGATTAGTTGCCAATGCTCTTGTCACCTTTTTGCCAATGATCTATTGTGATCTTCCATGGTTCCGGATCATAACAGAGAGCCCAGCGGAAGGCCCAAAGTGAGAGAGCTGAGTGGCAGGCCCAAGCTGAGAGAGCTAAGCGCCAGGCTCAAGCTAAGAGAGCCAAGCGGAAGGCCCAAGCTGAGAGAGCCGAGTAGAAGGCCTAAGCTGAGAGAGCCGAGCGGAAGGCCCAAGCTGAGAGAGCCAAGCCGCAGGCCCAAGCTGAGAAAGCAAAGGGACAGGCCCAAGCTGAGAAAGCCAAGCGACAGGCCGAAGCTGAGAGAGCCAAGCGACAGACCCAAGCTGAGAGACTGCAGAGTGACAGGCCTAAGCCGAGAGAGAGGCTGCAGAGCAAGAGCAACAATGCTGGACAAAATAGCCTTTAACAGAAACCAACTGTCCACTTCAAACCATGGTCCTAGCCGCTCAGGCACCAGCATACAGTTCTAAATATTGGAGGTTCTATAGATTCTATAGTAATAGGAAAAATATCTGCAGCCTCGGGACAGGATGATAAAAACGTAATACATATTTTTTCATATCTGTGACACATGTCTATCAGCCTCAAATTAAAATCTGACAACTAGATGATTCTAGCCACGTCATATTTCCTATCTTTGAACAGGTAAAGTCATGATAGGAAAGATGATGGTAATATCTGAGGCCTGTGACCCCCAGAGGCCAAGATATATTGGAGATCGAGGTTTCATAATTTTCTGGAAATTGAAGCTACATCCCATGTCCAGCCCTGTCATAGGACATCAGAGGAGATGTGACTGGTGTTAATAAAAAGGTCCCCCACACATTTTTTGTTCGTAAAATACCATGAGAATACATCACTGTGTTGGCTTGTTCCACGTATTCTTAAGAAGTATTTACCTCCATTTATCTGAGCCATTGCAGTGACCCAGGTGTAGTAATATTCTTTTGTTTTTCCATTATATTTTACGTAATTGCCTATATTGCATTGTATTGTTTTATTTTGTAAAATCGTGTATATTTTTATAAACACTGCCTACTCTTGTGGATTAAATATATAAAATTGAAAAGCTTCATTCCTCTCACCATAACTGCAAACGATACCTGAAACATGCGTCCAATCTACCTTTATAAATGTTTGGTGGTGGCAGCTAACTTTTCTTGGGCTATTGTGGAGCTTGGCAGTGATGGTACTAAAGGTATATTTATATTCCATGTGCTGGAACCAGTGATCTATATACAATACCCTCACTGCGAGCACCCCACAAATTGGACTAATAGTGGAAACAGCCACAGCTTCATATCTAATTGTCAGTCAATTGTTGTCATGCAATGTTAGGCCTTGCACATGTGAAGCCCCGCAGGTGTGGTGTCGGTGTCGGTGCGTTACCTTCAGGGACTCCACGTTGCTGGATCTCCGTCACTGGTAGGAACTCTTCCGTTTTTGATCGTGACGCCACTCTCAGTATTGCGGCCAGTAGGGACCGCCACTGCAGGTTGAGGGTCGCCTGGGGCTGATGGTGTGTGCAGTTAGTTGGAATAGCCTCCTGAGAGTGAGGCAAGCCCCAGGGCCCGGTGTAGGTTTGTAGTACCACAAGTCGCAGAATGACTCACACAGGCAGAACTGTCTTTCAGGGTTTTTACTCACTTCAGGTGGCAGGGTGAGTAACCCGGGCGTAGCTGAGATGAACCAGGTAGGAACCAGGTATCCTTCAGGCTGACTTTATGAGGGTGACTACTGACTCGCCTTCCTTAGCCCTTGGTGGTTTGGGGTGACCCCGACTTTGAGTCCCTATGGGGGTCACCCAGGGAAGATGCTGCAGCCTCTCTCCCCTTGTTGTTTGCCGTTTGCTTGTTCCCCGGACCAGGCCACTCCAGCTTCTTGCCTCCTGTGACCTATGGGCCCTCACTGCGGTTACGTGGCTGCGGCTTTTGTGGTGTTGTGGTGTGGGCTTTAAGAGCCCCACACTGGCAGGTTTAGCAGGGAAAGGTGAATCTATCCTCGCTTCGGGATCTGCCGCCCGGTTGGGCCTGGTGCTCTCTAGCAGTCTCCTTACTTCCCACTCCGTTGCACTCTCTAGCTGAAGCTGGCTTTCAGGCAGCACTCCTAGTTGACCGTTCTCCCCCGTCTGTAGCCACTGCGCGGACGCTGTCAGATTGCACAGCTCCAGGGATCTGCTCCTCACTTGAGCTCCCTGGACTCTACACTGAACTGGCTCACTGCTCCTCCTCTCCTGTTCTTGCCTACGCCACCTAGCAACCAGACTCTCCACCACACCCCTTGAGAGGAGATGGAGGCTCTACCCCCTCCACTATTCCAGTGAAGGTGAAGGCTTGCCCCCTCCTGGGATCCCCAGGGGTCCTCTCATGGGTACATGTGTGAGACCTGATCACTATGCGCCTGTGTTCCACACCCCTGTCAGCCTTCTGGATTACCTGTATTGTACTGTCCCCAGCATGGGTGCAGTACTCAGTGGTGCCTGACCAGGTCAGGGGCGCCACATTCCCCCTTAGTTATCACCAGCACGTCCTCGGGCTGCAAGACAACATTTTAAAATGCATAAAACATTAAAACATGTAAAACATTTTTAAAACCACCAGGTATCAGACATCACCACCCTCCACCCACAAGTCCGTTAACCCACCCAAAACCCTCTCAGGAGGCAGGTCACCGGTCCTGTTGGTAACCAGGTCTGGGCCATCCGTTTCCCCAGACCTTTCCTCCAATCTTCCTCTCCCGTTGGCCGCGACTTCAGCCACTTCTGGCAGGATGTAGAGGCGGCTTACATGGGCTGGTGGTTTCAGGGTATACCTGGCCTGGTGGATCCGCGCCGTCAGCCTCTTCTGGCAGGATGCAGAGGCGGCCTCCACAGTTGGTGCTGACCAGGTACCCTCTTTGTGGTGGTGAGCCAAGGCCCCATAAACAGGCGTGCTCTTTGGTCGCAGGTGAGCCAAGGCCCTTTTCTACGGACGGGCCCCCCCTGGTTGCAGACGAGCCAAGCCCCTAAACAGGCTGGCCCTGGTGGTGGTGCCACTGGTGTAACTATTTACACTGCGAGAGTTTGTGGCCATAGCAAGTTCATAGCCTTAGAGTTTATTTCTCACAATAGTTTTTGTGGGCGCATTTCTTAAACGTTGCAAACAAAACTTGTCAAAACTTCAACTGGTAACTTGCTGTATTTCTTTTCTGTACTTTACTTTACTCCTCTTTTTCACTAGGGCGAGGGCACGTTGGGCACTGGCACCCGTGACTTTCTTGCTCTTTGTCTCTTTCTTCATCTGTGGTTGCCTCATCTATAGGTTCTGTGTCTTTCCTTTCTTGGTCTGCATCTGATTCCTTTTCTGTATCTGTTTCTTTATCTCTGTCTTGTCTTTCTTGTCTTTCTTGTCTTTCTTGTCTTTCTTGTCTTTCTTGTCTTTCTTGTCTTCCTTGTCTTTCTTGTCTTTCTTGTCTTTCTTGTGGCATGGGATGGCTGTAGGGTTTGCTGGTACGTAAGGCTACATCAAGTGCGTACAATCCCCTTTCACCTTGGTGCATGGTAAACTGTACCGAATCTCCCATTTTCAGATTTCTGCCAGGGTGTCCTCTTGGCAGATGAGCGCTCACATCTCTGCGGTTTACAAATATCCCTTCTTTTATTCCTGGTGCTACAACGAAGCCATAGCCACTTTTCAAGTTGAAATCTTCCACTACGCCATAACACAGGGGTCCTCTAGCCTGGGCTTTGGACTCTCTCAACAAACGCTTCTCCTTTAGGTCTCTGGCGGTGACTGCTCTCTGTTCAGGAGACTGTGGTGCTGGAGCAAACTGTGTTCTTCTGCGCCGTGTCTTGCGGGCTGGATCCATGCTTGTGGGCTCCCAGGTGAAGCTCTTAGGCAGCTCTTCTTCTGCAGAGGGGGTCAGGTCCTCCTCGTCCCAGCGGGAGTATGGCAGCATTTCCGGCTCTGAATACACAACTGCTACTGGTGACACTGGAGTCGGAGTCAACCCTTCTGCTTCCTGGCCTCCTCTCCCCCTTAGTTCTTCCTGGCACTCCAGCTGTGGCAGTGCCGGGGATGGCTGCTCTTCGGCCGGCCCAGGTGAGGGACTCCTTGGTGTAGCTGCTGCAGGAGTTAGCAGGAGACTCTTTGGGGTATGCGGAGGGGGGATGTATTGGCTCACCAACCATTGTGGAAATTTGGCCTCCAGGTCAGCCTTCATCTGCCAATATGCAGGGTCTTCACCCACCGTGGGCTGCCTATCAGGAACCTCTGTGGACTGGGGAGCGGTGTCTGCTCTGGCCTTACAGGCCGGGGTAAATGCTGAGGTAGCCTTTTCTTGGCGGGCCGCGCCTGGCATGGCGGCGGCCTGGTCTTGGCGGGCCGCGCCCGGGATGGCGGCGGCCTGGATCAGTGTCGCTGTTGCAGGGGGCTCTGTGCAGGCTGGGCTGGACGTCGCTGCAGCAGTCTGGGCTTGGCGGGCCGCGCCCTGTATGGCGGCGGCCTGGTCTTGGCGGGCCGCGCCCAGGATGGCGGCGGCCTGGTCCTGGCGGGCCGGGCAGGGCATCGCTGCAGGGACTGGGTCTTGGTGGGCCGAGCAGGGCATCGCTGCAGCCGCTGGGGCTTGGAGGGCCGCACCTGGCGTGGCTGCGGCCTGCTTCAGCGTCGCCGCACCGGACGCCTCTTCAGGGACCGCGGACGTGGCAGCAGGGGTCGGGGCACTTGCGCGGGCCGGGGCATCATTCGACTCACCCGTTGTTGGTAGCACTGGGGTCTGCGTCGTCGCCGTCCCGCCTGACACCCGGCATGCAGCTCTCCCTTCATAGGCCCGAACCGCCGCGGTCAGCTCCTGCAGTTCCATCCGTTCCTCCCGAATCTGCTCCACGACCCGGGTCTCCAGCCGGTTGCAAAACTGGGCCAGCTCTCGGTACCACCAGGCAGCGGAGCCTGGTTCTGGGTTCCTGCGGTCAGACGCCATTTCTTCTGCGCCGTCTTCTGCACGGTCTCCCAGCAGTGGACTCTTCGCTGCCTCCTGTAACAAGCTGTCCAGTTTCTGCTCTGCCTCTTTCAGCAGCTCCTCTCCCAGCAGCAGGCTTGTGGCTTCCTTTCCTTCCCGCCGTCTCTGGACGCTTCCACTCTCATAGCTGGCAAGGTCAGAACTCTGCAGGGGATCTCTGGGTAGCCACACCTCTTCGTGGGCGGTAACTTCTTCCAGCGCGGGCTGCTGTTGTTTTTCAGCGCGCTTTTCATGGTGGCAATATGGCGGCGCTTCCAATTTTTCAAGCGGACCGCCCAGGCACATGGTCACCTGTCTGAACAGGTCTAGTCCTTATCCTGTTCGTGACGCCAGATGTGAAGCCCCGCAGGTGTGGTGTCGGTGTCGGTGCGTTACCTTCAGGGACTCCACGTTGCTGGATCTCCGTCACTGGTAGGAACTCTTCCGTTTTTGATCGTGACGCCACTCTCAGTATTGCGGCCAGTAGGGACCGCCACTGCAGGTTGAGGGTCGCCTGGGGCTGATGGTGTGTGCAGTTAGTTGGAATAGCCTCCTGAGAGTGAGGCAAGCCCCAGGGCCCGGTGTAGGTTTGTAGTACCACAAGTCGCAGAATGACTCACACAGGCAGAACTGTCTTTCAGGGTTTTTACTCACTTCAGGTGGCAGGGTGAGTAACCCGGGCGTAGCTGAGATGAACCAGGTAGGAACCAGGTATCCTTCAGGCTGACTTTATGAGGGTGACTACTGACTCGCCTTCCTTAGCCCTTGGTGGTTTGGGGTGACCCCGACTTTGAGTCCCTATGGGGGTCACCCAGGGAAGATGCTGCAGCCTCTCTCCCCTTGTTGTTTGCCGTTTGCTTGTTCCCCGGACCAGGCCACTCCAGCTTCTTGCCTCCTGTGACCTATGGGCCCTCACTGCGGTTACGTGGCTGCGGCTTTTGTGGTGTTGTGGTGTGGGCTTTAAGAGCCCCACACTGGCAGGTTTAGCAGGGAAAGGTGAATCTATCCTCGCTTCGGGATCTGCCGCCCGGTTGGGCCTGGTGCTCTCTAGCAGTCTCCTTACTTCCCACTCCGTTGCACTCTCTAGCTGAAGCTGGCTTTCAGGCAGCACTCCTAGTTGACCGTTCTCCCCCGTCTGTAGCCACTGCGCGGACGCTGTCAGATTGCACAGCTCCAGGGATCTGCTCCTCACTTGAGCTCCCTGGACTCTACACTGAACTGGCTCACTGCTCCTCCTCTCCTGTTCTTGCCTACGCCACCTAGCAACCAGACTCTCCACCACACCCCTTGAGAGGAGATGGAGGCTCTACCCCCTCCACTATTCCAGTGAAGGTGAAGGCTTGCCCCCTCCTGGGATCCCCAGGGGTCCTCTCATGGGTACATGTGTGAGACCTGATCACTATGCGCCTGTGTTCCACACCCCTGTCAGCCTTCTGGATTACCTGTATTGTACTGTCCCCAGCATGGGTGCAGTACTCAGTGGTGCCTGACCAGGTCAGGGGCGCCACACACACACCTGCTGGCACAGCATTATCAGCCTCTGTTCACATCACACAGTCTGACAAGTAACCTGAGGCTTCTGCATTGTTCAGCCTGATCCGGGCATCGGCTAGTTCAGGTTTACTTGTTTTCAGCTCTGCAGGAGTTAATTACTGCAGACTTGTGAGCAGGACCTAAAGGCTCAGGTTGCTTATTGCTTTGTGTAGTGGTCTACTCCCTATTTAAAGCCCTACTTTCTTCCAGCATGAGCCGATTATAGCTTCAGCTTTAGCTCCAGCGATCCCGGTCTTAGTGATTTTCCTGTTTATGGTGATCTGTGTTGCGCTTCTGAATGGTTTGAGCGTTCCCTCTTTTGTGTTACTTCCCCCCATTTTCCATTGTTTCCCTGTACACATATTGTCTCTCCTGTGTGTTTGAGTGCTGTGTGTACAAGTTTCTGTTCTCCCTTCTCCATGTTGTTTGTCTTTGTGTTTTCCAGCCTGCTTCAGGGGTGTAGGAGAGGAGGACTGAGATCAGGGCTCGGACAAGAATTAGGGTCACACTGGGGGATACCTTTGAGATAAGGGACAGTGCATGGACTCTAGTCTGAGGGCCAGCCTAAGGGCACCTGTTTCGTCATTACATACTTTGTGACATCCCGTGACAATTCTACTGACGATGAAGGGACTGGTTCATGACACACAGACTAATGGCAGAAGATGTGCACTGCCCAGGCCAAAAAGACTAATGCACTGCCAGGATGCAGCAAGACCCCCAATACATGGAGACATCACAGGTGCAAAGGGAGATGGTAGTAAAATTGCACACTTGTGGCTTGCATAGGTCACTGTTCACACACGCAGGTTCACAGTATCTGTTAAGCAGCCTATTAGTTACGCCCATCACAATCGATGCAAGCGGGCTGCGCCAGTCCTATATATGTGCACCATGCAGGGACAGTGAGTATAATATGCAAGGCCTAACATTAAGGCTATGTGCGCACGTGTGCGCTCTGCACTGCACCTAAAAGGTGCGCTTCAGAGCGCAGCTGAAAAGCTCCGTTCTGAAGCGCATGGTGCCGGCGAGAACGTGCGCTCTGCCTGCAGCTCCTGCCATAGACAGAGCAGGGGCTGCCGGCAAAGCGCACGGAAGAAGTGACATGTCACTTCTTAGAACGCGCGCTTCGGGCAGCAGCCAAAGCGCTGCGCTCTAATATGCCACGTGCGCACGGCCCCTGCACAATCTCCATAGATTGTGCAGGGGACGCAGGACGCATGCAGTTACGTTGCGCTACAAAGCACAGCGTAACTGCATGTAATTACGCATCGTGCGCACAAAGCCTTAGAGGCCTGGCTGCATCCTGTATAAAATATTCTGTGCAAAAGAATAAATAAATATATGAGGTATTGGAAGGTAATATGGCCATAGTACGGAAGCCACAATCCACGCCACGGATCCTTATGTTTGTGGGTCCCTACTACCATCTCCCTTTGCACCTGTGATGTCTCCATGTATTGGGGGTCTTGCTGCATCCTGGGAGTGCATTCGTTTTTTGGCCTGGGCAGTGCACATCTTGTGCCATTAGTCTGTGAGTTTTTGCTTAACTTTTGGAGGTTTTTATTCCTCTTTTTGGTGTTTTTTATGTATGGTTCATGACACATAGGTTCCGTCAATATTCCTAAAGTTGTTTTTGTCTTTCTCCTCCTTTATTACACATTATCCAGGGAATATGGTAAATTAAAAGAAAAGCTACAATCTCCCATATTACACGGGATGGAGTCCGCTCCTTTTTAACTACATGTGAAGTACAGTTGATTCTGGCATCTAAATAGGACAGGGTTCTTTACAGTTAGAGCATTCATTCTGTTAAATACCCCAATGCAAGAAGTGGTAACCTTGGATACTGTAACAGCATTTATATATGGTTTGGATGATTTTCTCAGAAGAAAATGGCATTGTGGGTAATAAATAATTAGCCATATAAAGAATGGAGAAAGGGAGAACTTTATGTACGAGAATCTTTTTTCATCCTATGTAACAATGTATCTATGAATGTATAAGTGCTGTGTCTGTGAATGACGGAGCATGGATTACAATGGCAGTATTTTATGGTATAACATGAGAATCTTCTGTAATTGATGTTTTCTTCCTCCGGTCGTATAGAAGGTGCAGGAGGGACGGTCACGCAGCGTTCTGCTCCGTCAGCGGTACTGTGCTGCGGACGCTCGCTCCCGTCTGTCCATTCACAGCAATCAGACGCTGTGGAATATTTTTGTTAGTATTGAATCAAATCTCCTGGAAACATTTCTCAGAATCGGTGAATCTGAATTTAATACATTTTGTTCTCTGCATATTTTATTACATAATCTGAATATAATAATGAGCTGTGTAAGTAAATGATTTCTGCACATCGAGAAATGGGAACAGAACTTCACCGGATTTGTCAAATATTTCCCCAAAAACTGGATTCACTAAAAGTCGACCACAAATTTTAAGGCAAAGCCTCCAATTGCCCTGGAAAGACTTGGGCAATGCGGTGAGGTGCCGAGTGCTGCAGCTGGTTAATTAAAAAACTGGTAATATGCAATAACCTCAGCGTATATGAATATGGGTAGATGGACGGCAGCTGTTATCCCTGCTGCGCTGTCATACACTATAGGTATGTTTATTCAGTGCTTTATGGCTTTCTCTCCTTATCTCTATAGCTGAGCTGTGACGTCTCCTAACTGTGCAGACTCATCCCATAATGGCTGCTGCATTCCCTGCCTCAGCTTTTATACAGGCTCTGACAGTCCCTTTTTATTGGCTGTGCTGTACCATGTGATGTGATACAGTAGCTGCATTCCCTGCCTCAGCTTTTATACAGGCTCTGACAGTCCCTTTTTATTGGCTGGGCTGTACCATGTGATGTGATACAGTAGCTGCATTCCCTGCCTCAGCTTTTATACGGGCTCTGACAGTCCCTTTTTATTGGCTGTGCTGTACCATGCAATGTGATACAGTAGCTGCATTCTCTGCTTCAGCTTTTATACCGACTCTGACAGTCCCTTTTTATTGGCTGTGATGTACCATGTGATGTGATACAGTAGCTGCATTCCCTGCCTCAGCTTTTATACAGGCTCTGACAGTCCCTTTTTATTGGCTGTGCAGTGCCATGTGATGTGATACAGTAGCTGCATTCCCTGCCTCAGCTTTTATACAGGCTCTGACAGTCCCTTTTTATTGGCTGTGCAGTACCATGTGATGTGATACAGTAGCTGCATTCCCTGCCTCAGCTTTCATACAGGCTCTGATAGTCCCTTTTTATTGGCTGTGCAGTACCATGTGATGTGATACAGTAGCTGCATTCCCTGCCTCAGCTTTCATACAGGCTCTGATAGTCCCTTTTTATTGGCTGTGCTGTACCATGTTATGTGATACAGTAGCTGCATTCCCTGCCTCAGCTTTTATGCAGGCTCTGACAGTCCCTTTTTATTGGCTGTGCAGTACCATGTGATGTGATACAGTAGCTGCATTCCCTGCCTCAGCTTTCATACAGGCTCTGATAGTCTCTTTTTATTGGCTGTGCAGTACCATGTGATGTGATACAGTAGCTGCATTCCCTGCCTCAGCTTTCATACAGGCTCTGATAGTCCCTTTTTATTGGCTGTGCTGTACCATGTTATGTGATACAGTAGCTGCATTCCCTGCCTCAGCTTTTATGCAGGCTCTGACAGTCCCTTTTTATTGGCTGTGCTGTACCATGTGATGTGATACAGTAGCTGCATTCCCTGCCTCAGCTTTTATACAGGCTCTGACAGTCCCTTTTTATTGGCTGTGCAGTACCATGTGATGTGATACAGTAGCTGCATTCCCTGCCTCAGCTTTTATACAGGCTCTGATAGTCCCTTTTTATTGGCTGTGCTGTACTCTGTGATGTGATACAGTAGCTGCATTCCCTGCCTCAGCTTTTATACAGGCTCTGGAGAAACTGTGGAGGAGAAAAGCGCAAAATAGGGTCTTATCTGGTGGATGAGGGGATATACGTGAAGGGACAGGTACTCACCTGTTTCAGTTGTGACAGGCACAACTCCTATGCAAGCATGTAGGCAGATTATGCAGTAGTGGTCAGCAGCAGCCCCGATGTAGAAATGTAAATTACAGGATGGGTGAGAGAAAACGGGTTAAATGCTGCGCTAGAAAAACCACGAATCCAAGAGATGCGATGAAATCCTTATCTTTATTGGCACGAGTCAACGCCAATTGTGGAGACACGGGGCTCAGTGGGCGCTCTCGTCCACTAAAACCCGCCGCCTTTAGAAAGACAGCGTGGCTCAGGGCTCATCCCAACTGAACGCCGGCCTCCCTAACCGTGGGCGTAACACTACTCGGACAACACAGGGTGAGGGAACCACAATAATTAGACTTTATTGGATCCCCAAACAATTAACAGCACATAACACATAACCAGCAAAACACACAAATGTAACAGGCAACAGAATCTCACCCTTCCGCTGCTCACCAGGGATTTAGAATGTCCATGCCTCACAGGTTCCAAGCTGTCTGAGGTCTGCAAAGTCTGTAACAAGTGGCTGAGCTGTCCCAACCTGCGTGTCCTCCTTAGGTAGTCCTGTATGATGTTACAATCCTGGCAGCCGGAGTCGAAATCCCTAGGCTGTGGATATGGTCTCCAACCGGGTCCGGAGTCCCTAGATTGAAGCCATAAGATGTCCTGATCCTCCAGTCAGCTCCACAGAGCTTAGACTGAATCCATCAACCATCAACAACCCCTGGTGGCTTAAAGAAGTCCTTTTTATAGCCACAACCTTCCACTTGGATATACTGCGTCCTCATCGATTGGTTGGACAAGATTGCTTCTCACATTGGAGGAATTTCAAGCTGCATGGACAATGTTCATTTAAATGATATGGGTAGAAAGACTGAGGGTGTACATGTAAACTGGGAGTCACCGACTAGACAATGGCTACTAAGGTAATTACATTATCAATACACAACTACAATACAATGGTTACTGGAAATGTCTGGAGAACAATACGTCTAGCTTTCAGTGGCCAACACAATTACATTGAGTCAACAAGAGTCTTGTAAAAACAATGAGGGACTTCTCCCCCGTCTATAGACAATCTATCATGCTGTCTGGCTGGATTTTAAGAAACTTTAACCCATGAGAGTCCATGTCGTCACAGCGATGAAATCCTTTCCTTTATTGGCACGAGTCAACGCGTTTCGAAGGCATAGCCGCCTTCTTCATCAGGACAAGACAGTACAAGAAAGAACAGCATGACCGAAACGCGTTGACTCGTGCCAATAAAGGAAAGGATTTCATCGCATCTCTTGGATTCGTGGTTTTTCTAGCGCAGCATTTAACCCGTTTTCTCTCACCCATCCTGTAATTTATACAGGCTCTGACAGTCCCTTTTAATTGGCTGTGCAGTACCATGTGATGTGATACAGTAGCTGCATTCCCTGCCTCAGCTTTTATACAGGCTCTGACAGTCCCTTTTTATTGGCTGTGCAGTACCATGTGATGTGATACAGTAGCTGCATTCCCTGCCTCAGCTTTTATACAGGCTCTGACAGTCCCTTTTTATTGGCTGTGCAGTACCATGTGATGTGATACAGTAGCTGCATTCCCTGCCTCAGCTTTTATACAGGCTATGACAGTCCCTTTTTATTGGCTGCGCTGTACCATGTGATGGGATGGCTGCATTATGCATTATTGAGGTTATCTGAGCTTTCTCTGGCTGATGCAGTTTTCTGCTTTATGGTCATTAGTTAGTGGTTCACGCATTTCGAGTGTCATAGATTCATTGAATGTTGTAAAGTGTGACACCTAGTTGCTTTGCTCATGTCTTCTCACCAGCGTGGTCAGACATGACGTCTAATCACCTCTAAACGGATCCCATCTTCGCCTCTGGATTCTTTGACCTAGTTTTCTTCGCACACCTTGAGCTTTATCTCAGAGATAATTGCTAAGTAGACGTCTAATTGCAAATGTACAGCAAGGCGGTTTGGAGCATAATACATTTGTTCAAAAATGTTGGTTAATTGCCATCATTTGCCTTAATTGCCAATTAACTAACGCAATGGCCCAAAGAGGCAAGCCTGGGGGAATAGCAGTCAAACGGAATCGCACAATCATCCGCACTTTCCATAACATCCAGCAAGGCAAATATTTCCCATTTACTGTAGATTTGGTGGAGAAAGTCACAGAAAGCAGATTGCGAGATTACCTGGACTTATAAAAATTACTGCTTAGTTTATAAATAGGAGACGGCTAAAGTGCCCGATTTTCTGCACAGCATTAAAACACAATCTGAAGATGCAGAAATGACTCCGCTCCTGTAGAGATGCCTCGGGGCTTAGAAAGAACAAGTTTTGTTTGCAATTTCACTGCAAAACCACTTATTTTTATAAATAATAAAGTGAGTGCAAATTTTTTCTTAGAAACTTTAAATGATGTATTTTTTAGCCAGTCGCAGAGTTGGGGGCAGATTCCTGTTATTATTTCTGGATAAAGCAGGGTTTTTGGGGTTGGTCATCATTCCCTGGGTGCCACAAGCTTACCTTCTGCACTGAAGGACGGATCCTATCTGACGGATGGCGTCTCACCCGCCAGTGCCTCTGGGTCTACGGCTACAGGAGTTTGACGGTTGTCACTTGTGGCCAATCAAAATAAATGTTCAACGGATCAGCCAATCAAGTAAGGCAGTCAGCAGACCAATCACAGATCAGGAGCGGTGGCCAATCAGGTTTCTGGCGCTATCGGATTCCCCTTTGTTGGGTGCAATGCTGGCTATTTGCTCTATACAATAACTGCTGGATGGATAGTCTTCCAGGTTAACCCCTGAATGTCCATTCCAGACTGACCTCAGAGTGTCTCCCACCCAGCTTCCTAGATTCTGATTCTACATTTTTACCTGTTTGTGCTGTGATGCTAGACACTACAAGCAGTATGAATAGAAGGGTAGTCAGACAAGCCGGGATCAGGAGGTAACGAATAAGGTTCAGAGGTCAGACAGAGACGTGATCAGGAAGAGATCCGAGGTCAGAAGCCAGGAGGTAACAAATAAGGTTCAGAGATCAGACAGAGACGTGATCAGGAAGAGATCCGAGGTCAGAAGCCGGGAGGTAACAAATAAGGTTCAGAGATCAGACAGAGATGTGATCAGGAAGAGATCCGAGATCAGAAGCCGGGAGGTAACATATAAAGTTCAGGAAGCAGAAAGACACGTGGTCAGGAAGAGGTCCAAGGTCAGAAGCCAAGAGGTAACATATAACGTTCAGGGAGCAGACAGAGACGTGGTCAGGGAGAGGTCCGAGGTCAGGAACCGGGAGGTAACATATAAGGTTCAGGGAGCAGACAGAGAAGTGGTCTAGGAGAGGTCTGAGGTCAGGAGCCAGGAAGTAACATATAAGGTTCAGGGAGCAAACAGAGATGTGGTCAGGAAAAGGTCCAAGGTCAGAAGCCAAGAGGTAATATATAAGGTTCAGGGAACAGACAGAGACATGGTCAGGGAGAGGTCTGAAGTAAGGAACCGGGAGGTAACATATAAGGTTCAGGGAGAAAACAGAGACGTGGACAGGAACAGGTCTGAGGTCAGAAGCTGGGAGGTAACATATAAGGTTTATCTGTGAAGCCACCTCCCAAAACCAGTGTGGACCCTAGTGCTGAAAGACAACCTGTTAGCAAGTGCACAAAACACATAGAGTATTTTCAAACGCAAAATGCGCTACACAGCGGAATCATGACATGTCCCTTATTTAAGACACAATATACCATATTACAAAGCAATCTATTGCAGGAAGATGGTCCAACACTAGGTGGCGCTATCATTTATAGAATCGTCTATCCGATTAACATAAAAACTTTCACTGATCTCGAACAGCGTTCCTTGTGGTCAGTGCTGGTATTGCTAAGTAAACTATTAATGGTCATAATATGTGCAATCATTTAGAATTATAGTAATAAATGAAGCACAGAAAGATGCAACATTTCAAAGATTAAAAAGACAAGTGCGTGCATGATATGTGAGGATGGATAAAGATTATTTTCATTAAAGATGAAGAGAAATAGAAAGAGTCCGCTCTTCTCCTTCTGAAATCCTATGGAGAACTTCTTCTGCTAGAAACGACGCCCCGCTGTTTCCAAATGCGTTACACGTCTCACTTTGAACTGCGATTCACCATATGAATGATATAAAAGGCGCAGTTCACCCGCAACAAAGTCACATATATTTTTTTAATCTTTCTATTTATACAGAGGAGAACATTTATTTTCTTTTTTCTCTATCTTTATTTGTTGAGCATCCTCTGGAGTCAGGGGTCAGAGGCATCAGTCCTGGGCGGGAGCTCATTGACTGCACGGATACATATGTAGCCTCTAATGAATGCTACATTCCTCACATCGCTGCCTGTCTGCTCAATCTGACACGAAATGGGGCTGAACAAAGCAGCAAAGAAGTGAGTATTGTTCATGGACTTTAGAGATGCCGCCGCCGCCGCCGCCGAGCTTCCCCGGGAATGTATCGCAGTATCGCCTGTGAGAGAAGCAGTGTCAGATTGGAGCGTTAAAAAAGGTTTACATAAAATGTTTATTTTCCACGACTTCATGGAGAATTATGTCATAAAGTATCATACAAGGGGCTGAGCTCAATATTAAATATTAACATTCTGACTTCCTGCATCTGCCACTAGGGGGAGCACAGGAGCTTCCTGCATATAATATTCTATCAAAGAGAGTAAAATAAATCTTTATACAGGGAGCTCCCCCTAGTGGTGGCTGCAGACAGGATCTTATCATGTATCTCTGTATACAGGGAGCTCCCCCTAGTGGTGGCTGCAGACAGGATCTTATCATGTATCTCTGTATACAGGGAGCTCCCTCTAGTGGTGGCTGCAGACAGAATCTTATCATGTGTCTCTGTATACAGGGAGCTCCCCCTAGTGGTGGCTGCAGACAGGATCTTATCATGTATCTCTATATACAGGGCGCTCCCCCTAGTGGTGGCTGCAGACAGGATCTTATCATGTATCTCTGTATACAGGGAGCTCCCCATAGTGGTGGGTTCAGACAGGATCTTATCATGTATCTCTGTATACAGGGAGCTCCCCCTAGTGGTGGCTGCAGACAGGATTTTATCATGTATCTGTGTATACAGGGAGCTCCCCCTAGTGGTGGCTGCAGACAGGATCTTATCATGTATCTCTGTATACAGGGAGCTCCCGCTAGTGGTGGCTGCAGACAGGATCTTATCATGTATCTCTGTATACAGAGAGCTCCCCCTAGTGGTGGCTGCAGACAGGGTGACATTTATAATATTAATGTCCATCTATGTCCTCCTAGTGGTTGTGATGTGAATTGCAGCCTGTTCATGGATACGTTAGCATGTTGTGATAACTTATTGACTTTATATTGAGAGAAATTGGAGAATTTGGCAACATTCACAGAAGTATGAGGTTGCACCCATCTGTAACTCTGCAGGTACGTGAAGAGAAGAAAGGACTAAGCCCCCAGGACCAGTACCTCCATCTTACGTGTCATTTCCAGTACATTCCTGTGTATCAGGGGTCCCCATAGGCACATGTGTCTGTGTAGACTGCACCCCTAGAATTACTGTACATTCCTGATGAAGCTAACGATATTCTGAGCTGATGAATATGAGCAGGATTCTAGAGTCATGTGGTCTCGGCTGTTGTCGGAGATCTGGAGGAGGAGATCATTCCGAGCAGGTGGATTCCCAAGTGAAACATGGAAATTTCCTCTTCTTTTTTGGCTTCTGTTATTGAAACCTGGAAGCAAACTGCAAAGTGAAATAAAGGCCTGATTGTTCTTCTCTGTGATGGGAGCGTAGCCTCAGCTTTTATATGTATTAGTCGGCAGTCGGTCTTGTGGGACAAGAAGAGCCACGATTTACACCGAGCCACGGTCCCCTCTGTTCTTAAACACATTCATTTCAGGAGATTATTAATGTAGGAAACGTTGGTGAAGCTCCATTGTTCCTTATCGCGATATAGTCCTATTGGAGCATCGTCACAATCGTATATACTGTATGTATACGGCCATGGGAATGTGTTCTCTGTTCTCTCTGAGAGTATTTGTGTCATGGTGTGACTGTAGAAAGCGAGGGACAGGGGCTCCTATGCTCTCCTTCAAACCACGGGCCCTTAGTAGTGATGGGCGGACTCAGACTAAAAACGTCCGTATCCACGTGATTTCAAAAGTATCCGGGTGCTGGACCTGGGCCTGGAGTTCTCAGGGAACACGGCTAATGATCCAGATCAGGCAACTCGGGAATTAAAAAAAAAGAAAAACGAAAAATAAGTCAAGATGGCTATACTTACCGGGTCTGTAGCGTGGCTGTAACTGCTTTCGGTCCCTCACTCTTCTTTCAGGGCCACTAATTAGCCTCATACATATTCATTACTTCCCCGCCCACCAGCAGTCCTGACACCTGTGATTGGTTGCAGTCTGACCTGCCCCCAGCCTGTGTGACAGCGTTTGACTGCAGCCAACCACAGACCTTGTCTGCCAATCTGTCATAATATAAAAATAACTAAATAAATAAATTGGAGTTGGGTCTCCCAGTATTATCATACCCAGCACATATAAGGCCGTGGCTACAGGCTGCAGCCAGGCAGTCAAGAGAAGAGGAACCGCATGCTGCTTTATTTTTAAAAAAGAAATAAAATTATTTAAATAAATCATTTAAAAAGCCGGCATGCAGCCCCCTCAATTTTGATGTCCAGCTATGATAAAGCCCGACAGCTGGGAGATGGTATTCCGAGGCTTGGGAGGACACATTCTTATGGGGCCCCCCAAACCTAAAAATAGCAGCCTGCAGCAGTCCAGGATTGTCTTATCCATTAGATGTGACAATTCCAGAATCTAACCCAGCTCTTCCCAATTGCCCTGGTGCGGTGTCAATCAGTGTAATAAGGGGTTAATGACAGCCCACAGCTGCCACTAACCCTAGATAAGTAGTGGGAGGCCTGTATGAGGCCCCCCATTAGTAATCTGTAAGTGAAAAGAAATAAACACAAACACCAAAAAAATCCTTTATTTGAAATAAAATACAAAAAACATCCTCTTTCACCAATTTATTAATTCCCATAACACACTAGATCACACGACGATTCTAACTCTGCTACATCTGAAGGCACAGAGCATGGCCATAGAACAATTACTGCCCGCTGTGTGTGAGCTTCAGACAGAGAATGAATAAGTCACGTGATCAGCAGTGAAAAGCACTCAGGTTATTTGAGGTTACAGATGGAGGTGCCCACAGTCCTCCACCTGTGATCGCAGGTAATCTGACCTCAGGTAACCTCAGTTAAAGCCAATTACCTCACCTGGTCTGGTTACCTGCGATCACAGGTGGACGACCATGGGAACCTCTAGCTGAGACCACAAATATCCTTAGTGATGACACCCCTGATAGCACAGCTCATTCATTCTCTGCCTGAATCTCACAGCGGGTGGCCATGTTCTATAGCCATGCGCTGTGCCTTCAGATGTAGCAGAGGTGGAATCATTGTGGACCTTGTGTGGATTACGTCGGATCTGGGTCTTTTGGGGATTAGTAAATTGGTGAAAGAGTGTGGGGGGGTTTGTATTTTATTTCAAATAAAGGATTGTTTTGGTGTTTGTGTCTATTGATTTTCACTTACAGATTAGTAATGGAGGGATCTCATAGACACCTCCCATTACTAATCTGGGGCTTAGTAGCAGCTGGTGGCTGTTATTAACCCTTTATTACTCCAAGTTCAAACGCACCAGGGCAATCGGAAAGAGTCGGATAAAGTTATGGGATTGTCCCATCTAATGGATGCGACAATCCCGGATGGCAGTAGGCTGCTATTTCTAGGCTGGGGGTGCCCAATAAGCATTGGTCTAGCTTGACAATCCAAGCTCCCACCTGTCGGGCATTATTATAGCTGGGTATCAAAATTTGGGGGGGGACCGCACTTAGTTTTTTATCATTATTTATTTAAATAATAATTTAAAAAAAGCCACATGTGTTTTTTTTATTTTGACACAGCCAAGATAAGTGCAGAGCTGGGGGCTGCATCCTGTAGCTAGCTATATGCTTTATCTGTGCTGGATATTATAATACGGGGGATCGGAAGTATTTATTTTATACCATGATAGTGACATGTAGGCAGCCTCTGTGATCGAAAGCAGTCAGACACTGTCACACAGGCTGGGGGTGCGTCTGACTGCAACCAGTCACAAACGCCAGGACTGCCGGTAGCAGTAAATATGCATGAAAGTAAATGAGAGGCCCAAAAGCAGTTACAGCTGTGTCGGAGTTTTGGTCAGTATAGCACGCTTGCTCTAATGCCCCTATCCCTTCTACAATCATTTTTAAGCATCAGATTCTGGTCCCCATAGACTTAAAGGGGGATTGGCGTCCATCTAGATATCTGGGATCAATTCTGTGCTGGAATTGTTTTTTTGTTTTTTTTTTAAATCGGATAAGTCAGGCCGATCCCAGGGTTATCCCTAACATCTAGATTACCCCTAATGGTGGTGATGTCTGTTTCCCGTGCATAGCTATGCTCCTGACCAGAACTAATTTGATCCCCCCTTGTGCCAGGGAAGAAAGCGGCAGAACTGACATGGAAACACACAGGGGAAAACCAAGACTCTGACACACTGGAAAATCACATGAACAAACAACGAGAGACTCAAGAGAAAAGCAAGAGCAGCAAGGTAGCAACAAAAGACAACAAGGGTTAATCCACAACTGTGCACAGCAACAGTACTTCAACCATCAGATAGTGTGGATAACAACACCTCACCAGACCAGCTAAAATAAGCTATAGCTGGCATAGAAGGAAGCATCTAGCCAACATATATAGGAGGGAAGAAGATGTGAATGGCTCCTCCACAAAATGTCATCAAGGAGACTCACAAGCAGAATATCAGAGATTATAAATCTGTTGGTTGACGCCTGAATGAGCCTTTGCTGATCACACACATCAGAGAAGTTATCAGGCGGAGTGTCATAAAATCACTGGGCAGAAGGGATCCTGCTTGGATGTGCAGGTCAGTCTTTTGATATATTCCTAGTGCTTTCTTTCTGACTGAGCACTCCGCCCTGTAACCAGGCTGTGTCCAACCTCTTTAATAGCAGGATCATTTTTGCCCAGACACAAAGGTTTTTAACCCAGATAGAGGCATTTCAAATTAGGGTCCCGGTATAGAAGAGATCACCTTGCTGGGGTCACCGGGCTCATTTGCATTGGTCAATACATAAGCTAAGTATTTTTTTTTTTCAAACATTTCTATAGCAGTAATGCAATACCAGAGTTTCTTCATTCAATGTTAGCATTCTAGAGTGCAGCTGTATGTGTTTTTGTACTGTAATGTAGTGCCCACTCATCACTAGTTACCAGTACTGAGCACCCGAGCATGGTAGTGCCCACTCATCACTAGTTACCAGTACTGAGCACCTGAGCATGGTAGTTCCCGCTCATCACTAGTTACCAGTACTGAGCACCTGAGCATGGTAGTGCCCACTCATCACTAGTTACCAGTACTGAGCACCCGAGCATGGTAGTGCCCACTCATCACTAGTTACCAGTACTGAGCACCCGAGCATGGTAGTGCCCACTCATCACTAGTTACCAGTACAGAGCACCCGAGCATGGTAGTGCCCACTCATCACTAGTTACCAGTACTGAGCACCCGAGCATGGTAGTGCCCACTCATCACTAGTTACCAGTACTGAGCACCTGAGCATGGTAGTGCCCGCTCATCACTAGTTACCAGTACTGAGCACCTGAGCATGGTAGTGCCCACTCATCACTAGTTACCAGTACTGAGCACCCGAGCATGGTAGTGCCCACTCATCACTAGTTACCAGTACTGAGCACCTGAGCATGGTAGTGCCCGCTCATCACTAGTTACCAGTACTGAGCACCTGAGCATGGTAGTGCCCACTCATCACTAGTTACCAGTACTGAGCACCCGAGCATGGTAGTGCCCACTCATCACTAGTTACCAGTACTGAGCACCCGAGCATGGTAGTGCCCACTCATCACTAGTTACCAGTACAGAGCACCCGAGCATGGTAGTGCCCACTCATCACTAGTTACCAGTACTGAGCACCCGAGCATGGTAGTGCCCACTCATCACTAGTTACCAGTACTGAGCACCTGAGTATGGTAGTGCCCGCTCATCACTAGTTACCAGTACTGAGCACCTGAGCATGGTAGTGCCCACTCATCACTAGTTACCAGTACTGAGCACCCGAGCATGGTAGTGCCCGCTCATCACTAGTTACCAGTACAGAGTACCCGAGCATGGTGGTGCCCACTCATCACTAGTTACCAGTACTGAGCACCCGAGCATGGTAGTGCCCACTCATCACTAGTTACCAGTACAGAGCACCCGAGCATGGTAGTGCCCACTCATCACTAGTTACCAGTACTGAGCACCCGAGCATGGTAGTGCCCACTCATCACTAGTTACCAGTACAGAGCACCCGAGCATAGCAGTGCCCACTCATCACTAGTTACCAGTACTGAGCACCCGAGCATGGTAGTACCCACTCATCACTAGTTACCAGTACTGAGCACCTGAGCATGGTAGTGCCCACTCATCACTAGTTACCAGTACAGAGCACCCGAGCATGGTAGTGCCCACTCATCACTAGTTACCAGTACTGAGCACCCGAGCATGGTAGTGCCCATTCATCACTAGTTACCAGTACAGAGCACCCGAGCATGGCAGTGCCCACTCATCACTAGTTACCAGTACTGAGCACCCGAGCATGGTAGTGCCTGCACATCACTAGTTACCAGTACTGAGCACCCGAGCATGGTAGTGCCCGCTCATCACTAGTTACCAGTACTGAGCACCTGAGCATGGTAGTGCCCACTCATCACTAGTTACCAGTACTGAGCACCCGAGCATGGTAGTGCCCACTCATCACTAGTTACCAGTACAGAGCACCCGAGCATGGTAGTGCTCACTCATCACTAGTTACCAGTACTGAGCACCCGAGCATGGTAGTGCCCACTCATCACTAGTTACCAGTACAGAGCACCCGAGCATGGCAGTGCCCACTCATCACTAGTTACCAGTACTGAGCACCCGAGCATGGTAGTGCCCACTCATCACTAGTTACCAGTACAGAGCACCCGAGCATGGTAGTGCCCACTCATCACTAGTTACCAGTACTGAGCACCCGAGCATGGTAGTGCCCACTCATCACTAGTTACCAGTACAGAGCACCCGAGCATGGCAGTGCCCACTCATCACTAGTTACCAGTACTGAGCACCCGCGCATGGTAGTGCCTGCACATCACTAGTTACCAGTACTGAGCACCTGAGCATGGTAGTGCCCGCTCATCACTAGTTACCAGTACTGAGCACCTGAGCATGGTAGTGCCCGCTCATCACTAGTTACCAGTACAGAGCACCCGAGCATGGTAGTGCCCGCTCACCACTAGTTACCAGTACTGAGCACCCGAGCATGGTAGTGCCCGCTCATCACTAGTTACCAGTACTGAGCACCCGAGCATGGTAGTGCCCGCTCATCACTAGTTACCAGTACTGAGCACCCGAGCATGGTAGTGCCCGCTCATCACTAGTTACCAGTACTGAGCACCTGAGCATGGTAGTGCCCGCTCATCACTAGTTACCAGTACTGAGCACCTGAGCATGGTAGTGCCCGCTCATCACTAGTTACCAGTACTGAGCACCCGAGCATGGTAGTGCCCGCTCATCACTAGTTACCAGTACTGAGCACCTGAGCATGGTAGTGCCCGCTCATCACTAGTTACCAGTACTGAGCACCCGAGCATGGTAGTGCCCGCTCATCACTAGTTACCAGTACAGAGCACCTGAGCATGGTAGTGCCCGCTCATCACTAGTTACCAGTACTGAGCACCCGAGCATGGTAGTGCCCGCTCATCACTAGTTACCAGTACTGAGCACCTGAGCATGGTAGTGCCCGCTCATCACTAGTTACCAGTACAGAGCACCCGAGCATGGTAGTGCCCGCTCATCACTAGTTACCAGTACTGAACACCCGAGCATGGTAGTGCCCACTTATCACTAGTTACCAGTACTGAGCACCCGAGCATGGTAGTGCCCGCTCATCACTAGTTACCAGTACAGAGCACCTGAGCATGGTAGTGCCCGCTCATCACTAGTTACCAGTACTGAGCACCTGAGCATGGTAGTGCCCGCTCATCACTAGTTACCAGTACTGAGCACCCGAGCATGGTAGTGCCCACTCATCACTAGTTACCAGTACAGAGCACCTGAGCATGGTAGTGCCTGCTCATCACTAGTTTCGAGTACTGAGCAACCAAACATGGTAGTACCCTGTTATGGTTGCTGTGGCACTGGAGACTATGTCCGGATTTCTTGCTACTGCACATGTGCAAGCGCTGGAGACTAAGTCCTATCTTGGAGCCATTGCACATGTGCGGGTGACATCATCTCTGACACGAGGTCACATGTCTCTGACACCTTCTAAGCTGATTGGCCACTGGTCATGTGCTTGTGACACGAGGTCACATGTCTCTGACACCTTCTAAGCTGATTGGTCGCTGGTCATGTGCTTGTGACGCTTTGCTCGGTGATAGGCCAGCGTGACGTCATTGCTGTCATTCTGGCAGCGGATTGGCTCTGGTGTCCTCCATCTTGGATGAGGCACAGAGTCTATATAAGACCCTGACGCACGCCGCCCGGCGCTCAGTCCTCTTGGTTCATGCATGAGAGTAGACGCTCTGTGCGCGTTCCTCTAGGCATTCCTCTGTCTATGCTAGGTGAGCGCTACCGGCAGGGTAGCGTTCTTATACCTTACAGCTTCGGCTGCAGTCCGCATCCTTACCTCTTAGGGGAGCGGACATAGGCAGGTGCCTGAGGCACATGGTCTGGCTGGGCCTTGTGATTCTACTCGTAAGTGGACGTTGCCGCTAGGGTAACGTTCCTTATACTGCGTCTGGCAGTTGTTCGTATCCTTGCACACTAGGGGAGCGAACAGAGGTAGGAGCTTTGTGCGGCTTACGCTGCTGTCCGTCTCTTTTGCACCACTAGAAGAGCGGACCTAGGTAGGTGCCATTTCACACTCACTGCTTGTGTCTCTGTGATCATTAACAGAGACCATTCTACACACCCTCCAAGTAAGGGAGGAATTGCTTTATTTTCTAAATATATTCCTCTGTGAGTTTAACAGAGGTATTGCACTCTGCACTTGTGCTATTATTTTTAACAGTGGCATACTTATATTCCCCTTATCCTCTGCCATAGTCTGCAGCAGAGTCTTTGCACGGTGGACCCTGACTGTCTGACATTCCTTTAGGTTTTATTATCAGACAGCCCCCCGTAACATTAGGACTGAGCCAAGGGTGTGGCAGTTATGGCGGAATATCAGCAGTTACACCGTTACATACAAGTACTTGAGTCGCGGCTCAAGAGTATAGAGGATAAACCTCAGACCATGGTGACATCTGCACATGATCCTCGACTTGCTCTGCCAAACAGATATTCTGGCGATGCCAGATCATGTCGTGGTTTCATTAGTCAGTGTCAGATACACCTAGAGGTTAACTCTTCTCGCTTCTCTACGGAGAGGTCCAGAGTAGGCTTTATCATCTCCTTACTTCAGGACAAAGCCTTAGAATGGGCGACTCCCCTATGGGAGCGCTCTGATGTGGTTACTCTGAGACATCAAGACTTTCTTGATGCTCTTAAGGCGGTATTCATGGGTCCGCAGGTTACCCATGATGCGGCCTTGAGACTGTTAGATCTATCTCAGGGTTCGTTATCCACTAGTTCTTATGCCATTGCTTTTAGAACTCTGGTGGCAGAACTAGATTGGCCAGAGAAGGTGTTGATTCCTATCTTCTGGAGAGGGTTGGCAGGCTATGTCAAGGATGCTCTTGCTACTCGTGAGGTCCCTGCTTCTCTGGAGGAGTTGATCCCAGTAGCAACGAGGATCGACGTACGCCATAGGGAACGTAGATTCGAGGTCTCTTCCTCACGCCCTAAGCATCGGGCTATTCCAGTTGTTGAGGGTCCACTACCATCTTCCTCAGCATCTGAAACATCTCCCACTCCTATGGAGTTAGGTCATACGTCTTCCAGACTACGCAAGTCTGGTCCTCCTATATGTTACGTATGTCGTCAGGCTGGGCACTATGCCAACAAGTGTTCTAGTCATCAGGGTAACTCCCAGGCCTAGTCACCATTAGAGGGGGGTTACTAGAGACGTCTTCTGCACCCTCTAAGTGTTGTATCCCAGGTCAGCTCTCGTTATCTGAGAATACATGGCCTATTATGGCTTTTGTGGATTCCGGAGCTGACAGGACTTTTGTGTCCTCAGGATTTGTAAAGGGACACAATATTCCCTCTATCATGTTAGAGGCGCCTATTCCTGTCCGTGTTGTTAATGGGACTATGTTGTCTGACTCCATTACATTGAGGACAGTTCCCTTGCGCCTTTCCCTGCCTCAGGGTCACATAGAGGAGATTTCTTTTCTTGTTTTGCCTGAGGGTATAGACGACGTCCTTCTGGGTCTTCCATGGCTTCGGACTCATGCTCCTCTAATTGACTGGGAGTCCGACAGCATTATTAGTTGGGGTTCGAAATGTCAGTCCCGATGTCTTCCCTTACAACTTAAGGTCGTTGCAGTTGCATCTACTGATCTCTCTCCCATACCTACACCCTATCTGGATTTCGCTGACGTGTTCTCCAAACAGGGTGCTGAGGTTCTTCCACCCCATAGGCCGTATGACTGTGCCATAGACCTTATCCCAGGTTCGGTTCCACCTAAGGGCAGGGTTTACCCCCTGTCGATACCTGAGTTGGAGGCCATGTCGACCTATATAAGAGAGAGTTTAGAGAAGGGGTTCATTCGTAAGTCTGTCTCTCCCGCGGGAGCTGGGTTTTTCTTTGTTCGGAAGAAAGAGGGTGATTTGCGTCCCTGCATAGATTACAGGGGTCTCAACGCAATCACAATAAAGAACAAATACCCATTACCTTTAATTTCGGAGCTCTTTGACAGACTGAGGGGAGCTCAGGTTTTTACGAAGTTGGATCTGCGGGGTGCGTATAACTTGGTACGAATTCGAAAGGGTGACGAATGGAAGACCGCTTTTAACACCCGAGATGGTCACTATGAATACCTCGTCATGCCTTTTGGGTTATGTAATGCACCCGCAATATTTCAGGACTTCGTAAACGATGTGTTCAGGGATTTCCTGTTATCCTCAGTAGTGGTGTATCTGGACGACATCTTGATTTTTTCTCCTGATCTGGAGACTCATTGTCAGGATGTCGTTCGTGTCCTTTCCCATTTAAGGGAGCACTCATTGTTTGCTAAACTCGAGAAATGTGTATTCGAGCAGTCCTCATTGCCTTTTTTGGGCTACATTATCTCACAAGAGGGCCTGGCTATGGATCCTGCGAAGCTCTCTGCTGTCCTGCAATGGTCCGAACCTCATTCCTTGAAGGCGGTGCAACGCTTCTTAGGATTCATAAATTATTACAGGCAGTTCATACCCCATTTCTCTACTTTGGTGGCCCCTTTGGTGGCCTTGACTAAGAAAGGTGCTAATCCAAAAGTCTGGTCTACTGAGACATCACAGGCTTTTGAGGCAGTAAAAAGACACTTTTCAACTGCTCCCGTTCTACAAAGACCCGATGAGAATAAGCCCTTCCTCTTGGAGGTTGATGCCTCTTCAGTGGGTGCTGGTGCGGTCTTGTATCAAAAGAACGGTGCAGGTAGAAAAAGGCCGTGTTTCTTCTTTGCGAAAACCTTTTCACCGGCAGAGAGAAACTATACCATTGGGGATAGGGAACTGCTCGCCTTGAGATTAGCCTTGGAGGAGTGGCGTCACTTGCTGGAAGGAGCGAAACATCCTTTCCAGGTCTATACAGACCATAAGAATCTGACGTACTTACAAACCGCTCAGCGTCTGAATCCTCGCCAAGCCCGCTGGTCCTTGTTTTTCTCCCGCTTTCACTTCTCCATCAACTATTTGTCTGGGAGTAAGAATAACAAGGCAGACGCCCTGTCTCGCTCTATGCTTTCTACCCAGGAAGAGATTGACGAACCTCGTCTTATCCTTCCCTCCAGGGTTTTTCATACGCTCTCCCCTGTGACGTTAGACCAAATCCCACCGGGCAAGACCTTTGTGCCGCCTGATCGACAGAATGATATACTGTCGTGGGCCCACACCTCAAAGGTGGGTGGGCATTTTAGTATTAGGCGGACACGAGAGTTACTCGAGAGGTGGTATTGGTGGCCACACTTAGCCAGCCACGTCAAGAGATATGTCGATTCCTGCTACTCGTGTGCTCGCAACCGTCCATTACGGCAGAGACCGGCTGGGCTCTTGCATCCTTTACCAGTGCCAGATAGATCATGGGAGGTGGTAGGCATGGACTTTGTGGGCGATCTTCCGTGTTCACAGGGACATAGATTTGTGTGGGTCATTACGGACCATTTCTCCCGGATGGTTCATCTCGTACCGTTATCGAGAATCCCATCTTCCAGGGTACTAGCCAAACTATTCCTCAAGCATGTCTTTAGGCTTCACGGGATGCCAGATCGTATCATTTGTGATAGAGGCCCGCAATTTGCTTCCCGTTTCTGGCAAGATCTTTGTAGCCTTCTGCAAATTGAGTTGAATCTCTCTTCGGCATACCATCCGGAGACCAATGGTTTGGTTGAGCGTACCAATCAATCCATGATTATATACCTTCGATACTTTGTTGCTGAGAACCACGATAACTGGTCCTCCCTCCTACCCTGGGCAGAATTTGCCCTTAACAATTCGCTGGCTGAGGCCACTGGGCAGATACCATTCGTACTCAATAATGGGCAACACCCTAGGGTACCGGTACCGTTTCCCGCTGCTGCACCTCCTCCTCTTGTGGCCGACTGAGCAACTAATGCCAGAGAGGTTTGGGATCGGACTCAAGAGTCGATCCAAGCAGCTAAGGACCGTATGAAGACGGTGTCCGATCGGTTTCGTCGCCCGGCTCCTGTCTTTTCTCCGGGGGACTTTGTGTGGCTCTCTGCAAAACACGTGAGACTTAGAGTGAGCTCTGTCAAATTTGCTCCTCGCTTCCTGGGTCCTTATGAGGTTCTTCGACAGATAAATCCTGTAGTCTACCAATTGAAGTTACCCGTCCATCTTAGGATCCATGACAAATTCCATGTTTCACTGCTAAAGCGGCTATTTTACCTCACGCTCGTGAAGTGCACTCTCCTGCCTCTGATTCCTCTCGCTCTAGCTATGAGGTACGAGCCATAGTTGGTTCTAAGATGGTTAGAGGGCGCAGGTTCTTCTTGATAGATTGGGAGGGCTACGGCCCGGAACATCGCTCTTGGGAGCCTGAGGAGGCTGTCCATGCTCCCGACTTAGTTGCCAATTTCCTGCGTCGCCGGGAGGGGGGCCCTTGAGGGGGAGGTACTGTTATGGTTGCCGAGGTCACATGTCTCTGACACCTTCTAAGCTGATTGGCCACTGGTCATCTGCTTGTGACACGTGGTCACATGTCTCTGACACCTTCTATGCCGATTGGTCGCTGGTCATGTGCTTGTGACGCTTTGCTCAGTGATAGGCCAGCGTGACGTCATTGCTGTCATTCTGTCAGCGGATTGGCTCTGGTGTCCTCCATCTTGGATGAGGCACAGAGTCTATATAAGACCCTGACACACGCCGCCCGGCGCTCAGTCCTCTTGGTTCATGCATAAGGGTAGACGCCCTGTGCACGTCCCTCTAGGCATCTCTCTGTCTATGTTAGGTGAGCGCTACCGGCAGGGTAGCGTTCTTATACCTTACAGCTTCTGCTGCAGTCCATATCCTTACCTCTTAGTGGAGCGGACATAGGCAGGTGCCTGAGGCACATGGTCCGTCTGGGCCTTGTGATTCTACTCGTAAGTGGACATTGCCGCTAGGGTAACGTTCCTTATACTGCGTCTGGCAGTTGTTCGTATCCTCGCACACTAGGGGAGCGAACAGAGGTAGGAGCTTTGTGCGGCTTATGCTGCTGCCCGTCTCTTTTGCACCACTAGAAGAGCAGACCTAGGCAGGTGCCATATCTAGTGGTTTGTATCCTCGCACACTAGTGGAGCGAACGCAGGTAGGAGCTTTGTGCGGCTTACGCTGCTGTCCGTCTCCTGGCACCACTAGAAGAGCGGACCTAGGTTGGTGCCATTTCACACACATTGCCTTTGTCTCTGTGATCATTAACAGAGATCATTCCACACACCCTCCAAGTAAGGGAGGAATTGCTTTATTTACTAATTATATTCCTCTGTGAGTTTAACAGAGGTATTGCACTCTGCCATAGTCTGCAGCAGAGTCTTTGCACGGTGGACCCTGACTGTCTGACATTCCTTTAGGTTTTATTATCAGACAGCCCCCCGTAACATACCCACTCATCACTAGTTACCAGTACTGAGCACCCGAGCATGGTAGTGCCCGCTCATCACTAGTTACCAGTACTGAGCACCCGAGCATGGTAGTGCCCGCTCATCACTAGTTACCAGTACAGAGCCCCCGAGCATGGTAGTGCCCGCTCATCACTAGTTATCAGTACTGAGCACCTGAGTATGGTAGTGCCCACTCATCACTAGTTACCAGTACTGAGTACCTGAGCATGGTAGTGCCCGCTCATCACTAGTTACCAGTACTGAGCACCTGAGTATGGTAGTGCCCGCTCATCACTAGTTACCAGTACTGAGCACCTGAGTATGGTAGTGCCTGCTCATCACTAGTTACCAGTACAGAGCACCCGAGCATGGTAGTGCCCGCTCATCACTAGTTACCAGTACTGAGCACCCGAGCATGGTAGTGCTCACTCATCACTAGATACCAGTACCGAGCACCTGAGCATGGTAGTGCCCGCTCATCACTAGTTACCAGTACAGAGCACCTGAGCATGGTAGTGCCCGCTCATCACTAGTTACCAGTACAGAGCACCCGAGCATGGTAGTGCCCGCTCATCACTAGTTACCAGTACTGAGCACCCGAGCATGGTAGTGCCCGCTCACCACTAGTTACCAGTACTGAGCACCCGAGCATGGTAGTGCCCACTCATCACTAGTTACCAGTACAGAGAACCCGAGCATGGCAGTGCCCACTCATCACTAGTTACCAGTACTGGGCACCCGAGCATGGTAGTGCCCGCTCATCACTAGTTACCAGTACTGAGCACCCGAGCATGGTAGTGCCCACTCATCACTACTTGCACACTTTTTTTGACACAGACGTGCACGGCTCGCTAAGGGGGAGGAGGGTCCTGAGCTTGTCATCCGTGTCCCCCTAACATGACCAGCGTGGTTAGCAGAACCTCTCCGGTTGAGCCCTAATACTGAGGATACCTCTGTGGTTCTCCTCGCAGCTCTTACTCTTTCCCTCTTCTTTTTCTGATTATCCCATTCATTGACAGCAGAAAAAAATCTTGAACTACACATGAAGAAATTGATATAACAAGTAGATCAGAGCCGGTGGAACTCTGCATTACGCTTTATGTATTGAAGTAGCTTTTCCCTTTCGGCCATGTTTTGAAGTCCAGCACCGGGGTCTCATTAGCCCCTGCGCGGTATATGATGAGTAATGATGTCTTCTGCGTCTGTAGCGCATATACTGGGAAAGAAGCCTCTAGAAGCTTCACATTTATGATGTAGAGGCCCTGGCAGGACGTTGTGCCCCGCGCTCGGCTGCGGGACAAATGATTCCACCATTACTAAGTCAACATCTTCAACAAAAATGGCAAAATGTTAATTGCGATCGGATCTGTTTCCAGGTCACATGCTTGTAATTATGACCGGCTGCTGTTCACCGTCCGACGCCAGCAAAGACGTCCAGAAACACCGCGTAACCCGATCAGAGACAGGCCGGCGTCTGCGGGGGTCAATTAGGAAGGGAATGATACATTACTTTCTCTAAAATTCTCAAAAGTATCAAAATCTCCCAAGTCCCAAGAAAAATGCGGAAGAAACGATTCCAAGAGATCAACGAAGAGTAACGGAAAATTCATCAAGAGGACACCGCGGAGATCAGAGCCCCAAAACTGCAGCCCCCCACGAGGGGAACCGCCAAAAAGAATGATCATGAGCCAAGGTTACGTAAGAAGATCAGTCACTGCTCAGCATGAGACCGCACTGCTCAGACGACGGGGCGCAAGAAAGTGTCCCCCGACAACCCCACCCCAGTGTTACATTGTATCACACGAGGGGAAAATAACAGGATCAACACAAGTGAAGAATGCAAAAACAAGGCACAGTGATGTCATCATTCATTGTATAGTGGACAGTGATGTCATCATTCATTGTATAGTGGACAGTGATGTCATCATTCATTCTATAGTGGACACAGTGATGTCATCATTCATTGTATAGTGGACACAGTGATGTCATCATTCATTGTATAGTGGACACAGCGATGTCATCATTCATTGTATAGTGGACAGTGATGTCATCATTCATTCTATAGTGGACACAGTGATGTCATCATTCATTGTATAGTGGACAGTGATGTCATCATTCATTCTATAGTGGACACAGTGATGTCATCATTCATTGTATAGTGGACAGTGATGTCATCATTCATTCTATAGTGGACAGTGATGTCATCATTCATTGTATAGTGGACAGTGATGTCATCATTCATTCTATAGTGGACACAGTGATGTCATCATTCATTGTATAGTGGACACAGTGATGTCATCATTCATTGTATAGTGGACACAGCGATGTCATCATTCATTGTATAGTGGACAGTGATGTCATCATTCATTCTATAGTGGACACAGTGATGTCATCATTCATTGTATAGTGGACAGTGATGTCATCATTCATTGTATAGTGGACAGTGATGTCATCATTCATTGTATAGTGGACAGTGATGTCATCATTCATTGTATAGTGGACACAGTGATGTCATCATTCATTGTATAGTGGACACAGCGATGTCATCATTCATTGTATAGTGGACACACAGTGATGTCATCATTCATTGTATAGTGGACACAGCGATGTCATCATTCATTGTATAGTGGACACAGCGATGTCATCATTCATTGTATAGTGGACAGTGATGTCATCATTCATTGTATAGTGGACAGTGATGTCATCATTCATTCTATAGTGGATACAGTGATGTCATCATTCATTGTATAGTGGACACAGCGATGTCATCATTCATTGTATAGTGGACAGTGATGTCATCATTCATTGTATAGTGGACAGTGATGTCATCATTCATTCTATAGTGGATACAGTGATGTCATCATTCATTGTATAGTGGACACAGTGATGTCATCATTCATTGTATAGTGGACAGTGATGTCATCATTCATTCTATAGTGGACACAGTGATGTCATCATTCATTGTGTAGTGGACAGTGATGTCATCATTCATTGTATAGTGGACACAGCGATGTCATCATTCATTGTATAGTGGACACAGTGATGTCATTGTATAGTGGACAGTGATGTCATCATTCATTGTATAGTGGACAGTGATGTCATCATTCATTCTATAGTGGACACAGTGATGTCATCATTCATTGTGTAGTGGACAGTGATGTCATCATTCATTGTATAGTGGACACAGCGATGTCATCATTCATTGTATAGTGGACACAGTGATGTCATCATTCATTGTATAGTGGACACAGGGATGTCATCATTCATTGTATAGTGGACACAGCGATGTCATCATTCATTGTATAGTGGACACAGTGATGTCATCATTCATTGTATAGTGGACACACAGTGATGTCATCATTCATTGTATAGTGGACACAGCGATGTCATCATTCATTGTATAGTGGACAGTGATGTCATCATTCATTGTATAGTGGACACAGCGATGTCATCATTCATTGTATAGTGGACAGTGATGTCATCATTCATTGTATAGTGGACAGTGATGTCATCATTCATTGTATAGTGGACACAGTGATGTCATCATTCATTGTATAGTGGACACAGCGATGTCCTCATTCATTGTATAGTGGACACAGTGATGTCGTCATTCATTGTATAGTGGACAGTGATGTCATCATTCATTGTATAGTGGACAGTGATGTCATCATTCATTGTATAGTGGACACAGTGATGTCATCATTCATTGTATAGTGGACAGTGATGTCATCATTCATTGTATAGTGGACACAGTGATGTCATCATTCATTGTATAGTGGACAGTGATGTCATCATTCATTGTATAGTGGACAGTGATGTCATCATTCATTGTATAGTGGACAGTGATGTCATCATTCATTGTATAGTGGACAGTGATGTCATCATTCATTGTATAGTGGACACAGTGATGTCATCATTCATTGTATAGTGGACACAGGGATGTCATCATTCATTGTATAGTGGACACAGCGATGTCATCATTCATTGTATAGTGGACACAGCAATGTCATCATTCATTGTATAGTGGACACAGCGATGTCATCATTCATTGTATAGTGGACAGTGATGTCATCATTCATTGTATAGTGGACACAGTGATGTCATCATTCATTGTATAGTGGACACAGGGATGTCATCATTCATTGTATAGTGGACACAGCGATGTCATCATTCATTGTATAGTGGACACAGCAATGTCATCATTCATTGTATAGTGGACAGTGATGTCATCATTCATTGTATAGTGGACACAGTGATGTCATCATTCATTCTATGGTCCACACAGTGATGTCATCATTCATTGTATAGTGTACACACAGTGATGTCATCATTCATTGTATAGTGGACAGTGATGTCATCATTCATTGCATAGTGGACAGTGATGTCATCATTCATTGTATAGTGCACACAGTGATGTCATCATTCATTGTATAGTGGACAGTGATGTCATCATTCATTGTATAGTGGACACAGGGATGTCATCATTCATTGTATAGTGGACAGTGATGTCATCATTCATTGTATAGTGGACACAGGGATGTCATCATTCATTGTATAGTGGACACAGCGATGTCATCATTCATTGTATAGTGGATACAGTGATGTTATCATTCATTGTATAGTGGACACAGTGATGTCATCATTCATTGTATAGTGGACACAGTGATGTCATCATTCATTGTATAGTGGACAGTGATGTCATCATTCATTGTATAGTGGACACAGTGATGTCATCATTCATTGTATAGTGGACAGTTATGTCATCATTCATTGTATAGTGGACACAGTGATGTCATCATTCATTGTATAGTGGACACAGTGATGTCATCATTCATTGTATAGTGGACACAGTGATGTCATCATTCATTGTATAGTGGACACAGTGATGTCATCATTCATTGTATAGTGGACAGTGATGTCATCATTCATTGTATAGTGGACAGTGATGTCATCATTCATTGTATAGTGGACACAGTGATGTCATCATTCATTGTATAGTGGACACAGTGATGTCATCATTCATTGTATAGTGGACAGTGATGTCATCATTCATTGTATAGTGGACACAGTGATGTCATCATTCATTGTATAGTGGACAGTGATGTCATCATTCATTGTATAGTGGACAGTGATGTCATCATTCATTGTATAGTGGACAGTGATGTCATCATTCATTGTATAGTGGACAGTGATGTCATCATTCATTGTATAGTGGACACAGTGATGTCATCATTCATTGTATAGTGGACACAGGGATGTCATCATTCATTGTATAGTGGACACAGCGATGTCATCATTCATTGTATAGTGGACACAGCAATGTCATCATTCATTGTATAGTGGACACAGCGATGTCATCATTCATTGTATAGTGGACAGTGATGTCATCATTCATTGTATAGTGGACACAGTGATGTCATCATTCATTGTATAGTGGACACAGGGATGTCATCATTCATTGTATAGTGGACACAGCGATGTCATCATTCATTGTATAGTGGACACAGCAATGTCATCATTCATTGTATAGTGGACAGTGATGTCATCATTCATTGTATAGTGGACACAGTGATGTCATCATTCATTCTATGGTCCACACAGTGATGTCATCATTCATTGTATAGTGTACACACAGTGATGTCATCATTCATTGTATAGTGGACAGTGATGTCATCATTCATTGCATAGTGGACAGTGATGTCATCATTCATTGTATAGTGCACACAGTGATGTCATCATTCATTGTATAGTGGACAGTGATGTCATCATTCATTGTATAGTGGACACAGGGATGTCATCATTCATTGTATAGTGGACAGTGATGTCATCATTCATTGTATAGTGGACACAGGGATGTCATCATTCATTGTATAGTGGACACAGCGATGTCATCATTCATTGTATAGTGGATACAGTGATGTTATCATTCATTGTATAGTGGACACAGTGATGTCATCATTCATTGTATAGTGGACACAGTGATGTCATCATTCATTGTATAGTGGACAGTGATGTCATCATTCATTGTATAGTGGACACAGTGATGTCATCATTCATTGTATAGTGGACAGTTATGTCATCATTCATTGTATAGTGGACACAGTGATGTCATCATTCATTGTATAGTGGACACAGTGATGTCATCATTCATTGTATAGTGGACACAGTGATGTCATCATTCATTGTATAGTGGACAGTGATGTCATCATTCATTGTATAGTGGACAGTGATGTCATCATTCATTGTATAGTGGACACAGTGATGTCATCATTCATTGTATAGTGGACACAGTGATGTCATCATTCATTGTTTAGTGGACACAGTGATGTCATCATTCATTCTATAGATGTCATCATTTTTTCTTGCAGTCAGACTAATAACAGAGCATTTTACCATTTCTCTCTATGAATATCTTCACATCCATTCATGATTCATGACATAGACCGGCATCCAACAAGCAGAAAGTTTTTAGCAATTGGTTGTTAAGTGTAAAGCCTCGTCCCCGCTGTGACGACATGGACTCTCATGGGTTAAAGTTTCTTAAAATCCAGCCAGACAGCATGATAGATTGTCTCTAGATGGGGGAGAAGTCCCTCATTGTTTTTACAAGACTCTTGTTGACTCAATGTAATTGTGTTGGCCACTGAAAGCTAGACGTATTGTTCTCCAGACATTTCCAGTAACCATTGTATTGTAGTTGTGTATTGATAATGTAATTACCTTAGTAGCCATTGTCTAGTCGGTGACTCCCAGTTTACATGTACACCCTCAGTCTTTCTATGCACATCATTTAAATGAACATTGTCCATGCAGCTTGAAATTCCTCCAATGGGAGAAGCAATCTTGTCCAACCAATCGATGAGGACGCAGTGTATCCAAGTGGAAGGTTGTGGCTATAAAAAGGACTTCTTTAAGCCACCAGGGGTTGTTGATGGATGCTGATGGATCCAGTCTAAGCTCTTTGGAGCTGACTACAGGATCAGGATATCTTATGGCTTCAATCTAGGGACTCCGGACCCGGTTGGAGACCATATCCACAGCCTAGGGATTTCGACTCCGGCTGCCAGGACTTTAACATCAAACCAGGACTACCTAAGGAGGACACTCAGGTTGGGACAGTTCAGTCACCTGTTACAGACTTTGCAGACCTCAGACAGCTTGGAACCTGTGAGGCATGGACATTCTAATCCCTGGTGAGCCAGCGGAAGGGTGAGACTCTGTTGCCTGTCACATTTGTGTGTTTTGCTGGTTATGTGTTATGTGCCGTTAATTGTTTGGGGATCCAATAAAGTCTAATTATTGTGGTTCCCTCACCCTGTGTTGTCTGAGTAGTATTCTGCCCACGGTTAAGGAGGCTGGCGTTCAGTTGGGATGAGCCCTGAGCCATGCTGTCTTTCTAAAGGCGGCGGGTTTTGGTGGACTAGAGCACCCACTGAGCCCCGTGTCTCCACAATTGGTGGCAGCGGTGGGATACTACTCAGCCTGGTTTACCCAGGGGAGCTGCAGTGGACTGGTGTTTTCGGACACCGTCCAGGGCTCAACAACCAGGCAGGCACATAAGCATACCCAGCAGGCCATAGGGGAGGCATTCAGGTTTCGGACGCTGCCATGTCCAACCCCACCAGCTCAGTCATGGGACAAGGACAAGAGAGGAGTTACGACCGCTGCAGTAAATGGATGCTGCAGGATCTGTGCCGGAGGCGAGAGATTGTCTGCTGGAGCGCTGAGACTCGGTCGGACTTGATCCAGAAATTAGTCCGTTGGGATGCCCAGAAAGATGCAGAGGATGATGAGGATCCCGCCGATATTGACCCAGAGGATGTAGACTATGTGCCACATCATGGATCTAGTGACAATTGGGAATCAACTTTGTCCAAAATGGCCCAAGCCACAGCGTTGTTGGATGCATTGGGGCCTAGATCCTCAAGAGAAGAGAGGGCTTATGTTCTGGAATATGTTTATGGGATTCCAGCTGCAGTACTGCTAACACCAGCCGGTCGAGAAGGATGGTCCCGCTACCCAGCAGAAGCTGCGCCAAAAGAAAGGACTACAAACAGGGCCTGTGACTCGCCCAATCTATGGCGCTGTTATACATGTGGGCGCAATGGACATATAGATAAAGATTGTCTCCAAAACCGAGGCCGCATGCTTGGAGCCTGTCTGCCACTCCAACCAGTCAACATATGCCGAGATGAACCAACGAGACCTGAGGAATGCTACTCCCAAGAAACACCAATAGTTGAGGAAGTGGTTTATCCAGTCCACACCCTACGGCAGGCCGGACACCGTACACCAGCCAACCTCCATCCCCACATCCAGACGGTCAAGATCGGTGTTATACAGGCTCAGGGACTTCGAGACATTGGATCTTCCATCACTCTGGTAAGCCCAGTTATTGTTTCCCCAGAAGACCCTGTACCAGATTCCCAATTATCCATCTCCCTGGCTGAGGGCCAGCGCTCAGACCTCCCTCTGGCATGTGTGCAGATGGACCTAAAAAACGACCAGGGAGAGGTCGAGGTGGAGCTTGTGGATAGCCTCCCCACACCTGGTATTTTGGGGACCATCCAGGAAGTGATCGATGTGGGGATTGTGAACAGCCTACCCATTTTTGACGTTGTGGAGACTGACCAGAGCAAGGCTGATGTGGAGCTTATGGACACCGTCCCCACACCTGTTGTTTCAGGGACTAGCCAGGAGGAAGTTGAAGTGGGGTTTATAGATGGCCCCACCAAGCCTGTTGTTTCGGATACCACTCAAAGGGAAGTGAAAGTGGGGCTTGTGAATTACCTGCTCACACCAGTCATTTTGGAGAATGACCTAGGACAAGGACTATCCAGTCAGTTTGAAGAAGCCATCACCCACCTCCAAGCCAAGCAGGACCCTGATGTGGATCTTTCTAACATCTTTTCCAGGGATGGTTTGCATTCCCGGTCTCCATCATCCACTTCTGAGCCAAGAACCGTGAGTAAGCCTAACCACACTGTGGCTATTGACTGGGGGAGGATTGATAGTGGGAGATTTGTGCAGGCCCAACTCATGGACCCCACCTTAGTGCTTGCCCACAATATGGCTGCTCAACTTGGGGGAGGTAATCAGGGGGAGGTGTATAGATGCGAGCCTCTGTTGCTGACCTCACCATTAAAAAGGACAATGCCGTCAAGAGGAGAAGGATGATCGGAAGCCTATCATGTCTGGCTAATATTAAGAAGAGGGAGGAATGTGACGACATGGACTCTCATGGGTTAAAGTTTCTTAAAATCCAGCCAGACAGCATGATAGATTGTCTATAGATGGGGGAGAAGTCCCTCATTGTTTTTACAAGACTCTTGTTGACTCAATGTAATTGTGTTGGCCACTGAAAGCTAGACGTATTGTTCTCCAGACATTTCCAGTAACCATTGTATTGTAGTTGTGTATTGATAATGTAATTACCTTAGTAGCCATTGTCTAGTCGGTGACTCCCAGTTTACATGTACACCCTCAGTCTTTCTATGCACATCATTTAAATGAACATTGTCCATGCAGCTTGAAATTCCTCCAATGGGAGAAGCAATCTTGTCCAACCAATCGATGAGGACGCAGTGTATCCAAGTGGAAGGTTGTGGCTATAAAAAGGACTTCTTTAAGCCACCAGGGGTTGTTGATGGATGCTGATGGATCCAGTCTAAGCTCTTTGGAGCTGACTACAGGATCAGGATATCTTATGGCTTTAATCTAGGGACTCCGGACCCGGTTGGAGACCATATCCACAGCCTAGGGATTTCGACTCCGGCTGCCAGGACTTTAACATCAAACCAGGACTACCTAAGGAGGACACTCAGGTTGGGACAGTTCAGTCACCTGTTACAGACTTTGCAGACCTCAGACAGCTTGGAACCTGTGAGGCATGGACATTCTAATCCCTGGTGAGCCAGCGGAAGGGTGAGACTCTGTTTCCTGTTACATTTGTGTGTTTTGCTGGTTATGTGTTATGTGCCGTTAATTGTTTGGGGATCCAATAAAGTCTAATTATTGTGGTTCCCTCACCCTGTGTTGTCTGAGTAGTGTTACGCCCACGGTTAGGGAGGCCGGCGTTCAGTTGGGATGAGCCCTGAGCCACGCTGTCTTTCTAAAGGCGGCAGGTTTTGGTGGACTAGAGCACCCACTGAGCCCCGTGTCTCCACACCCGCCGCGGAGCAAAGTACCAGTTCTGTGCAGTTAAGGCGTGTTGCGTGTTCTCGGCGCCCGCACTGCCGGCATTGTGCGGTGCACATCCAGCGGTTGTCGGCCTTCCATCTACATCCAGGGCTTTTCATTTGCAGTCCTGTGTAGAAGTTGTTACGTTCTTTATGAGATGCCTCAGCTTAAATAGGAAAACAAGTCGTCCAGATTGAATCCATAGCAACGTGATACTGTAGACAATGCGCAGCGCGGCCGAGCGCCGTAACTCCTCAATCTGCCGAGTATAATAATAAAGAATCCTGCACATTCCGTATCTGATTAATTAAGAAGAAACTACAAAGACTCTTCCATGTGGAAAAGAGAGAGAAGAAAGCGCCGCGCGGAGCCGGTGAGGGTTGTCGGAGGGTCCTATGTGGGAGATACCAGCCGGCGATGGTTAATGCAGCATCTATATTTACCACTTTCAAAGGAAGAATTGATACATAATTAATGCCGTTCTATGAATGTATAGAAAATAACGGCGGATCTTCCACCACAAAGTTCTGTTATTTTCTAATACAATTGATGTATCAATCCTGGTGCATGTTTCGGTCTTCATTGTGCTTATTGTCAGCGACTGGAATCATTCACTCTTTACAATACGCAGGTAAATGCACAACTTCAGTCCTGACAATGTAACAAATGGTCTGTTACAATGTATCAGTCCACAGATCGCTCTACTGCTGCACTCCGCACTGGAACGCCATGTAAACCGTTCCCATCACTATTCTATTTTCTTTCCTCGCTCCACATACTGAGAAATGGGGGTGGGTAAGGGACAGGATCTATGAGCTGGGCGGTAATTGTCACGATTCCTCTGTGCAGAGCATCTTGCCTTTGGAGATGCTCTGCTGCACTTTCCTGTGTTACTAGCTAGCAGTGTGTTTGACAGCGCAGGAGTCCATGTTGGTGCTGATTACTCGGGTGTTCCACCTTCCTGGTAATTGCTCAGGCTTCTTTACTGAGCATGCTCGTCCAGGACATCGCCAGTTGTATTTTCTGGTTCTGCAGTTGTGCTGTTGGTGTGTGTCTCTGTTCTGATCTTTGTTCTCTGACCCCGGACCATTATTTGACTCCCCTCTGCCCGCTCCCTGTTCCTGTCGTGACCTCCTGCCTGTTTGACCTCGGACCGTTACCTGACTACATCTCTTCTTTCCCCCTGAACTTATTGCTCTCCTGGACTTCTGACCCTCGGCTATTGCCCTGACTACGCCTCTGTTTTCTGCTTGTGCTTATACGTCTCCTCCTGTTACCAGACCCCTGCTCTCCTGACTACGCTCCTGCCCACACTCTCTAGTGGCTAGCATCACAGTAATAATGAAAAATTGATACTTTTCTATACAGTGTGTTAATTTAATTTTTCTTTTTATTTTGTGAAAATAATCTTGAGCTCTGTATTTTGTAATGAAGAAAATAAAAAAAAAACCTGTAAGAAACTGCAGTAAGGCGATTTTACATTTCTTATTAGCAGGTTCCCGTCCATCCATAGAGTTGTAGTTTTTTTTAGCCCAGGTAGAGGCATTAGGTAGGCACCCAGTAAAAAGAGATACGCCTTGACACTGGCTGCTGGGCTCACATAAAACTGGCCTTTTTATGCGCTATGCCTACATTTTTAAATATATTTCCTTAGCAGTAATGTATGTCCAAATTCCTGTATTTAATGTTTGCGTCTCAGAGTGCAGCTGTATGTTTGTTAGAACATATTTCATGTTCAGTGTGCACCTGTTCACATTTGTCTGTTAGGAAGTGCCATTAGTTTTCTCATTTTACAAATTAAAATAACCCAAACAAGAAAGTGCTTAAAAATACAAATGACTTTTATTTCAAAACACAAACGGGGTCGACTCCACAAAAGTGCTGGATTGCAGAAATGTACATTTTCCCTACTTCACGAGCATGTATATTCAGAATTGTCTCCCACAAGCAGTTGGGGAACAGAGAATTATGATACTGTGAAATGTTAGTCGGAGTTTTTCTATGATAGTCGGAAACAATAAAAACAACGAGAGCAGTCCTGAAGTCCATAGAAGTCTAGAAAAGCAGCCGATAAGTTAACTTGTATATTAAGGGGCAAAATAAAGTCAGTTGATATTATGAAGATTCTCAGAAATGTTACATAGCAGATTATTTAAAAAGAACCCGTAAGCACGATTTTTTAATGTAGACATGGCTGTAAGGAGGCTGTAATACTGATTAAATTGATACCTTTGGTGAAGAAATCCAGTTTGCGGTTCTTCTTTAATCACCATTTGATATTTTATGTTAATTAGATATTGTGCACAGGAGGTCTCCTCCCTGTCTATGATTCCCAGCCCTTCTGCCGGCCTCCAGTTGGTGAATGAGCTGCCTGCCCTGTTTGACATCTGAACAGTGAAATGTCATTCAAAGTCCAGAGGCAGGCAGAGGAGCCGAGTAATCACAGACCGGAGGCAGGCGGAGAAGACGGGGAATCACAGACCAGAGGCAGGCAGAGGAGCCGAGTAATCACAGACCGGAGGCAGGCGGAGAAGACAGGGAATCACAGACCAGAGGCAGGCAGAGGAATCGGGGAATCACAGACTGGAGGCAGGCGGAGAAGCCGGGGAATAATAATAATAATAGTAATATTAATAATTTTATTCATTTATATAGCGCTATTAATTCCACAGTGCTTTACATACATTGGCCACTCAATCTAGAGTCCCTATCTGTATGTCTTTGTAGTGTGGGAGGAAAGCGGAGAACCCGGAGGAAACCAACGCAAACACGGGGAGAACATACAAACTCCTTGCAGATGGTGTCCTTGGTTGGTGGGATTTGAACCCAGGACCCCAGCGCTGCAAGACTGCAGTGCTAACCACTGAGCCACCGTGCTGCCCAGGAATCACAGACCAGAGGCAGGCAGAGGAGTCGGGGAACCACAGACCAGAGGCAGGCAGAGGAGTCGGGGAATCACAGACCGGAGGCAGGCGGAGAAGTCGGGGAATCACAGACCAAAGGCAGGCAGAGAAGCTGGGTCATCACACACCAGAGGCAGGCAGAGGAGCCAGGGAATCACAGACTGGAAGCAAGTGGAAGAGCCAAGGAATCACAGACTGGAAGCAAATGAAGGAGTCAGGGAATCAAAGACCGGAGGCAGGAAAAGGGGAATCACAGCCTTAAGGCAGACAGAAGAGCAGGGGAATCATGGACTGAAGGGAAGTGGAGGAGCCAAGGAATCACAGACCGGAGGCAAGTGAAGGAGTTAGGGAATCACAGACCGGAGGCAGGCGGTGGAGCTGGGGAATAACAGAATGGAGGCAAGCGGAGGAGCTAGGAAAACACAAACCAGAGGCAAGCAGAGCAGCTGAGGAATGAGACTGGTGGCATGCAGAGGAATCGGGGAATCACATACCAGAGGCAGGCAAGGAGCCGAGGAATCACAGACCAGAAGCAGGTGGAGGAGTCGAGGAATCACAAATGGGAGGCAGGTGGAGGAGTCGAGGAATCACAAATGGGAGGCAGGTGGAGGAGTCGAGGAATCACAAATGGAAGGCAGGTGGAGGAGCCAAAAAATTACAGATTGTCTTTAATTATTCATTAGCCTAATATAAACAACTTTTTAACCATTGCTTACGTACTGACTGTATTTATTTATAATGTTTTTAATGAATGGTTGTGTATGTCACTTTAAATTTAGCAATCTGAGCAATTAAAAAATTATATAATCCCTGTGAAATACTGAGAGCACATGTCTGATAAATGGGTATGTTGCCGAAAGCGCTCACAGTCCAGATGGTGGAAACACCATGATGTGGCTCCTGCAGCTTCTATGCTCCTATATGTGAAACGTCTGTAAAGACTCTTCCATGAAGGCCATATTTGTGCTGATTTCTCTGAACAGTAGAAGAATTTGCCACAACTCCAGAGTCTGCTAAATCTTCCTGAAGGTCTTTTGCAGTCACACAGGAGTTCTGATTTACCTCTATACAATCCTACGAGCAGTTCTCACAGACATTTTGCTGCAAAAAAAGCTGAAGTTGAAAAGAAGATGGCTTCTACAAATGAATAATGATCTTAAAAGACTCGTCAAAATTCCCAATAAACGACCTCAAAAGGTGCAAACTGAAGGTTTTCCAATGGACTCTCAGTCCCCTGATCTGAACATCATTGAAAATCTGTGTTGAGACCTCAAAAGGGCAACGCATGCAAGACGAACCAGGAATCTCACATAACTAGAAGATGTCTCCAAGGAAGAGCAGAGCATGCAAAATGAGCCAGGAACCCCACAGAACTGGAAGACATCTCCAAGGAAGAGCAGTGCATACAAGACGAGCCAGTAATCTTACAGAACTAGAAGATGTCTCCAAGGAAGAGCAGAGCATGCAAGATGAGCCAGCAATCTCAAAAAACAGGGAGACGTCTCCAAGGAAGAGCAGTGCATGCAAGACGAGCCAGGAATCTTATAGAACTGGAAGATGTCTCCAAGGAAGAGCAGAGCATGCAAGATGAGCCAGCAATCTCAAAAAACAGGAAGACGTCTCCAAGAAGAGCAGTGCATGCAAGACGAGCCAGGAATCTTATAGAACTGGAAGATGTCTCCAAGGAAGAGCAGTGCATGCAAGACCAGTCAGGAATCTCACAGAACTGGAAGACGTCTCCAAGGAAGAGCAGTGCATGCAAGATGAGTAAAAATCACACAAAACAGGGAGATCTCTCCAAAGAAGAGCAGTGCATGCAAGGTTAGCCAGGAATCTCACAAAACTGGAAAATGAGCCAGAAATCTCAGAAGTGGAAGACGTCACCAAGAGGAATGGAGGAAAATTCCTCAAAACAAGAATTGAAAGTCCCTTGGTGGGTGCTACTAGTATTAACCATGCAGAGTGCCCAAACTTTTCAAAGCTCATTTTCCTTTTTTAATCATTTAAAAAATTTAAATGATAAAAAAAAAATATTTTTTTGCCTAAAATACAAAGGAAATGTGTCATCTTTAAATGTTTTGCTTTTTAGAATTCATTTAATTATTAACTTGCGTAACTGTTCAGAATAGCGGTCATTTTGACTGCTCATTTTATTATCTCTGCCTAACTGCATGACCTTACATGTATCTACATTAAACTTCTATTGCCATTTATCAGTCCAATCCTCCAGCTCACATAAATCCCTATGTGATATTAGATTATTCTCTTTTATATTGATTTCCCTGTTGAGCTTTGTATCATCTTCAAATTTTGAAATGTAACTATGTATGTCCCCTACAAGGCTATTAATATGTTAAAAGATGAGGGCCCAATACTGACCCCTGCAATATTCCACTATGTCTCAGTCTCAAAACTGTAGTGGATGCTGAAGTATGGATCCTGAAAGTCAATAGATTAAAACATTGTTACCCTTTTGTTCATCAGTGTATTTTGCCCTTGTAGCATTATTCTCGTTATGTACTAACATTTTGTGTGGCACTCTATCAAACGCCTTTGAAAAATCAATATAGACAACATCCACTGTGTTACTGTTCCAGTCTGGAACTTCGCTCCTCATAGAGGTGATCAGATGAGTCTGACAGGACCGGTCCCTCATAAACCCATGATGATACTGGGTCCTGAGGTTATTCTTCTTGAGATCCTCCAGGATCACATCTCTTAGGGGTACTTTGCACGGTGCAACATCACTAGCCGATGCTTGCGATGCCGAGCGCGATAGTACCCGTCCCCGTCGCACATGCGATATCTTGTGATAGCTGCCATAGCGAACATTATCGCTACGGCAGCTTCACACGCACTTACCTGCCCTGCGACGTCGCTCTGGCTGGTGACCCGCCTCCTTACTAAGGGGGCGGGTTGTACGACGTCACAGCGACACCACACGGCAGGCGGCCAATATAAGCAGAGGGGCGGAGATGAGCGGGACGTAAACATCCCGTCCACCTCCTTCCTTCCGCATTGCAGGCGGGACGCAGGTAAGGAGATGTTCCTCGCTCCTGCGGCTTCATACACAGCGATGTGCGCTGCCGCAGGAACGAGGAACAACATCGTATCTCCTATTGGTGCAACATTATGAAAATGACCGACACTACACAGATCACCGATTTACGACGCTTTTGCGATAGTTTATTGGCGCATTTAGGCTTTACACGTTGCGACGTCGTTACCGGCGCCGGATGTGCGTCACTTTCGATTTTACCCGACGATATCGCAGTAGCAATGTCGCAACGTGCAAAGTACCCCTTAGGAAACCCTCTGGGATTTTATCCGCAGTAGAGGTTAAGCTTAGCGACCTATAATTTCCAGGTTCAGATTTTGTCCACTTTTTTAATATTGGCTCCACATTTGCTCTGCGCCGTCCTGCGCTGCAGACCGTGTTATTATGGGATATATAAATGATAGAAATATTGATCTATCACTGCAATTGTGTTAAACCAAACTTCAAGTAATCCCAGAAAAAAAAAATCCTTCAGATATAAATGGAAGTTTAAAGAAGTTATGGATACAAACAAAAGCGCTAAAATGAAAAGTGACTGGATCCTTAAAGGGTTAAACCGCTCCCTCTTTATGGGGTTCACACTGATAGCGGGGCTATTATAAAACTCTCCAGTGCAGGTTTACACTTTATATTAGTTGGGTAATTTTATGGCAGAAATTTGCCGCAGATTTTCAGTGCATTTTTTGGTGCGAGGTATTGCAGCGCTCGCCGTGCCACTTTTTGGCTAATTCTTGCCTTTTTATGGCGGACAAGCCTTCCCGATGAAAGAGGGTGCAGAAAGTGTCTAAAACATCGAAGACGCGTATGTTACCAATCAGGAATGACAGTTTTGGGGCAAATTCTGCCAGAATTCTGAGCGTTAATGGAGACAGACACGCCCCAGTGTCTCCAGCTGCACGAATCTCCCCTCCCCCACTGATCATAATGTACCGCGCAGAAGCTTTTATCTAAAAAAACATTACATTTTCTCTAAAAAAATGCTTTCATGTTTGAAACAATCATTAAAGACATGCATCATGAATACATCTCATTCAATGGAGACTTTCTCTGGAGACTGATATGAAATTGAATGAATGGAAAGTTAAATATAGAGTCTAATATGACATCTTCAAGCGAGATGTGAAGCGATAAATGGGACTTTTTATAATTACTGAGCATTTCAACATCAATGTTTTTTTTCCCTAATGAAAGCCATCTTTCCACTTTGAAGACCCCAGGATGACAGAACGCGGAGAAGAGCCAATAAATTAAAAGCACAAGCGGGTCAAAGGCGAAGAGAACCTGGAACTTTCCAAGGAACCAAAAATAATAAGGATTTACTGATGATCACTGCTGGCGGGAACATCAGGGACCGGCGCGGCCGAGTCTGCAGTAATGATAGTCTCACTAGTAATACGCTATTTCCCTTAAAATGAATTCTACAAAAATAACATGAACTGGAGTCTCCTTAACCCTTCAGTAGAAGTGAACGAATCTGCCGCAAATCAACTTCAACTGGATTATCCTTAAAGGAAACCTGTCACCAGGATTCTCCGCTATAATCTGTGGCCACCACCGGTGAGCTGTATATACCGCATTCTGGAATACTGTATATAAGGGCCCAGGCTGCTCTGTATAACGTAAAGAAGACCTTTTATCAAGGTTGGGAATTTTGGGGAGACCATAAATGGGGTCCCTCGTTCAGGTCACAGAGGCGGATTTCAAATTGGTCTGCGCAGATATAAATGAATCGGACAATGAGATGTGTTCACTGCTTGAGCTGAAGCTAGCTTCTGACTCATGTATTAAAGAATCTTGTGATTATGTCGCGGGCGGTGAGGACACCGCCGCTGCTGCGTGCTTGCTAACGCTCGAGTCCGGCACTGCTGCGGCTGCTGCTGCTCGGTGGCTCGAGCGGTGGGCCGGATCCGGGGACTCGAGCGGTGCTCCTCACCCGTGAGTGAAAGGGGTGGTTGGTTTGGGGGATTTAGTCTGTGACGCTACCCACAGGTCATGGTGAAGATGGGCACAACCGCTGCTGGTGGATGGGGATCCCGGGAGTGATGGTAGGGAGCAGCTGGGATGTTGTTTTCCCCCTCTGTGGGTAGGGGTCGGTGGTCTCAGGGCCCGGTGATGTGACGGGGAGGCTAAGTTGGTGAGGTGCAGGGTTGCAGGGACAGCGCAGCGCGATGCCGGATGGCATGGGTGTACTCAGTAAGAGATGCACAAAGTCCTCGGTAAACCAAACGGCTGGATGAACGGGTCCCGCAGCCGGCTGCAGTGTCTCTCCCTGGACAGGTGATGTCTTTCTCTGCACCTTGATGTACTTAGTTGACTACTATGGATCCCCAACGGTAGTCCGCTCCCCGGTGTATGGATGCCGGAGGAGCCCGTTTGCCCGCAGGCGCTGACCCTTGGGTCTCTAGCCTTAGACGGTAGCTGTATACCCTCACGGTGTGGGCGGTTGCCTTCTATCGGGTCTTTGGCTGTTAGGAAACCCCTGGGGTTCCGGTCACACTCGGATTTGACTATTGTCGGCGGCTCCAAGCCTGGTCGGGGTCCGATGGCCCTGCCTGTGTGTGCTGGCTTCACTTCGCTCCCCGGTCGGTACTAGCGGGCCAACGCCCGACCCCGGTCCTACGGTTCCGCGTTGCTTCACCACTCCGGCAGACGGCCACCACCGTCTGCCAACCTTGCTGTCAGTGCCTGGGCCACAAACCCAGACACCCAAGTGTTCACTCCTCACTCCTCAAACTCCAAAACTACTCTCTCACACTTTTCCCGCCTCCAGGCCTGTGAACTCCTAGGTGGGTGGGGCCAACCGCTTGGCTCCGCCCCACCTGGTGTGGACATCAGACCCTGGAGGGAGGCAACAAGGGTTTTTGTTTGGCTGGTGTCACTGTCTAATGGGGGTGGGGGTGTTTGTGTGTTATCTGTGACGACCTGGCTAGGCCAGGGCGCCACAATTATACAATACAACATTTGACAATGGAGCAAGAACAAGGAGTCAACATCCCACATCCCACATGGTTTGAACCAACTGATTATGAATCCTCTCAGTATGTTATGAATACTTCTTTGTTCATTGTTCACCTTGGCTTCATTATCTTTGTTAACACATTGCGAAACACACATCTTATAATCATATTATGAAGCTTCTATGCGATTGTCGTATAGACACACAGATAATTATGCAACGACATCTATACTTTGATTATTTACACACACACAGATCATCTTATTACATCTCGACAAACGGCCTATGGCCAAGGCCTACCCTTACACTTTATTATACTAACCTGCGGGGCGGTCAGGTCCTATGGGCATCGGTAGTCTCGGCTTCTATGGGCGTCATTGGTCTATGGTCCTCTGGGCGTCACTGGTCTCGGGTCCTATGGGCGTTGGTAGTCTTGGGTCCTATGGGTGCCTCCTCTCTTTCTTCCATCGCTGTCCTCCTACCAGCTCCATGTAGATGAGACCTCCATTGCGCTCCTGCACATGCGCACTTCTCTCTGTCCTGCTGAGGGCAGATAAAAGTATCGTAGTGCGCATGCCCGCCCGTTCTTTAACCTCTCCCCGCACCTGCGCATTACAGTACCTTGCTCTGCACTCAGCAGGCCAAAGAGAAGTGAGCATGCACAGGAGCATAATGGAGGACATAGTGTGGATGATGCAGGACGCGTCATCCACATGAAGCAGGGAAAGAAGATCATAATGGAAGGAAGAGAGGAGGCGCTGGATCCAAAGACCAGTGATGCCCATTGGACCAACCGTCCTGCAGGTGAGTATAATAAAAGGTCTTTTTTCAGTTATACAGAGCGGCCTGGGCTCTTATATACAGTATTCCAGAATGAGGTATATAGGAGCTCACTGGTGGTGGCAGGTTATAAGGGTAAAACCTTGTGACAGGTTCTCTTTAAATTAACAAGTTCTTGTGAGTTCAGTTCTACTGAAGACTCAGAGAGCGGCTAATAATGTCTGGTGTGGCCTATTGGGCTTCCATATTGTGTCGCCCTGGGCAAGCCAGGGGACACAGATAACAACACACACGCACCCCACATTCCCTGTAGGTACACCAGCTAACCCACAAATCCTTGTTGCCTTCCTCCAGGAGTTTGATGATGCACACCAGGGGGTGGGCCAGGCGGTTGGCTCCGCCCACCGAGGAGCTCACAGCTCTGGAGGCAGGAAGAAACCAGGCAGATGAGTCCAGGAGGAGGAAGTTCCAGGTTGTTCAGCCAGGGAGGAGAAAGGGGTAGGAGGTGAACGGAGAGTAGCTCAGGAGGGAGCGAGAGTGAAACAGCAGTAAAAGTGACAGAAAGCCTGAAGTTGGTCTGTGGCTGTGTGCCCAGACGGAGTCAGCAAGGTCAGCAGACAGTGGTGAAGATCTGCAGTGGGACTGTCTGGAGGTTGCTGGAAGGGCCACGGAGGCTGTGTGTATCCGGGGGTCTGGAGCAGTATACAAAGGGCAGTCAGCACCAGAGCAGGGGCTTTCGGATCCCAGCAAGGCTTGGAGTCGCTGTAAATTGCTAAATCCGTTAGTGAAGGGGACGTAGATCCCCCAACAAGCAAGTCCTGATTGACGGCAAAGGTCCAACCACAACGGGGAAACACCGCCACCGCCAAGGCACCAGTTTCCCAGGGCCGGCGCCTGCGGGCAAAGTGTGGAGCTCCTCTGGCACAGATTGCAGTCGGGGAGCGGGTAACCGGTGGGAATCCACCGCTACCAAACAGACATTTCAAAGGTGCAGGGAAGAGACCGTCACCGCTAACTGCAGGGAACCGCAGCACCGTGAACCGTCCGAGGGACCCGTCCAACCAGCCGTTTGTTTACCGAGAACTGTGTCGTGTTTACTGGCTGAGTGAGTACCTCAGTGCCGCAAGGCACAGCGCTGCCCCCGCGTCCCTGCGCCCTCCAGGCCCTACACTTCACATCTTATCACTGGGCCCCGGGATCACCAACCCCTACCCACGGAGGGGCAACACAACACCTGGCTGCTCCGCATCACCATCCCCGGGACCCCCATATTGAGCAGCGGTGGTGCAATCACCACAACCGTGGGTGGCGTCACGAACTATAACAATCCCCACATCCAACCACAAACACCCCCTTTCACTCACGGGCGAGGAGTGTCGCTCGAGAAACCCCGGGATCCGGCCCACCGCTCGAGCCACCACTGAGCAGCTGCCGGACCCGAGCAGAAGGGGTGAGCGCGGTGTGCTGACACCCTCCTCCCCGCCCGCGACAACTTGGCGTCACGAACAGGATCCTACCACTCTGCCGTCAGGTAGAGGTGCGCCTTGTTACCGCCGGAGGCATCCGGCAGGAAAATTTCAGAAGCCGCCATCTTTGGCGCGAAAAGTTCCCGCTCGAGCGTCTTCTCGAGCAGTAGAAGCGCGAAGGCCAAAACTCCGCCCCGAGAGAGGAGGGGCCGGAAAGAGCTAAGGGGGACGCGATGGCGGCTGGACGCATGTAGATGCGGCTGTAAAAGCAGAGACGCCAGGACTCTGCAGCAATACTGGGTTCCTGGAAGGCACGATTGCCAAGATGTACAACCCAACTCCCAACGAGGAAGCCCCCGCGCCCGGCACGGCGACGTGGCTGAGAGACCGGACTGTCCCGTTGAGTAACCGTCTGCAGGCTCATATGCAACTCCTCCTGGAGGAGTGGGAGACCGACATGGCGGACGTGGTGGCTGCTATGTGGAGACGCGAGGCAGAAGAGGATTTGGAGGAGCGGGTAAGCGACCCACGCCCCTGTATTCCTGAGGGATCGGCCGTTGGGGCTGAGGGGCCCGGCCGGCTTCCGCTCACCCTGCCTCTCTCCCTGCTACCCGTAATAGCTGCTGCCACACCGCCATTAGGCCCGCTACCTGCCCAACCGGTAGCGATACCCTGCCCAGCCGCTTCGGCGGACCAGCCGGCTGCAGACGTCCAAGACAGTCCTGAAGTGTACCAAGGGGAACCGCTGGAACCGCGACCCCTTAACAACATGGTGCCGGAAGTCCCAGCAGAGACTGTGCCAGACCCTGAGCCCGAGACCGTGGCCTGGATGAAGGCCCGGGTGATGCAATTCCACCAGCGTCAGCAAGATCAGATCTTCCGGATGATGGAGCAGTGGACCAACGAGGTGGAGGAGCTGCTTACAACTGCCCCGAGGTACGGAGGGGGAATGGATGTAGCAGAACCGACTAATGACCCACGTCCCTATGTCCTACCAGGACCGGCCGCTGCGGCTGAGGGGCCCGGCCTAGTCTCGGCCTGTGCATCGCCCTTGCCGTTACTTATGAGGCGCCTTAATGTCAGCTCGCCAAATCTGCTGCTCCGTGCTACCGCAGAAGGGGCTGAAGTGCTGGAAGTTGGAGGCCAGGAGGCTGCGACAGCTGGCGGCAACCCGCCTGACGCAGGAACACGAGATGACGACTCCGGCCCTAGTCCCGGGTCTGCTGCTGAGTTTGAAGAGGCCAGTGAGCGTTCCCGCTATGTATGGGACCCCATGGTTGTCCATGCCCCGTGTGCCGGTGGAAATGGGTACCGGGTGCCCCTGTCACCGCAGGCATGTCAGTGCATGTTTGATATGCCGGTGGCAGAGGATGGGTCCGCCTCAGCAGAAAAGTACGAGTAGGGCCGTGGGTGCCCGTAGCAGCAGTCCCCGTTGGGACCACCAGTGAGTTTAAGTTTGAAAAATGATGAAAATGAAAATGCCCGAAGTTTAACCTGATTTGCTTTTGTGATTGAACCGGCAGGAGCTGGCACCGTTGTCCCCGTGGGGACCGTTTAAAGTTTATTTGCATGGGAACTATCCATGGACAAGCCCGTGAACTAGCAGGGCACCACAAACGTTAAGTGGCTTGTAAATATATTGGGTACCGTTACCGTTTCCGCAATGCCGCCTCCGGAGAGGCAGGTTGGAGGGAGGGCCCTCAGCAGAGCAGGCTGGGGCCCAGCCACCAAAGGAACCGGTGGCCACCCTCTGGAGGGGAAGGACAGATCCCGCTCGGGTAACTTGTGCTGGACTGTGGGTCAAGGGGTGCTGCCTGGGTTTTAGGGGCAGCATCAGGGCCAGGTTGCTTGGGTGGGAGAGAGCGGAAACCGTGACCGTATACCGTTGTAACGTTAAAGTAAATGTGCCTCCCGTCTTGGGAAGAGTTGTGATTAAAAATGTATATAATTTACCGTTTATAATGTTATACCGTTTACATTTTCAGAAAACAAAAAGGAAAATAAAACCGGTGTTGGACGGGCAGCCCGAGGACGGTCTGCATTTTGCTAAGGGGGAATGTGTCGCCCTGGGCAAGCCAGGGGACACAGATAACAACACACACGCACCCCACATTCCCTGTAGGTACACCAGCTAACCCACAAATCCTTGTTGCCTTCCTCCAGGAGTCTGATGATGCACACCAGGGGGTGGGCCAGGTGGTTGGCTCCGCCCACCGAGGAGCTCACAACTCTGGAGGCAGGAAGAAACCAGGCAGATGAGTCCAGGAGGAGGAAGTTCCAGGTTGTTAAGCCAGGGAGGAGAAAGGGGTAGGAGGTGAACGGACAGTAGCTCAGGAGGGAGCGAGAGTGAAACAGCAGTAAAAGTGACAGAAAGCCTGAAGTTGGTCTGTGGCTGTGTGCCCAGACGGAGTCAGCAAGGTCAGCAGACAGTGGTGAAGATCTGCAGTGGGACTGTCTGGAGGTTGCTGGAAGGGCCACGGAGGCTGTGTGTATCCGGGGGTCTGGAGCAGTATACAAAGGGCAGTCAGCACCAGAGCAGGGGCTTTCGGATCCCAGCAAGGCTTGGAGTCGCTGTAAATTGCTAAATCCGTTAGTGAAGGGGACGTAGATCCCCCAACAAGCAAGTCCTGATTGACGGCAAAGGTCCAACCACAACGGGGAAACACCGCCACCGCCAAGGCACCAGTTTCCCAGGGCCGGCGCCTGCGGGCAAAGTGTGGAGCTCCTCCGGCACAGATTGCAGTCGGGGAGCGGTTAACCGGTGGGAATCCACCGCTACCAAACAGACATTTCAAAGGTGCAGGGAAGAGACCGTCACCGCTAACTGCAGGGAACCGCAGCACCGTGAACCGTCCGAGGGACCCGTCCAACCAGCCGTTTGTTTACCGAGAACTGTGTCGTGTTTACTGGCTGAGTGAGTACCTCAGTGCCGCAAGGCACAGCGCTGCCCCCGCGTCCCTGCGCCCTCCAGGCCCTACACTTCACATCTCATCACTGGGCCCCGGGATCACCAACCCCTACCCACGGAGGGGCAACACAACACCTGGCTGCTCCGCATCACCATCCCCGGGACCCCCATATTGAGCAGCGGTGGTGCAATCACCACAACCGTGGGTGGCGTCACGAACTATAACAATCCCCACATCCAACCACAAACACCCCCTTTCACTCACGGGCGAGGAGTGTCGCTCGAGAAACCCCGGGATCCGGCCCACCGCTCGAGCCACCACTGAGCAGCTGCCGGACCCGAGCAGAAGGGGTGAGCGCGGTGTGCTGACACCCTCCTCCCCGCCCGCGACAATATCACACCCTGAAGATACCACATCCCATTGTCTAGCACAGCCAATCAAAGGGGCTATTACAGCCAGAATAAAAGATGGGGATCAGCAGAGCGCAGACATTTTATGCTTTTACAGAGAAGGTTTAGGCTGTCAAAGCTCATTTCCCACAGTTATAAGAAAAGGCTTAATCGGACAGGGATGTACTACTGCAATGTTTATGAAAATTGAAAATGGGGGCGATCGTCTCACAGTATCAATAATAATGCAATGATTTAAGTTCTGTAGCTGTATAGTCACTCAGTGTGATATTTAAGGAGGTGCTGTAGCTGTATAGCCACTCAGTGTAATATTTAAAGAGGTGCTGTAGCTGTATAGCATGTGGTCCAGCGTGCAGCAGCGTGATGAAGTCATCACTCTTCAACCTCATCACACTGCTGCAGTTAACAGCTACGGAGGTGGCGAGGGCGCGGCAGGCAATGCTAGGGACAGGTAAATGCTCAGTGAGCTAAAGACAGGAGCAGGACAATCGCCGAGGTGGTGGGGGAGGCTCACCGACCTCAGTCCCTGACTTGCTTCAGCTAGATGTGTGTCGGTGGGCTCACATCCAGATGAAATGTATCATGGCTCAGAGTGGGTGACGTGGGAGCTGGGGAGGGTGAGAACAGTTTTTTTTTCTTTTTTTTTTCTTTTTGGGACAGATAAATTTGTCAGGAGAGGCCTAGGAAGGGGACATATATACCAGGAGGAAGACATGTATACTAGGAAGGGGAAAGAAACCAGGATGGGGACATATATACCACAATGTGCCCAGGAGGAGAATATATATATACCAGAAGACCCCCAGGATGGGACATATATACCAAGATGGAGACAAATAAGCCAGAATGGAGATATATATTCCAAGAGTGGCCCAGAAAGGGGACATATATACTAGGAAAAGGACATGTATACCTGGAAAGGAAATAATAAACAAGGATGGAGACATAAATAACAGCATAAGCCCAGGAGGGGGACATACATACCAGGAAGGGCCCAGGATGGGGACATATATTCCAGAAAGGTTGTGTATATATATATATATATATACAATCATATGAAAAAGTTTGGGCACCCCTATTAATGTTACCCTTTTTTCTTTATAACAATTTGGGTTTTTGCTATTTCATTTTCATATATCTAATAACTGATGGACTGAGTAATATTTCTGGAGTGAAATGAGGTTTATTGTACTAACAGAAAATGTGCAATCCGCATTTAATCAAAATTTGACTGGTGCAAAAGTATGGGCACCTCAACATAAAAGTGACATTAATATTTTGTAGATCCTCCTTTTGCAGAAATCACAGCCTCTAGTGGCTTCCTGTAGCTTTTAATGAGTTCCTGGATCCTGGATGAAGGTAGATTTGACCATTCCGGTTTACAAAACAATTCCAGTTAAGTTTGATGGTCTCGAGCATGGACAGCCGCTTCACATCATCCCACAGATGTTCAATGATATTCAGGTCTGGGGACTGGGATTGCCATTCCAGAACATTGTAATTGTTCCTCTGCATGAATGCCTGAGTAGATTTGGAGCGGTGTTTTGGATCATTGTCTTGCTGAAATATCCATCCCCTGCGTAACTTCAACTTCGTCACTGATTCTTGCACATTATTGTCAAGAATCTGCTGATACTGAGTTGAATCCATGCGACCTTCAACTTTAACAAGATTCCCGGTTCCGGCATTGGCCATACAGCCCCAAAGCATGATGGAACCTCCACCAAGTTTTACTGTGGGTAGCGAGTGCTTTTCTTGGAATGCTGTGGTTTTTTGCCTCCATGCATAACGCCTTTTTGTATGACCAAACAACTCAATCTTTGTTTCATCAGTCCACAGGACCTTCTTCCAAAATGTAACTGGCTTGTCCAAATGTGCTTTTTCATACCTCAGGCGACTCTGTTTGTGGCGTGCTTGCAGAAACGACTTCTTTCACATCACTCTCCCATACAGCTTCTCCTTGTGCAATGTGCGCTGTATTGTTGACCGATGCACATTGACACCATCTGCAGCAAGATGATGCTGCAGGTCTTTGGAGGTGGTCTGTGGATTGTCCTTGACTGTTCTCACCATTCTTCTTCTCTGCCTTTCTGATATTTTTCTTGGCCTGCCACTTCTGGGCTTAACAAGAACTGTACCTGTGTTCTTCCATTTCCTTACTATGTTCCTCACAGTGGAAACTGACAGGGTAAATCTCTGAGACAACTTTTTGTACCTTCCCCTGAACAACTATGTTGAATAATCTTTGTTTTCAGATCATTTGAGAGTTGTTTTGAGGAGCCCATGATGCCACTCTTCATAGGAGATTCAAATAGGTGAACAACTTGCAAGTGGCCACCTTAAATACCTTTTCCCATGATTGGATACACCGGCCTATGAAGCTCAAAGCTCAATGAGGTTACAAAACCAATTTAGTGCTTCAGTAAGTCAGTAAAAAGTAGTTAGGAGTGTTCAAATCAAGAAGTTGATAAGGGTGCCCATACTTATGCACCGGTCAAATATTGTTTAAATGCGGATTGCACATTTTCTGTTAGTGCAATAAACCTCATTTCAATCCAGAAATATTACTCAGTCCCTCAGTTATTGGATATATGAAACTGAAATAGCAAAAACCCAAATTGTTATAAAGAAAAAAGGTTAACATAAATAGGGGTGCCCAAACTTTTTCATATGACTGCATAATAGACTACACCCTAATGCCTCTTTCACACGTCAGTGAAAATCTCGCACATTTTTCATGGACATGTCAAAGGTGCGTATTGCCCTCTGAGCCGTGTTTATGGCCTACGTGTGTTATCCATGATAACACACGGAGAATGGGAACTCTCTACTCACCTGTCCCTGGCGTTGCTGTCCGTGGTGCTGATCTTCGGTCTCCGGGGCTGCCGGCTCCCCGCTGCTGCTGCTTCCGGCCGCAGTGAAGTGAATATTCAATGAGGATAATGAGCGGCGGTGAGAAGCAAGTGACAGCAGCAGCAGAGCCAGCAGCGCTGGAGAAGGTGAGTAAAGGTTTTTTTTTTTTCTCACAGACACATGTCTTTTCTCCGGTGCGTGTCACACGGAACAACTCTGTGTGGTCCGTACGCGGACCGTGTGACTCCCGTGATGTCGGAGAAAAACGGACATGTCTATGTGTGGAGCACACAGACACATGTACACACGGTCCATGGCAGAACACGCACGTGAGCGCAGACCCATTGATTTTAATGGGTCTATGTGTGCCCGTATCTCCGGTACGTGAGGAAACGGGCCAAACATGTACCGGAGACACGGACGTGTGAAAGAGGCCTTGAGGATTTTCCCTCTCCCCCTGATGTGACACAAGTTTGGCTATAATTGTATCAAAGTGTCTGGTCTTCAGTGTTGTCCCATGAAAAGACATAAGATATTTACAAACATGTGATGGGTGTACTCACTTTTAGGATATGCTGTATATACACCAGTATTCTCACCTCATTGGATATCAGGACACGCATATAAACAGATGAACTCGGGTGCAGCACAACAGCGCAGCGCGGCCGCGGATGTGAAATGTCAATGTTTCAATCCTCATCAGTATTTATTTAAAAATATTTACAATCATCTTTTGAATTTTTTCCATAAAAGAGAATAATTGCATCTCATTTCCCTTCATATATAGACTCGGTGTCATATATGCACATAAAGCAGAAGCCCGCTGTATAACGCGGCACCGGGGATTATCAGGGCACTCAGACACAGGATACTCTTCTTTTTTTCGTCTCCCTCACCAGAGAAAGAACCTCAGTGACACAAGAAAATACAAAGAAAGAACAAAACATCTAAAGTGTTGGCTGAGGCAACGGCGTTCCATACCCCAGGGCTTCCAGCAGGATGCATGCTGGGTAGTGATGTGTAATTATTGGCTTTCTCTGCAAAATTAAATTGAAACTTTTTTTTCTGTCAGGGTAAAGGAGAAAATAGACTTCTTCTTTTTTTCTTTTTAACTGCAGTGAATAATAAACAACACTATTGAAAGATCAAACACATTATTCATATTCTGGTTGCAAAAGAATGTTTTATCAGTTTAATATACTGTGTAAACTGATGAAAAGAAACAGAAAACTCTGAACAATATTCTCCAGCAACAGAAAACGCTGCACAATATTCTCCAGCAACAGAAAACGCTGCACAATATTCTCCAGCAACAGAAAACGCTGCACAATATTCTCCAGCAACAGAAAACTCTGCACAATATTCTCCAGCAACAGAAAATGTCGCACAATATTCTCCAGCAACAGAAAACTCTGCACAATATTCTCCAGTAACAGAAAACGCTGCACAATATTCTGCAGCAACAGAAAACTCTGCACAATATTCTCCAGCAACAGAAAACGCTGCACAATATTCTCCAGCAACAGAAAACGCTGCATAATATTCTCCAGCAAAAGAAAACATTCCACAATATTCTCCAGCAATAGAAAACATTGCACAATATTCTCCAGCAACAGAAAACGTTGCACAATATTGTCCAGCAACAGAAAACGCTGCACAATATTCTCCAGCAACAGAAAACTCTGCACAATATTCTCCAGCAACAGAAAACTCTGCACAATATTCTCCAGCAACAGAAAACGCTGCACAATATTCTACAGCAACAGAAAACACTGCACAATATTCTCCAGCACCAGAAAATGCTGCACAATATTCTCCAGCAATAGAAAACATTGCACAGTATTCTACAGCACCAGAAATTGCTGCACAATATTCTCCAGCAACAGAAAACTTTGCACAATATTCTCCAGCAAGAGAAAACTCTGCACAATATTCTCCAGCAACAGAAAACATTGCACAATATTCTCCAGCAACAGAAAATGCTGCACAATATTCTCCAGCAACAGAAAATGCTGCACAATATTCTCCAGCACCAGAAAACATTGCACAATATTCTCCAGCAACAGAAAACGCTGCACAATATTCTCCAGCACCAGAAAATGCTGCACAATATTCTCCAGCAACAGAAAACGCTGCACAATATTCTCCATCACCAGAAAACATTGCACAATATTTTCCAGCAACAAAAAATGCTGCACAATATTCTCCAGCACCAGAAAATGCTGCATAATAATCTCCAGCAACAGAAAATGCTGCACAATATTCTCCAGCAAAAGAAAATGCTGCACAATATTCTCCAGCAACAGAAAACACTGCACAATATTCTCCAGCAACATAAAATGCTGCACAATATTTTACAGCAACCGAAAATGCTGCACAATATTTTCCAGCAACAGAAAATTCTGCACAATATTCTCCAGCAACAGAAAATACTGCACTGCACAATATTCTCCAGTAACTAAAAACACTGCACAATGTTCTATAGCAACAGAAAATACTGCACAATGTTCTCCAGCAACAGAAAACATTGCACAAAATTCTCCAGCAACAGAAAATGCTCCACAATATTTTCCAGCAACAGAAAACGTCGCACAATATTCTCAAGCAACAGAAAACGCTACACAATATTCTCCAGCAATAGAAAAGTCTGCACAATACTCTCAAGCAACAGAAAACGTCGCACAATATTCTCCAGCAATAGAAAACACTGCACAATATTCTCCAGCAACAGAAAACACTGCACAATATTCTTCATCAACAGAAAACGCTGCACGATATTCTCCAGCAACAGAAAACTCTGCACGATATTCTCGAGCAACAGAAAACACTGCATAATATTCTCCAGCAACAGAAAATGCTGCACAATATTCTCCAGCAACAGAAAACACTGCACAATATTCTCCAAGAACAGAAAACGTCGCACAATATTCTCCAGCAACAGAAAACATTGCACAATGTTCTCCAGCAACAGAAAATGCTGCACAATATTCTCCAGCAACAAAAAACGCTGCACAATATTCTCCAGCAACAGAAAACATTGCACAATGTTCTCCAGCAACAGAAAATGCTGCACAATATTCTCCATCAACAGAAAACACTGCACAATATTCTCCAGCAACAGAAAACGCTACACAATATTTTCCAGGAACAGAAAATGCACAATATTCTCCAGCAACAGAAAACGCTGCACAATATTTTCCAGTAACAGAAAACACTGCACAATATTCTCCAGCAGCAGAAAACGCTGCACAATATTCTCCAGCAACAGAAAACACTGCACAATATTCTCCAGCAACAGAAAATGCTGCAAAATATTCTCCAGCAATAGAAAATGCTGCACAATCTTCTCCATCAGCAGAAAACACTGCACAATATTCTCCAGTAACAGAAAACACTGCACAATATTCTCCAGCAACAGAAAACGATGCACAATATTCTCCAGGAACAGAAAACACTGCACAATATTCTCAAGCAACAGAAAACGCTGCACAATATTCTCCAGCAACAGAAAATACTGCACAATATTCTCCAGCAAAACAAAATACTGCATAATATTCTCCAGCAACAGAAAACGCTGCACAATATTCGCCATAAACAGAAAACGCTGCACAATATTCTCCAGCAACAGAAAACGCTGCACAATATTCTCCAGCAACAGAAAACGCTGCACAATATTCTCCATCAACAGAAAACGCTGCACAATATTCTCCAGCAACAGAAAACGCTGCACAATATTCTCCAGCAACAGAAAACGCTGCACAATATTCTCCAGCAACAGAAAACGCTGCACAATATTCTCCAGCAACAGAACACACTGCACAATATTCTCCAGCAACAGAAAATGCTCCACAATATTCTCCAGCAACAAAAAACGCTGCACAATAATAATATAGGTTCATGTCTCAGGTCAGACACCACAGCAAGACTGAGCAACAAGACGCCAGGTAGTTATACTGCACCAGCAAGGTGTCTCCAGGAAAAGATTTCACAGGAGACGGAAGATTCATGATCTGCTGCTCAAGAAGAAGAAGCGCCAAGAAATGGCCAACATCGAGCTGTAGATGCTGCTGTCCTTAAGAAATGAGATGTCCAGCAGTATAATCAGCTGGTCACTGGCAGCAATTAGTGGGACATACTACACCCATCTACTATTCGGAGAACCTGGACAGTCATCTTAATGAAGGAATTGCAGCCAAAATCAAGACATTTGTCATAGGAAAAAGGACACATGGCTCTACTGTGCAGAAAAGCCTAGGAGCCGGGTGCAGAAAAATGTCAGCAGGAGCCTCAGACTGGGGGGGAAAATGTGAAACATATGGCTCTAACATAAGCAGATTGTTCCCAAAGGGCCGGAGAGCCGCACATACCGAGGTTCTGCAGGGGGTTGTGGCGGCATTTTAGCAAATTGAGCTGTGGATTTGGTCACGATTAATAATGCTCTTAATGCTAAGAAATCCAGGTATACATTGCTCCATCATGTGATATCATCAGGAGGCGTCCGATAGACTCCAAATGTATTCTGCAGATGGACAACAACTCCCAGTATCCAGCTGATGTCATTAAGAATGATGAGTCCTGGAGATGATGATGACCACATAAAGCCATGATCTCACATCACGTCGTCTGTCTGGGATCAGAAGACAGAAGGATCCACCCAAGCCTCAAACACAGAAGATCTGGGGTCAGGTCTCCAAGATGCTTGGAACAACCTCCTGCCGAGCTCCTCCATAACCTGTGTACAAGTGACCAGAAGAAGTGATGGAGGTGATAGATGGTCACCGTAATCTGAGGACGAAGGTGACAGGCGTTAACCAAATACTGAGAATGGAGGAGACGGGCGGTCACTGAATACTGAGGACAGAGGAGACGGACTGTCACCAACTACTGAGGATGGAGGAGACGAGCGGTCACCGAATACTGAGGATGGAGGAGACGGGAAGTCACTGAATACTGAGCATGGAGGAGACGGGCGGTCACTGAATACTGAGGATGGAGGAGACGGGTGGTCACTGAATACTGAGGATGCAGGAGACGGGCGGTCACTGAATACTGAGGATGGAGGAGACGAGCGGTCACTGAATACTGAGGATGGAGGAGACGAGCGGTCACCGAATACTGAGGATGGAGGAGACGGGTGGTCACTGAATACTGAGGATGGAGGAGACGAGCGGTCACTGAATACTGAGGATGGAGGAGACGAGCGGTCACTGAATACTGAGGATGGAGGAGACGGGCGGTCACTGAATACTGAGGACGGAGGAGACGGGCGGTCACTGAATACTGAGCATGGAGGAGACGGGCGGTCACTGAATACTGAGGACAGAGGAGACGGACTGTCACCAACTACTGAGGATGGAGGAGACGAGCGGTCACCGAATACTGAGGATGGAGGAGACGGGAAGTCACTGAATACTGAGCATGGAGGAGACGGGCGGTCACTGAATACTGAGGATGGAGGAGACGGGTGGTCACTGAATACTGAGGATGCAGGAGACGGGCGGTCACTGAATACTGAGGATGGAGGAGACGAGCGGTCACTGAATACTGAGGATGGAGGAGACGAGCGGTCACCGAATACTGAGGATGGAGGAGACGGGTGGTCACTGAATACTGAGGATGGAGGAGACGAGCGGTCACTGAATACTGAGGATGGAGGAGACGAGCGGTCACTGAATACTGAGGATGGAGGAGACGGGCGGTCACTGAATACTGAGGACGGAGGAGACGGGCGGTCACTGAATACTGAGCATGGAGGAGACGGGCGGTCACTGAATACTGAGGACGGAGGAGACGAGCGGTCACTGAATACTGAGGATGGAGGAGACGAGCGGTCACCGAATACTGAGGATGGAGGAGACGGGTGGTCACTGAATACTGAGGATGGAGGAGACGAGCGGTCACCGAATACTGAGGATGGAGGAGACGGGTGGTCACTGAATACTGAGGATGGAGGAGACGAGCGGTCACCGAATACTGAGGATGGAGGAGACGGGCGGTCACTGAATACTGAGGATGGAATAGATGGGCAGTCACTGAATACTGAGGACAGAGGAGACGGGCGATCACTGAATACTGAGGATGGAGGAGACGGGTGGTCACTGAATACTGAGGACGGAGGAGACGGGCGGTCACTGAATACTGAGGACGGAGGAGACGGGCGGTCACTGAATACTGAGGACGGAGGAGACGGGCGGTCACTGAATACTGAGGACGGAGGAGACGGGAGGTCACTGAATACTGAGGACGGAGGAGACGGGCGGTCACTGAATACTGAGGACGGAGGAGACGGGCGGTCACTGAATACTGAGGACGGAGGAGACGGGCGGTCACTGAATACTGAGGACGGAGGAGACAGGTGTCACTGAATACTGAGAACGGAGGAGACGGGAGGTCACTGAACACTGAGGACGGAGGAGACGGGCAGTCACTGAATACTGAGGATGGAGGAGACGGGCGGTCACTTAATACTGAGGAAGGAGGAGACGGGCGGTCACTGAATACTGAGGACAGAGGAGACGGGCGGTCACTGAATACTGAGGACGGAGGAGACAGGCGGTCACTGAATACTGAGGACGGAGGAGACGGGCGGTCACTGAATACTGAGGACGGAGGAGACGGGCGGTCACTGAATACTGAGGATGGAGGAGACGGGCGGTCACTGAATACTGAGGATGGAGGAGACGGGCGGTCACTGAATACTGAGGATGGAGGAGACGGGAGGTCACTGAATACTGAGGACGGAGGAGACGGGCGGTCACTGAATACTGAGGATGGAGGAGACGGGCGGTCAGCAGATACTGAGGGGATTAACATTTGTTTTCTTCATTCACAGGGTGCCATAGTGAGGGTTGGTGGATCTGAAGATGCAGTGAGGACAAGACCAATAGTAGTGAATATGGAGAGACCGGATGGGAGAAGTAAAGATCAGATACATTTATTATGCTGTGGGGTGTGGGGAGACATGAGAGGATCATAATGGACATTATATTCTTGGAGAATAACTTCTCCGTAAATTGAATTTTCCAGGAAATTTGAATTTTGTCTGATCAATCGGAGGAAGAGCCCGGATGGGACAGAAGAAGGAGCCCAACTGGACGGATAGACCAGACTGGAGACGCACGGCGGGACACGGGGAGCCTGGGGATTATAATTTTATTTTTTTAGCTCTTCCTGGCCCCATCTAAGCGAATCACAAAAAAATTCAGATCCAGAAGAATTTGATTTATTTTTGTGAATCTCCGGGTGAATGGGATTTTCCTTGGACTGATTTGTTCCTTTCTTCTGTGATTGACAGAACTGACCTGAAGATTGTTACATGTTGCAGCGGTCGGACGTTACGCATCTACCAGAAATGGATCAGAAACGGTGGAGCCGAGCTGTCACAGGACAGAGCCCGGAGGAATGAAATATCTGCACACTTCAGTCTCCACCTTGTTAGTGAATCCAATAAACACAAAAGTGCGATTATTCGAGACTGCGCCCAAAGAAGAAACGGAATCAAAGTAATAAAACAATAGAGCGGATCCACTGATAACTGATAAGGATTATTTTAGCTGTTTTTCATTTATTTTAATAGAGAGAAAAAAAAAAACAAAATCGTGAAGGGAAAATACGTATTTTATGATCTTGAAGATGAACGGGGAGTTCAGACTGTAGAAGACGTGACCTGGCGGCCGGCGATCCGCTCTCCGATTCCTCCCCTATAACGAGCCCTTCGTAGGAGGGTCCCCAGCGCATCCTACCAGGAATCTTTACCCTGAAAACGACAATTTCTGGAATATTTGTGTCTGGAGACAGTAATTAAGTCCCAGTGATTATAGACGCGACATCTCGCTCATCCCTGATCGTCTCTTTACTTTTGCTGCTCGTTATCGCCACTGATCATTAATACTTCTGACACGTCTTGTTTGTCATTTTGCTCGGTGTAAATACCATCATGATAAGAATAAGGGGGGATGAACATGCGCTGGGGGCCGGGGACGGGGGCTATAGCCACCCGCAGTCTGTAGCCCGGCGCTCACTTCAAGGAAAGACTTCGGAAAGCGCTTGTTCAATGCAAGAAATCATTCCATGAGTAATGTAACATCAAAGTGACATTTACAATTCATCACTGTAACAATGTAATTTCTTACTTGGGCCGGATCCAGCGATCATTTCCAGCGCCAGCAGAGGAGATCGCTCCACTCGCTGACATCCATGGGATTGAATGCAATGTTTAATTTTGACTGTAATGAGAGGAGTCAATCGACAAATAGAGGAGATGTTGTCAGAGGTAATTGTGTTATTACACAGATCTAATAATAATAATATGGGTGTAAAAGGTGACATGAATGAAGGCAATGCTAGGGAGCAATTTACAAAGGTCACACAAAGACCGGCAGAGGGTCAGCCGAAAAGACGCCATGCTGGTTAATCATGGGGGGCTACAGTATTCAGGGCTGCAGCGGTCAGGAAGCAAACAGGAATCGTGCACTTGTTAGGGTGTGCTGGGGTGGTACAGAGGCAACATGGGAATTGTGCACTTGTTAGGGTGCGGTGGGGTGGAACGGAGGCAACATGGGAATTGTGCACTTGTTAGGTTGCAGTGGAGTGGTAGGGAGGCAACATGGGAATTGTGCACTTGTTAGGGTGAGGTGGGGTGGTACGGAGGCAAACATGGGAATTGTGCACTTGTTAGGGTGTGGTGGGGTGGTACGGAGGCAACATGGGAATTGTGCACTTGTTAGGGTGAGGTGGGGTGGTACGGAGGCAAACATGGGAATTGTGCACTTGTTAGGGTGTGGTGGGGTGGTACGGAGGCAAACATGGGAATTGTGCACTTGTTAGTGAGTGGTGGGGTGGAACGGAGTAAAACATGGGAATTGTGCACTTGTTAGGATGCGGTGGGGTTTTACGGAGGCAAACATGGGAATTATGCACTTGTTAGGGTGCGGTGTGGTGGTACGGAGGCAAACATGGGAATTGTGCACTTGTTAGGGTGCAGTGGAGTGGCAGGGAGGCACACATGGGAATCGTGCACTTGTTAGGGTGTAGTGGGGTGGTACGGAGGCAAACATGGGAATCGTGCACTTGTTAGGGTGCGGTGTGGTGGTACGGAGGCAACATGGGAATTGTGCACTTGTTAGTGGGTAGTGGGGTGGAACGGAGTAAAACATGGGAATTGTGCACTTGTTAGGGTGCGGTGGGGTGGTACGGAGGCAAACATGGGAATCGTGCACTTGTTAGGGTGCGGTGAGGTGGTACGGAGGCAAACATGGGAATCGTGCACTTGTTAGGGTGTGGTAGTATGGAGGCACACATGGGAATCGTGCACTTGTTAGGGTGCGGTGGGGTAGTACGGAGGCACACATGGGAATCGTGCACTTGTTAGGGTGCGGTGGGGTGGTAGGGAGGTAAACATGGGAATTATGCACTTGTTAGGGTGCGGTGGGGTAGTACGGAGGCACACATGGGAATCGTGCACTTGTTAGGGTGCGGTGGGGTGGTACGGAGGCAAACATGGGAATTATGCACTTGTTAGGATGCGGTGGGGTAGTACGGAGGCACACATGGGAATTGTGCACTTGTTAGGGTGTGGTGGGGTGGTACGGAGGCAACATGGGAATTGTGCACTTGTTAGGGTGAGGTGGGGTGGTACGGAGGCAAACATGGGAATTGTGCACTTGTTAGGGTGTGGTGGGGTGGTACGGAGGCAAACATGGGAATTGTGCACTTGTTAGTGAGTGGTGGGGTGGAACGGAGTAAAACATGGGAATTGTGCACTTGTTAGGATGCGGTGGGGTTTTACGGAGGCAAACATGGGAATTATGCACTTGTTAGGGTGCGGTGGGGTGGTACGGAGGCAAACATGGGAATTGTGCACTTGTTAGGGTGCAGTGGAGTGGCAGGGAGGCACACATGGGAATCGTGCACTTGTTAGGGTGTAGTGGGGTGGTACGGAGGCAAACATGGGAATCGTGCACTTGTTAGGGTGCGGTGTGGTGGTACGGAGGCAACATGGGAATTGTGCACTTGTTAGTGGGTAGTGGGGTGGAACGGAGTAAAACATGGGAATTGTGCACTTGTTAGGGTGCGGTGGGGTGGTACGGAGGCAAACATGGGAATCGTGCACTTGTTAGGGTGCGGTGAGGTGGTACGGAGGCAAACATGGGAATCGTGCACTTGTTAGGGTGTGGTAGTACGGAGGCACACATGGGAATCGTGCACTTGTTAGGGTGCGGTGGGGTAGTACGGAGGCACACATGGGAATCGTGCACTTGTTAGGGTGCGGTGGGGTGGTAGGGAGGTAAACATGGGAATTATGCACTTGTTAGGGTGCGGTGGGGTAGTACGGAGGCACACATGGGAATCGTGCACTTGTTAGGGTGCGGTGGGGTGGTACGGAGGCAAACATGGGAATTATGCACTTGTTAGGATGCGGTGGGGTAGTACGGAGGCACACATGGGAATTGTGCACTTGTTAGGGTGCGGTGGGGTGGTACAGAGGCAAACATGGGAATCGTGCACTTGTTAAGGTGCGGTGGGGTAGTACGGAAGCACACATGGGAATCGTGCACTTGTTAAGGTGCGGTGGGGTGGTATGGAGGCACACATGGGAATTGTGCACTTGTTAGGGTGCGGTGGGGTGGTACGGAGGCACACATGGGAATTGTGCACTTGTTAGGGTGCGGTGGGGTGGTACGGAGGCACACATGGGAATCATGCACTTGTTAGGGTGCGGTGGGGTAGTACGGAGGCACACATGGGAATTGTGCACTTGTTAGGGTGCGGTGGGGTGGTATGGAGGCAAACATGGGAATTGTGCACTTGTTAGGGTCCGGTGGGGTAGTACGGAGGCACACATGGCAATCGTGCACTTGTTAGGGTGCGGTGGGGTAGTACGGAGGCACACATGGGAATTGTGCACTTGTTAGGGTGCGGTGGGGTGGTATGGAGGCAAACATGGGAATTGTGCACTTGTTAGGGTCCGGTGGGGTAGTACGGAGGCACACATGGGAATCGTGCACTTGTTAGGGTCCGGTGGGGTAGTACGGAGGCACACATGGGAATCGTGCACTTGTTAGCGTGCGGTGGGGTAGTACGGAGGCACACATGGGAATTGTGCACTTGTTAGGGTTCGGTGGGGTGGTACAGAGGCAAACATGGGAATCGTGCACTTGTTAAGGTGCGGTGGGGTAGTACGGAGGCACACATGGCAATCGTGCACTTGTTAGGGTGCGGTGGGGTGGTACAGAGGCAAACATGGGAATCGTGCACTTGTTAGGGTGCGGTGGGGTGGTACGGAGGCTCATGTATGCCTGGACAGGTCTCACCTAATGAGGTTGCTCTGTATACCTCTCATTAGAGATTTATTCTAGTCTTCCTTTGCTTCTGAAGTGCAGAGTTACATGTGATAACGGATGATTGCAAGACATGTGATCCCAGCATGACTCTGTTTACCCGTTGTGAGACTTTGCCTACTCACCTGATGGGGGTACTCACTTTGCTGCGTCTTTGAGGTAGCACACAGGAAAGATTTCCATTTAGGTTTATCAGGTTTATTCATCCTTCATAAACTCCAACAAATCAAAACCAAAACAGCTTTTCCCAGCAACAGTCGTAAATAAAGCACAGTCCTTATACACATCCGCGGGGTTCACCCGCACAGGGTTTCTCACCCAGTTTTCACAGGCGTTCCTCCTCACACAGACCGGCCCAGTCTTCCTCTAGCTGAGCTGATTGACAGACGTATTTTCACCTCCACTCCCAGACCATGCGCCAAACACACTGACACCGTTTTAAACCATGTGACCTGTCAGCCCCATGTCAAACGCTCCCATGGGCGGGGTATGTAGGTAGCCAGACCCACCCATCTCTATAGCTACCAGTGACCCTAACCCAAAGAACACTATACAAAAACATGTGGCACTACAAGTGCCATAACGACTCTCCAGGTTCACGGCACTTACGTGGTACATACCGGCCATTAATAATGCAGCCAGTCGGCATCTTGCACCGTCTATAATTATGGAGCTGTTTCTTCGTCCTTTTCCTTTAGATTCAGATTAGTTGTTTATATACAGACTAGAAGGTGGCCGGATTCTACGCATCGGGTATTCTAGAATTTACGTATTGTGTACTTCATGTATGATTTTTGTTATATATATATATATATATAGATGTTGTTGTCTGTAGTTGCCAGTGTTTGTGTAGGGCGCTGTACATGTTCTGGGTGTTGTCTGGGTGTGGGGGGGATGTTGTATGTGAGAGCGGTGTTGTATGTGCGTTGTGTGTGTTGCGTTGTTTGTGGAGCGCTGTGTGTCTGCAGCGTTCTATGTGTGTGGTGCTGTGTGTGTTGCGCAGTTCGTGTGGGTGTGGGGTGCGTGTGTGTGTTTTGGGGGGAGGTATGTTTTGTGCAGTGTGTGTGTTGCGCGGTATGTGCGTATATTTATGTATGCCGCGGTGTTTGTGTGTTGGGTGTTGTGTGTGTGCGGCGTTGTCTGTGTGTGTGTGGGTGTCTGTGTAGGGCGGTGTTTGTGGTTCCCAGTGTGTGTGTGGTGTGTTGTGCAGGTGTGGCGGTGTGTGTGTGTTTTGGGGGGAGGTGTGCACCCCTCATCATGCTCCATCCCCCATGCTGCGCACCCCTCATCGTGCTCCATCCCCCATGCTGCGCACCCCTCATCGTGCTCCATCCCCCATGCTGCGCACCTCCCATCGTGTTCCATCCACCATGCTGCGCACCCCCCATCATGCTCCATCCCCCATGCTGCACACCCCTCATCGTGCTCCATCCCCATGATGCACACCCCCCATCGTGCTCCATCCCCCATGCTGCGCACCCCCCATCGTGCTCCATCCGCCATGCTGCGCACCCCTCATCGTGCTCCCTCCCCCATTCTGCGCACCACCCATTTTGCTCCATCTCCCATGCTACACACCCCCTATCGTGCTCCATCCTCCATGCTGCACACCCCCCATCGTGCTCCATCCTCCATGCTGCACTCCCCCCATCGTGCTCCATCCCCCATGCTGGGGCCGCCAGGGGCGGGTCCGACCGTGGCAACATGTGCCGGGGGCGGGGCTGAGCGGGCAAGGCGTCAGCGTATGCTGGCTCCCTGCACATGTGTACCGGGAGCCGGTGTACGCTGGTAACCATGATACACATCGGGTAACTAAAGGAAGCACTTCCTATAGTTACGCGATGTGTATCATGGTTACCAGCGTGTCCGCCGGGTGCGGGGCCGAGTGTGCCAACATGTGGCGGGGACTGAGCGGGCGAGGCGTCAGCGTATGCCGGCTCCCTGCACATGTGTACCGGGAGCCGGTGTACGCTGGAGCGGGGCTGAGCGGGCGAGGCGTCAGCGTATGCCGGCTCCCTGCACATGTGTACCGGGAGCCGGTGTACACTGGAGCGGGGCTGAGTGGGCGAGGCGTCAGCGTATGCCGGCTCCCTGCACATGTGTACCGGGAGCCGGTGTACGCTGGAGCGGGCGATGCATGCGGAGGTCCGGGGCGAGCGGCTAATCCATGCGGGGGGCGGGGCCAGGCCGAGGCAAGCGGCCAATCCGTGGGGGGGCGGAGCCAGGCCGAGCCCAGAATGGCTAATCCATGCGGAGGGCGGGGCCAGGCCGAGGCGAGCGACCAATCCGTGGGGGAGGCGGTGCCAGGCCGAGCCCAGCGGCCAATCCGACAGTTGTCACTTTTATGACACTGTCACGGTGACAGAATTTTGGAGCAAGACAGACAGAATAAGGCAATTATATATATAGATATGTGCTTATTTATTCTTACCAGCTATTCGTGTTATATCTAGGGATGGGCGGACCCGGACTGTAAAACTCCGGATCTGCGCGGTTCAGAGGTACTCGGGTGCCGGGCCCAGGCCTGGGATTCTGGGTGTTTGATCCAAAGTCGGCACTCAAAAAACTAAAGGAAAAATAAAGACAACAAGAATGAAGAGAGCGCCTCATACTTACCGAGGCTCCGTCATGGCGGCACACTGCTTCTAGGTCGCGCATTCACTTCCTGTGCTGCACATCAGGCTCATTTCATATGCATTACTTTCCCTGCTTTCCCCGCCCACTGGCCATTCTGTTGTCTGTGATTGGTTGCCCCCAGCCTGTGACAGCTCTGCCTGCAGCTAATCACATGTGCTGTATACGGATCAGTACCAAGATATAAAAATAAATAAAACAAATGGCGCAGTGTCCCCCATATTCTGATACCCAGCACAGATAGAGCCCACGGCTAAAGGCTGCAGACCCAGTCCTGCGCTTATCTTGGCCGTGTATCAAATGAAAGGGAACTGCATGAGGAATTTTTATTAAATATTTAAATAAATAATTTATAAAATGATGTGCAGTCCCCCCTAATTTTGATACCCAGCCATGATAAATCCAGTTGGGGGCTGGTATTCTCAGGCTGGGGGGACCCAGCCTAAAAGTATCAGCCTCCAGCCGCCCGGAATTGTCTCATCCATTAGATGTGACAAATTCGGCGCTTTACCTGGCTCTTCGCGTTGCCCTTGTGCGGTGACAATCAGGGTAATATCAAAGGTTAATAACGGCACACAGCTGCCACTAAGCCCCAGATTAGTGTTGGCAGGCGTCTAAGACACCCCCAACACTAATCTGTAAAGGGTGCTTTACACGAGACGATCTATCATGCGATAGATCGTCGGGGTCACGGTTTTTGTGACGCACATCCGGCGTCGAATGCGACATTTCCTAGCGACGCAGTATCGGTTACAAATCGTGAGTCATGTACTTATCGCTAGGTTTCATAAAATCGTTTATGAAACATGGCGCCGGTTGTTCATCGTTTTTGCGGCAGCACATGTCGCGCCGTGTGACACCACGGGAACGATGAACATCGCTTACATGCGTCTAGTGGCTCCCGCCGGCTATGCGGAAGGAAGGAGGTGGGCGGGATGTTCCGGCCGCTCATCTCCACCCCTCCTCTTCTATTGGCCGGCTGCCGTGTGACGTCGCTGTGACGCCAAACATCCCTCCCCCTTCAGGAAGAGGATGTTCGCCACACACAGCGACGTCGCCCGGGAGGTAAGTGCGTGTGACGGGGGGTTAACGAGTTTGTGCGCCACAGGCAATCAATTGCCCGTGACACACAAACGACGGGGGCGGGTGCGATCGATCGTGAACTCGCATGATAGATCGTCCTGTGTAAAGCAGGCTTAAGTGAAAGTGCATAAACACAGACACTGAAAAAATCCTTCATTTGGAATAAAATACAAAAAAAGCAACCTCTTTCACCACTTTATTAATTTTCTAATGTGAGTGTGTGACTTTTCAACTATTTTCCGAAACTTTAAAGTATGGCTTTTGCTCAACTTCATCCTAGTTTAGACCATGAATGAGCACGGAGCTGTGGTGCCGTCCGGGGCCGGGGTCGGTACGTCAAATCTGGGGGGTCACGATCAATAAATAAAAAAAACACAAATAATTCTTTTGTCCAATGTTTTCAAGCTTGCTGACTGTTTCCAGTCATTTCAGCAGCCTAGTCTTCATGGTTATTTGTATATTCACATATGACGACCCAGAGTAGGGGGAACACTTGAATTTGGATTTTTTGTTGTGATTTATTTTGCTGGATTATATTAGGACATGGAAAGGGTTTACAAAATAATAAAACAAATGATTCTCCCGTCTCCGATCTTCTGATATGCTCTTATATCTTCTGTTCTCCTTCTGACCAGGTCGTCCATTTGCTAAGCCCAAGGCCATGAGGAGAGACAGGAAGATGCCGAGCACCCGGTGCCATGAGGAGAGACAGAAAAATGCCGAGCATCGTGTCCCACCTGGTGCCATGAGGAGACACAGGAAAATGCTGAGCACCCGGTGCCATGAGGAGAGACAGGAAGATGCCGAGCACCCGGTGCCATGAGGAGAGACAGGAAGATGCCGAGTACCCGGTGCCATGAGGTGAGACAGGAAAATGCTGAGCATCGTGTTCTACCCGGTGCCATGAGGAGAAACAGGAAAATGCCGAGCATTGTGTCCCACCCGGTGCCATGAGGAGACACAGGAAAATGCCAAGCATTGTGTCCTACCCGGTGCCATGAGGAGACACAGGAAAATGCCAAGCATTGTGTCCTACCCGGTGCCATGAGGAGACACAGGAAAATGCCGAGCATTGTGTCCTACCTTGTGCCATGAGGAGAGCCAGGAAAATGCCGAGCATTGTGTCCCACCCGGTGCCATGAGGTGAGACAGGAAAATGCTGAGCATCGTGTTCTACCCGGTGCCATGAGGAGAAACAGGAAAATGCCGAGCATTGTGTCCCACCCGGTGCCATGAGGAGACACAGGAAAATGCCGAGCATTGTGTCCTACCCAGTGCCATGAGGAGACACAGGAAAATGCCGAGCATTGTGTCCCACCCGGTGCCATGAGGAGACACAGGAAAATGCCGAGCATTGTGTCCTACCCGGTGCCATGAGGAGACACAGGAAAATGCCGAGCATTGTGTCCTACCCGGTGCCATGAGGAGACACAGGAAAATGCCGAGCATTGTGTCCTAACCGGTGCCATGAGCTGCTCATAAGGAGGAGGGAAGATAGAAGAACAGATAGGAGGATCGGGCTCAGTGGGAAGGGACAGAGAGGGTCGAGGAGACGCCACTAGGAGGTTTCTTTTTATTCCTCACCATCAGTTCAAGTGGCATCAAATGTATTTACAAAGAATCGAATGTTCCCTGGATTACAGCAAATCTGACACTAACGGAAAGTTTATGCTTTTGGCTGAAGTTTACTATTAAGTTATCTTGTCTCAATGTAACTTTTCTCCTCAGTGATGGAGTCTCCCTTTAAGGCTCCTTCCTTCTCCGCTCTTCTGCAGACATCGGCCTTGTTGCTCGTGTCCATCGGAGCCAATGTACAAAACTCTTGCAATGTCAAGAAGAAAAGAGGCTTTGAAATGAATATCAAAGAGTGGAGCCCCCTTCAGGGGAAATTGAATCAACATATAAAAAGAGCTTTCTCTCTGTTTGCTTCCTTGAAAAGGTTCCCCGGCGTGTCAGGAAAACTCTTCTTCTTTTTTCCGGTGACTTTGTGTGTTACTCTTAACACATTTTCAAAAAATGTTTGAATCTTATGAGATAAACACAAACACAAGGAGGCAAACACAAAAAGTCACATTCAATGGCGCCGATCGTCTCTAACCATGTGGATTTTAAGATTATTAAAGAAAAAAATTAGGTTTCCGAAAGAAAAATATGAGTCGGGTCTTTGACATTACAGAAATGTAACAAAACACGAGGGCTGTGAAGATGAGAGCTGCAAACGCTTGAAAAGCCAATGAAATCCCCATTGGGAAGGACACGTCGCACGGAGGAGGTGAGCGGTAAATCTGGAGACCGCTCTTCAGTTTATGTTTATGGAGTAATATAAAAGTGAGAGCAGGGGTCAGCGGCAGCCGGCGAAGGACCGCCGAGGTGGACGGGGATCAGAAGTAGAGAAATCATTTCATTCTGCAAACGCAAAACTTCCCCAAGTAAAAGTCAACCGGAGACGGAAGGTTGGGAATGATTGAGAGGAACGAATCTGATACCTGCGAATCTGGAGCGAATCTGATACCTGTGAATCCAGAGCGAATCTGATACCTGCGAATCCAGAGCAAATCTGATACCTGCGAATCCGGAGCGAATCTGATACATGCGAATCCGGAGCGAATCTGATACCTGTGAATCCAGAGCGAATCTGATACCTGTGAATCCAGAGCGAATCTGATACCTGTGAATCCAGAGCGAATCTGATACCTGCGAATCCGGAGCGAATCTGATACCTGTGAATCCAGAGCGAATCTGATACCTGCGAATCCAGAGCAAATCTGATACCTGCGAATCCGGAGCAAATCTAATACATGCGAATCTGATACCTGCGAATCCAGAGCAAATCTGATACCTGCGAATCTGGATCAAATCTGATACCTGCGAATCTGGATCAAATCTGATACCTGCGAATCCGGAGCAAATCTGATACCTGCGAATCCGGAGCGAATCTGATACCTGCGAATCTGGAGCAAATCTGATACATGCGAATCCGGAGCAAATCTGATACCTGCGAATCCGGAGCGAATCTGATACATGCAAATCTAGATCAAATCTGATACATGCGAATCCGGAGCGAATCTGATACATGCGAACCCAGAGCAATTCTGATACATGCAAATCCGGAGCAATTCTGATACATGCGAATCCGGAGCAAATCTGATACATGCGAATCCAGATCAAATCTGATACATGCAAATCCGGAGCAAATTTGATACGTGCGAATCCGGAGCAAATCTGATACCTGCGAATCTGTAGCAAATCTGATACATGAGAATCCAGAGCAAATCTGATACATGCGAATCCGGAGCAAATCTAATACATGCGAATCCAGAGCGAATCTGATATGTGCGAATCCGGAAGAAATCTGATACATGCGAATCCAGATCAAATCTGATACCTGCGAATCCGGAGCAAATCTGATACATGCAAATCCGGAGCAATTCTGATACCTGCGAATCCGGAGCAAATCTGATACATGCGAATCCAGATCAAATCTGATACATGCAAATCCGAAGCAAATCTGATACATGCAAATCCGGATCAAATCTGATACATGCGAATCCAGATCAAATCTGATACATGCGAATCCGGAGCAATTCTGATACATGCCAATCCGGATCAAATCTGATACATGCGAATCCGGAGCAAATCTGATACCTGCGAATCCGGATCAAATATGATACATGCGAATCCGGAGCGAATCTGATACATGCGAATCCGGATCAAATCTGATACCTGCGAATCCGGAGCAAATCTGATACATGCGAATCCGAATCAAATCTGATACATGCGAATCCGGAGCAAATCTGATACATGCGAATCCGGATCAAATCTGATACATGCGAATCCGGATCAAATCTGATACATGTGAATCCAGAGCGAATGTGATACATTCGAATCCGGATCAAATCTGATACATGCGAATCTGGCTCAAATCTGATACATACAAATCCTGAGCAAATCTGATACATGCGAATCCGGAGCAAATCTGATACATGCGAATCCAGAGCAAATCTGATACATGCGAATCTGGAGCAAATCTGATACATGCAAATCCGGAGCAAATCTGATACATGCGAATCCAGAGCAAATCTGATACATGCGAATCCGGAGCAAATCTGATACATGCGAATCCGGATCAAATCTGATATATGCCAATCCGGAGCAAATCTGATACATGCGAATCCGGAGCAAATCTGATACATGCAAATCCGGATCAAATCTGATATATGCCAATCCGGAGCAAATCTGATACATGAAAATCCGGGTCAACTCTGATACATGAGAATCCGGAGCAAATCTGATACGTGCGAATCCGGAGCAAATCTGATACGTGCAAATCCAGATCAAATCTGATACATCAGAATCCGGAGCAAATCTGATACATGCGAATCCGGAGCAAATCTGATACATGAGAATCTGGAGCAAATCTGATACATGCAAATCCAGATCAAATCTGATACATGCAAATCCGGAGCAAATCTGATACATGCGAATCCGCATCAAATCTGATACCTGCGAATCCGGATCAAATATGATACATGCGAATCCGGAGTGAATCTGATACACGCGAATCTGGAGCAAATCTGATACATGTGAATCTGGATCAAATCTGATACATGCGAATCCGGATCAAATCTGATACATGCGAATCCGGAGCGAATGTGATACATGCCAATCCGGATTAAATCTGATACATGCCAATCCGGATCAAATCTGATACATGCGAATCCGGATTAAATCTGATACGTGCCAATCCGGATCAAATCTGATACATGCGAATCTGGCTCAAACCTGATACATACAAATCCGGAGCGAATCTGATACATGCGAATCCGGAGCAAATCTGATACATGCGAATCCGGATCAAATCTGATATATGCCAATCCGGAGCAAATCTGATACATGCGAATCCGGAGCAAATCTGATACATGCGAATCCAGAGCAAATCTGATACATGCGAATCCGGATCAAATCTGATACATGCGAATCCGGAGCGAATGTGATACATGCCAATCCGGATCAAATCTGATACATGCGAATCCGGATTAAATCTGATACATGCCAATCCGGATCAAATCTGATACATGCGAATCCGGATTAAATCTGATACGTGCCAATCCGGATCAAATCTGATACATGCGAATCTGGCTCAAATCTGATACATACAAATCCGGAGCGAATCTGATACATGCGAATCCGGAGCAAATCTGATACATGCGAATCCGGATCAAATCTGATATATGCCAATCCGGAGCAAATCTGATACATGCGAATCCGGAGCAAATCTGATACATGCGAATACAGAGCAAATCTGATACATGCGAATCCGGAGTAAATCTGATACATGCGAATCCGGAGCAAATCTGATACATGCGAATCTGGATCAAATCTGATATATGCCAATCCAGAGCAAATCTGATACATGCAAATCCGGAGCAAATCTGATACATGCAAATCCGGATCAAATCTGATATATGCCAATCCGGAGCAAATCTGATAAATGCAAATCCGGAGCAAATCTGATATATGCAAATCCGGATCAACTCTGATACATGAGAATCCGAAGCAAATCTGATACATGTGAATCCGTATCTAATCTGATACATGCAAATCCGGATCAAATCTGATACATGCGAATCCGGAGCAAATCTGATACATGCGAATCCAGAGCAAATCTGATACATGCGAATCCGGAGCAAATCTGATACATGCGAATCCGGAGCAAATCTGATACATGCGAATCCGGATCAAATCTGATATATGCCAATCCAGAGCAAATCTGATACATGCAAATCCGGAGCAAATCTGATACATACAAATCCGGATCAAATCTGATATATGCCAATCCGGAGCAAATCTGATACATGCAAATCCGGAGCAAATCTGATATATGCAAATCCGGATCAACTCTGATACATGAGAATCCGAAGCAAATCTGATACATGTGAATCCGGATCAAATCTGATACATGCAAATCTGGATCAAAGTCTGATACATGCGAATCCGGAGAAAATCTGATACATGCCAATCCGGAGCAAATCTGATACATGCAAATCCGGATTAACTCTGATACATGAGAATACGGAGCAAATCTGATACATGCGAATCCAGAGCAATTCTGATACATGAGAATCCGGAGCAAATCTATTACATGCGAATCCAGAGCAATTCTGATACATGAGAATCCGGAGCAAATCTGATACATGCGAATCCAGAGCAATTCTGATACATGAGAATCCAGAGCAAATCTGATACATGCAAATCCGGATCAACTCTGATACATGAGAATCTGGAGCAAATCTGATACATGATAATCCAGAGCAAATCTGATACATGTGAATCCGGAGCAAATCTGATATATGCCAATCCGGAGCAAATCTGATATATGCCAATCCGAAGCAAATCTGATACATGCGAATCCAGAGCAATTCTGATACATGAGAATCCGGAGCAAATCTGATACATGTGAATCCGGAGCAAATCTGATACATGCTGTGAGACTGTGACCGGGGTTATCTATGACGGCCGGTATGTCTCGCCCCGGTTGTGCTCACTCCATGATAGAAAATAAATCCACTCTAGGGTTAATGCTGTTTCCCTACAGGCTGAAGGAAGGGTTAAATGGAAACAGGAACGAGGGGCAGGTGTGCCGGGTGTGAGGGAGTGATCACAACTCCCTGAGTCTCTGCTGGAGAGACATGTATATTGCTGTGGATTTTTTGTTTGGACATTAAACACCGTGTGCTGTGAACCTATATGCCTGGATCCCGTGTCTTCTGCTGCGCAGCCGACCGCGCTACCTCACATATGGTGGAGAATGCGGGCATGCCAGCCCGGTGAGGTGTACTTCCTTTTCTGGTGATCCGGTAGCACATGTCCTGGATTCAAGCAGCTATACTACGGCCCAAACCCAGCGACGCCATGGAGGACATACTAAGGCATTTGGCTCAGGCTAATGCACAGCAACAAGAGGCTAATGCACAGCAACAACAGGTGAATACCCACCTGCTCCGGACGTTGGAGCAACAGCAGCAACAGCACCAGCAATCCTTGAAATTGCAGGAAAAAAGGCACCAAGAACAGATGGTTCTCCTGGCCAAGTCAATCCGTGCCGGACCGGCAGCAACAACCCCGGGACCGGGTGACGACGGCAGCGTCCGGAAAGCGGTGAGACAAGCGTTGCAAAAGATGACCCCGGGGGATGATGTGGAAGCGTTCCTGGCAGTGTTTGAGCGGGTGGCCGAGCGGGAAAAGCTGCCGACCCCCCAGTGGGCTGAGGTATTGTCGCCCTATCTGACGGGGGAACCCCAAAAAGCGTACCTGGACCTCGGTACCGAGGACGCCATTGACTATGTGACCCTGAAAGCCGAAATACTGGCTCGGTTGGGGGTGAATACCTATGTACGGGCTCAGCGGGTAAATCAGTGGTTCTATGAGGAAGCCAAACCCGTACGCTCCCAGGCCTATGACTTATTACATCTTGTAAAAAAGTGGTTGCAGCCTGACACTCTGAGCCCGGCGCAAATGGTGGAAAGGGTAGTAGTGGATCGTTTTGTGCGCACTTTACCCGTCACCGTTCAACGGTGGGTAGGACAGGGTGACCCGAGTACCCTGGACCAATTAGTGTCCCTGGTAGAGCGGCATGTGGCTACGCAGGACTTGATACGGGACACTGAGACTTTGCGTACCGCCCGTCGGTCCGGCCCCTCCAAGCCTAGGGCCAAGGACCCACCGCCGACACCGGTACAGGAGTCCGCTACCATCCTGGCTGAGGCCGCGCCCGCCGTTCCTGAGGTCCGGAAGGCCATGTACCCTAAACGACAACTTGTCAAGGGGGTTTCCTTCCCTATTAGATGTTGGCGGTGCCAGCGGGTGGGACATATGGAAGCCCAGTGTCCCCTGACCACGGAGCCCATGGATTGTGGGGTTACCCGGCGGGGTTCAATGTATGCTCAGGTGGTGTGTACCGCTGACCTGGTTCCCCCAGAGACTGAGCCCCACTTGTGCCAAATACAGGTGAATGGATGTCCGGTTACAGGATTGTTGGATTCCGGGAGCTTAGTGACCCTTGTGCGATCCACCTTGAGGGCTAAAGTAAAGGCCACAGGACGTACCGTGGGGGTGGTTTGCATACATGGGGACCGCCGAGACTATCCCACGGGGATTGTCACCATCACAGCACCTTGCGGTCAGGTGCAACATGAGGTGGGACTGCTTAACACTCTTCCTTATGACGTGATCCTAGGACGGGATCTGCCCTATTTTTGGACTTTATGGAAGGGAACCCCTAGGTCCCCTCCGATATTGGTCAGTCCGGGGCCTGAGCCCTACAATCCTGAATCCGGGACACCTGCCGTAGGGGTCCCCATGATAGGGACAGAATGTGAACCCGATAGGTCGCCCCTAGAGGTATTGGCAGGAGAGGCTGAGACGGTCGAGCCCATCCCGGACTTGGAGGCATCCCCGGATGCGTTTGGGACAGCCCAACTCCAGGACCCTACGTTAATACATGCCCGGAATAGGGTGTTAGTAATTGACGGGGTGGCCCAGCTGCCCGGTGCCCAGGTAAGGTACCCCCATTTCGCTCTTAAACAGGATTTACTCTACCGGGTAGATGAAATACGGGGCGTGGGGGTGGAGCAGTTGGTGGTGCCCCAGCCGTATCGCCGGCGGGTCCTCGACTTGGCTCATAAACATCTGATGAGTGGCCACCTAGGGGTCAAGAAAACGCAGGAGCGAATATTGCAACGGTTCTATTGGCCCGGGGTCTTTGGGGAGGTAAAACGGTTCTGCGAAACCTGCCCGGAGTGTCAGCTTACCGCACCACTGGTCCACTTTCGCAGTCCGTTGGTGCCGTTACCCATTATAGAAGTCCCTTTTGAACGGATAGGGATGGATCTGGTGGGGCCCCTCGTAAAGTCTGCTCGAGGGCACCAACACATCCTAGTGATCGTTGACTATGCCACCCGGTATCCAGAGGCGATACCTCTCAGACATACTGCGGCGAAGCTTATAGCTCGGGAGTTGTTTTCTGTGTTCTGCCGGGTGGGGTTGCCCAAAGAGATCCTTACGGATCAGGGGACCCCATTCATGTCTAAAGTGACCAAAGAACTATGCCGGCTACTCCAGATCAAGCAGTTGCGTACGTCTGTGTATCATCCTCAGACGGATGGGTTAGTAGAACGATTCAATAAAACCCTGAAAACCATGCTAAAAAGGGTGATCTCCAAAGACGGGAAGGACTGGGATATGATGCTTCCCTATTTGATGTTTGCCATCCGAGAGGTGCCACAGGCATCCACGGGGTTTTCGCCTTTTGAATTGTTATACGGGCGACATCCCCGGGGATTGTTGGACCTGGCAAAGGAAACATGGGAGCAAGAGCCCACCCCCCATAAAAGTGTGATTGAACACATTTTAGGAATGCAGAACCGCATAAGCGCGGTCATGCCAATTGTGAAGGAGCATTTACAGGAGGCTCAGGCCGCGCAAAGCGGCCGCTATAATAGACAAGCCACCGTGCGGACCTTTAAACCCGGGGATCGGGTGTTGGTATTAATCCCCACGGCGGAGAGTAAATTCCTGGCTCAGTGGCAAGGCCCCTACGAGATAAAGGAAAAAGTTGGGGTGGTCAACTATAAAGTATTGCAGCCCGGTAGGCGGAAACCTGAACAAATATACCATGTCAACCTATTAAAACCGTGGCAGGAACGGGAAAGCCTGATGGTTGAGTTTCCCCCATCTCCCTCCTCTTCGGGTCGTTCACTCCCGGCTTCAGCGACCTCCGGAGAGGACGAACCGGAAGTAAGGATCGGAGAAGCCCTCACCAAGCAACAGAGGCGAGAGGCCAGACGGCTGGTTCAGCAGAACCCCGATGTCTTCTCCGAGTTGCCGGGTAGGACCAGTCTGATACGGCATGACATTGTCACCGAGCCTCACCTGAAGGTACGCCTGAAGTCATACCGCGTGCCGGAGGCTCGAAGACAAGCCATATCAGAAGAAGTGAAGACAATGCTACGCCTGGGGGTCATCGAAAAATCCCGGAGTGAATGGGCTAGTCCCATTGTCCTAATACCAAAACCCGATGGCTCCTTAAGGTTCTGCAATGACTTCCGGAGATTGAACGAAATATCCAAGTTCGATCTCTACCCCATGCCCCGGGTGGATGAGCTGATTGATAGGCTGGGACAGGCGCGATATTTTACCACGCTCGACCTGACCAAGGGGTACTGGCAGGTGCCACTGACGGAGTCCGCCAAGGAGAAAACCGCTTTTGTTACGCCGGAGGGTCTCTTCCACTATGTTGTCTTGCCTTTTGGGTTACATGGCGCTCCGGCCACGTTCCAGAGGTTGATGGACTTAGTGCTGGAACCCCACCAGGCGTCTGCATCAGCGTACCTTGATGACATCATTATTTACAGCCCCGATTGGCAGACCCACTTGGAACAGGTACAAGCGGTGGTGGACGCGCTTCGAACAGCCGGATTGACAGCCAATCCCAAGAAATGTGCGTTGGGACTCACGGAAGCCCGCTACTTGGGCTACGTGATAGGCCAAGGAGTGATAAAGCCCCAAATTAACAAGGTTGAGGCGATCCAGAAGTGGCCTAGACCCCTGACCACAAAGCAGGTTAGGGCCTTCCTGGGTATCGTGGGGTACTACAGGAGGTTTGTAAGAGATTTTGCGGGACTATCAGCCCCCTTGACGGACCTTCTCAAAGGCAAGAAGTCCGTCATGGTGCGCTGGACTCCGCAGGCCGAGGACTCCTTCCGGGCCCTGAAGGGGGTCCTGTGCGGACAACCCATTCTGGTCAACCCTGATTTCCGGAAGGAGTTCATAGTACAGACTGACGCCTCTGAGGTCGGCCTGGGGGCAGTGCTGTCTCAGGTGGTTCAGGGGGAGGAACACCCCGTCACCTTCTTGAGTAGGAAGCTCACCCCTCCCGAGCGGAATTATAGCGTAGTGGAGAAGGAGTGCCTGGCGATTAAATGGGCCTTGGAGTCCCTACGCTATTACCTGCTGGGACGGCAGTTTCGCTTGGTGACTGATCACTCTCCGCTGGTCTGGATGAGGTCCGCCAAGGAACGGAATGCCCGGGTTACCCGGTGGTTCCTTTCTCTGCAGAACTTCCGGTTTACGGTTGAACACCGGGCCGGTAGGTTGCAGGTCAACGCCGATGCCTTGTCCCGCGGCCCGTGTTTGATGGCGGGAGTTCAACCCCGCACGCTTGAACTGAGGGGGGGGGTATGTGAGACTGTGACCGGGGTTATCTATGACGGCCGGTATGTCTCGCCCCGGTTGTGCTCACTCCATGATAGAAAATAAATCCACTCTAGGGTTAATGCTGTTTCCCTACAGGCTGAAGGAAGGGTTAAATGGAAACAGGAACGAGGGGCAGGTGTGCCGGGTGTGAGGGAGTGATCACAACTCCCTGAGTCTCTGCTGGAGAGACATGTATATTGCTGTGGATTTTTTGTTTGGACATTAAACACCGTGTGCTGTGAACCTATATGCCTGGATCCCGTGTCTTCTGCTGCGCAGCCGACCGCGCTACCTCACAATGCGAATCCGGAGCAAATCTGATACATGCGAAACCGGAGCAAATCTGATACATGCGAATCAGGACCAAATTTGATACATGCCAATCCAGATCAATTTCTAGAAGGGAAATTTGATTTGTATTATATTTAGTCAACGCAGATTGAATATGTCAAATGAAGACAACGTTCCGCTCCGCTCCGGTCACTTCTTTAGGATCAGGGCTCCTTGGATGACCAGAACTCCCAACACCATGATGTCACATGATCTATGCGGTGTCATGATAACCAGTGACCGGCAGGAAAGATGGGGCCAGAGTGAGAGATGAGTATTATAGTATAGGCCAAAAGTGAGTACACCCCTCACATCTATATAAATAATTCATTATATCTTTTCATGGGACGACACTGCAGATCTGACTGATGCAATGTACAGTGGTCAGATTGCCTCCAATTTGCTGAATTTGAGCAAATTGCAAAAATTACAAATTTTAGCAAATTCATTTTTTTTTGCAAAATTTGAAGCAGATTTCCTTGGCTTGTAATTCACACCCTCATCCTTAGTAAATATGTGTATTTTACTATTAAACGTACTGACATTTTTAAGGTTTTTTTTTTTTTAAATTTAACATTTTTATTGATTTTCATAACATAAGCAATCCCAATCATTGATCATTGACATACAAAGTAGAGAGAGTAGCATCAAGGTGCACTCAATAACAACACTCTATATTCCATTGCATCAGAGGCAGGAATCACTTAAAAAAGAAACAGAGGAAGAAGGAAAGAGTGAAGGAGGAGGGGAGAGAAATAGAAAAGAAGAGAGGTGTGCCACGAACACCCCCGCCCGTCCGGACCAAGACCCACAATTCAATAGCGCTCAGGAAGGTCTCACTTCGTTCACACGAGTGCATGTCACAATTTACCTCACGTTACAGAAACCAGGACTAGTCAGGAAAGATTCCCAGTGGGACCACTTTGTAACGGTGGTCTCTACATCATTACGAGATTGGGCCAGAATTCGTTCTGATTAAGTCCACCTCACTTATCCATTCCTCCACAGAAGGCGACTCGGTGGTCTTCCAGTGGCGAGGTATAACAGTCTTGGCCGCCTGAAGGAGATGCCTGAGTAGCGATTGTTTATATATTTTTTTTGGCAGCGAGAACATATATAGGAGAACGGCCTCGGGTCATCTGGGCACCGCCACCTCCGAGATCTCCTGAGTCGCTCTCAAGACACTGTCCCAAAAGGCAGCCAGGACCGTACATGACCACCATATATGGGTCACGGTACCCTCCTGCCGTCCGCAACGCCAACACACATCTGGGACCCCCGGGCACCACCTGTGGAGCAAGGAGGGGACCCTATACCACCTTGAGACAACTTTATAACTTGTCTCCTGGGACCTGGTGGCGGTCGCTGACTTGTGAGATAGATGGAAGCAGCGGTCCCATTGTTCTCTAGAGAACTCCCATCCAAGCTCATGCTCCCAAGCTCTGCAAAAGGGAGGAAGGTGGACCGAGTCATTGATGGTCAGTAACTTATAAATGCCCGAGATAGCGTGTTTGGGGCTGGGACCCGAGGTACATAGATTTTCAAAGGGTGACATAGGTTGTGTGGGCTCGTGTGACTGACTGGCAGATGAAAGGAAGTGCTGAAGCTGTGCATATTCAAAATGATAGCGTGGCCTCAGCGGGCGGTCCCCCAAGACCAGAGTGGGTGGGAGAACCGTCCCCTGGGGTGCCACGTGGAGCACACGCAGCGGGGCCTGTCTGGTACCGCCCAGGAAAAGGGCATTAGACGCACCAGGGGGGAACTTCGGGTTATCGGTTATTGGCATCAACGGGCCTAGTGGCTGGATCAGAGTATTTTTACCCCCGGGAGCATGCAGGGTTCGCAAGGTCTGCCTCACACTATAAACCACCATGAGTTTGTTCTTGTTCAAAAAGGGCCAGGTCCAAGGCAGGGTTGGTACTGACAAGGTGCATGCATCGTGAGCAATGTTTACCCATAACTTGGAACCCCTACCATGCAACAGGTCAAGAACCCTCGCATGGGCTGCCGCTTGATGGTACCTCCTACAGTCCGGTAGCCCCAGGCCACCCGCATCCTTCAGGCGGGACAGAACCGCTCCCCAAATTCTAGGACGGCCCTTGGACCATATAAATTGGATGAATAATTGCTGAACTTTGCGCAAGAATGACGCAGGGACATGAACAGGCACCGTCTGCAGGAGATATAGTAGTCTAGGAAGTACAGTCATCTTGAGTGCAGCAACCCTGCCAAACTAAGACAAGACCCCCCGATGCCACGTCGCAAGATCCTTCTCCAGCGTAATAGCAAATTGTTGGAAATTAAGGGAGAACAGCCTGGAGAGGTCAGACGGAATAGTAATACCCAGGTAACCGATACTGTCGCCACGGGGCCATCTGAAGGGAAAACCGGACTGCAGCAAAGAAACCTGACACTGGGGTAGGGTCACATTCAGAGCCTCTGATTTGTCAAGATTAATTTTGAAACCAGACCACTTCCCAAATCGCTCCAGCTCGGACATCACACTGGGAGTCCAACCAAAGGGTTGGAGAGATAAATCAGAAGATCATCGGCGAATGCCGAACATTTATATTCACTATTCGCTATTTTAATTCCCCGAATGTCCGGGCTGGTCCGAAGAGCCGCCATCAGATGCTCCATCACCAGAATGTATAATAAGGGGGACAGGGGGCATCCCTGTCGAGTCCCACTGCGTATAGCAAAGGGGGTGGACAGAGTACCATTAATTTTTATACGTGCTGACGGGGAACGATAGAGTGCCAATATTTTAGAAGTGATGTTGGGGCCCAACTCCAAGTGGTGCAAGGTTTGCGAGAGCGAGTCCCATGATATGCTGTTGAAAGCCTTTTCCGCGTCCAGTGACAGTATCATGAGTGGCATTTTCTTAATATGAGCATAATGGATGATGTCCAGGGTTTTCAGGGTGTTGTCTCTGGCTTCTCTTCCAGGGACAAAGCCCACCTGGTCCGGGTGTATCAAGTCCGGCAGGAGGGGGTTCAATCTGTTAGCAATAAGTTTGGCATACAATTTGAGGTCCACATTGAGTAGGGAAATCGGCCTGTAGTTCCCACATGTGTTCAGCTCCTTCCCTGTCTTAGGGATGACCGTAATGTGTGCTAACGTGGAATCAGCCGGAAAGGATGCAACCTCCGAAATAGAGTTAAAGGATTCCAGCATTAGAGGGGCGAGAAGTTCCGGAAAGGCTTTATAAAATTTGGCTGTCAGGCCATCTGGGCCTGGGCTCTTATTTGCAGGTGTGTCCCGGATGACTTGCAGAAGTTCCTCCAATCCAAACGGGGCCTCTAAATCATCAATTATGGTTCTAGCCAGTTTTTTAAACGGGGAGGGGGGGGGGAGTGCCTTTCCTCACCGGGGACTACCGGTGGTGGGGTCAGGTTATATAGCTTAGAATAATAGTTGTGGAAGGCGCCAGCGATATCGGGTGTAGTGTGCACCAACTTATCCAGGGAATTTTTAACAAGGAAATAAGAGATGTCGCTTTTTTGGCCCGTATCGCATTGGCTAACATTCTACCCGGTTTGTCCCCAAATTCATAAAATCGACTTTCGCCCTCAAAGTGGGAGCACTCAGTGCTCGCTTGTGAAGGAGTTCTAAGTTTGCGACCTTCTGTAGGGCTTCTTTTATAGCCTGGGCTCTCAGTCTTTTAAATGTATTCGCCACGCATCGAACACTTGTAGATGTAATAATGACCTCTTAATCCGCTTGATAAATGTATAGGAGAGACTGGATTTACCCTTAGAATTATCCAGCGCCGGGTCCAGTGTCACATTCAAATCCCCACACAAAAGTACCGCACCTCTCACCAAAGGCAGGGCGGTATCTACCAGGCCGGTGACAAACAGGTCCTGACCTTGGTTAGGGGCGTATGCGTTAATAACCGTAAAAATATGGTCACCCAGGGACAATGACAGGATAATGTAGCGGGCACCCTCATCTATTTTGAGGTCCAGGATTTGATGGGGCAGCGATCTATGCACTGCAATTGCCACCCCCTTTGAATGTGACTCTTGATTATTAGCGAAAAACCAAGTAGGGTAATATTTGTTTTTAATCTTAGGGGAATGGTTGGTCTTAAAGTGGGTCTCCTGAAAACAAGCTAAATGTATCTTACGTTTGTGGAGGTGGTACAGGATCTGTGCCCTTTTCTCCGGCTTGTTGAAACCTTTCACGTTGAAAGAGGCGATGTTCAAATTTGCCATTTGTGACATAATCGGGGTTCTGCACTCGTATATAAACCGGGTCGCGACCTCAGCGGAGGGTGCCCGTGGCAAGAGCAGAAGAAAGAAGGCAGAAAAGGAACAAGAGATGAGAAAACAAGAGAACACACAAACAAGCAGAGGGACAGTCTCTGCACTTAACTCAAGGTGCTCAATTGCGCACCGTGGGAGCATGCCCAGCACCAACCGGCAGGGCAGAGGTTCCCGACCTATGTGGGGGAAAAAATGGCGAGGCATAGCATGTTATCAGCTCCTGTAAAGGAAAAAACCAGTAAGCACTAATAAACAGATGATACTATATGAAACACCGGCATCCGAGTAGGCAATTAATACTTGAGCTTCTGGGCAAATAACCTAAGAGAGGGAACCTTAATCGATCAAGGGCCGCATAGGGGGTCTCAGGTCGTCCCTCTCCCTATAATCATCCTCCCAGGTGTAGGGCGGTTGGGCTCACTAGGAGGATACCCAAGACACCAGTCACCCTTCTGTTGGACATGAATAGTCCGCTCAGGTCTGGTCTCGTGACCTCTGGGGACCCGGGCACGGGTGCCTCCTCTCTCCAGGCCGGGCCACCCTCTCCGGCAGGCCCGTCAACTGCACACGGGCTGTTGGATTCTTGGGTGGCCCAGAGCTCCTCCCCGGGTGCCAGGGACAAAGCAGAGTGTCGGGCCAGAGGGGGAGAGTCATAGTTGGCAAGTCCAGTCCGGACAAAAATGCTGGCAAGTCCTCCGGGGAACGCAGGACATGATTTATAGAACCTCTGCGGACCGACAAGGAAAAGGGAAAGCCCCACCGGAACTGGATCCCCCTCTCTTTCAGGGAGTCCAGCAGGGGTTTAAGGGCCGCTCTTTAGGCCAGGGTATGTCTGGATAAGTCCGGTAAGATCCTTATCGGCTTCCCATTATGGGTAAGGCTGGATTTCTTTCTGGCCAGCTGCAGGATGGCTTCTTTAAGTCCATAGAAGTGGACGTGGCACACAATGTCCCTTGGTCTGGGGTCCTCTGGATCTATGGGACGGAGCACCCTGTGAGCTCTATCAAGCTCGATTCTGGTTCCCGGTAGACGCTTGAGGAGGTTGTTGAAAATGGAGATCAAAACTGAGGGAATGTCCGCTGGAGCGATGGATTCGGGCAAGCCCCTTACACGGAGATTATTTCTTCTGCTTCGATTTTCTAGATCATCAATATTTTGTTGTAAGGAAAACAATTGCTTGGATTGGTCTTGTAATTTGGTTTGCAGCACTTGTATGGAAGCAGTATTAGAATCTTGGGCGGAAGAGAGATCATCCACTCTGGAGGCGAGAGATGAAAGGTCTGATCGGAATTGGGCGAATTCCTGCTTGCACTCCGCCACCACCTGGTTTGCCAAGGCCATTATATCATTTTTAGTAGGTATTGCCTGAAGAAGCGTGCGGAGATCCGCCAAAGAGGCCGGCCTATCATCTCCCACCGGGGCCATTGGAGGGGCCAGGGGGGGTCCCATCTGGTAAGGGCCACACGGATTTGTATAGAAAATCCATTGTGGTGCACTGGACATGTGGGGTCCCTCCCTCAAGGACAGAAGCGCTGTTTGCTGGGGAGCAGGCTGGTGTGGGTTAGGGCCCAGCGAAGCAAGATAGTGCAGCGTTTCTGGTAGCATATGTGGGCCCCGGGGGGGCTGCCTGCCCAGGAAGAGCCCGACGACCACTGAGGTGAGTTGCTGGAGGTGGGGGTCCCCCTCGGAAGTGCCCACCCTGGTACCTCTGTGTGCTCTGTGGGCTGGGGGGAGGGGAGGCTTTTGTCAGCTTGTCTATCCTCTTGTGCATTTATATAGGCCTCACTTAGCCCTCCAATGCTTCCTCCACACTGTGACCCAGCAGAGATATGGTCACACATCGGAGCTGCCTGGGTAAGCAGCACTTTGCGTGAGTCTCCCTCCCCCCCGCAGGAGCCGCCCGGTGCTTCTTCCTGCTGGGATCCCTCTGGCAGTGCGGCCTTCTGCTTGCTCCGTCGGCCATCTTGTGATGGCGGTTCCCCTGCGTGGCGTCCCCCAAGGTCTGGGATCAGGGCTTCTCCCGGGGCATCACGGCACTCACCCCTCTCCTCGGTGGCCTCGGCTGGCTCCGGATGGTGGCAGGTTCCTGTCTCCCCCACCGCGTGGATATCAGCCGCGTCCCCCGGCTCCGTCTCCTGAGCAGGCCGCATGGGAGCTTCGGCTGACAGGCTCCTCGCTCCTGACAGATAGGGAATGATGTTGTCGCTCCTCTGTGGCCCCGGGCGGGTAGAGGAGCGAGTCCTGGATCGCTTGATGCCAGTCTTGCCATTCTAATAGTCTGATGCCGGTGAATTGTGCTGGAAGTGCTGTGGAGCTGGAATGGTGCACGTCCTCACTCGGCCATGTCAAGCCACTCCCCCGACATTTTTAAGTTTTATTGTGTGGAATCATTTTTAATGTATCAAAGGGAAGCTCACTGTCGATCCATCATTAACCCTGCAAATGCTGGTGAATCTGTCATATGCGGCAATAGGACAACTGGTTGTCAGCTCCTTAAATGTAGATCTAAAAGGGGAATCCAATATGGAGACATCTGTTCTTGTTTTTCCAAAAATGGGCAAAACTACCAAGGAAAGCGCTTTTCTCTCTAAGTGACAAAAGTGTCATTTCATCTGCTACAATGGATCCATGTTACTGGGGCAAAATCAAAGGACACGGAAGCAACGCTGGGAACCATCGTCAGAGAAACCTTGCAAAAAACCTGCGCCCCGGAATCTCAGCTTGTCACAAGTTACTTTCCGTGTCACTTTGTGATAACTGTGATGACGGGAGAATTGTCGCTCACTTTCCATAGTGACAGGAGCTGGCTGCACAGGTCCCATCACTTCACCGGGGCTTGGTCCTATCATTGACCATTGTTCATCAAAGTGACCAAAAAAACCCTAAAACCAAAAAGCAATCCCAATGACACTCACATAAGAACCATAGGAAAACCGTCCTCTACCTACAACGGCATCCTGGACCATGTGCATTACACGGAGACAGAACAGCACACCCAACATATAAATGATGAGCCGCCTGCGAATAACAACAGTCCATCGAGCAACGGGCAAACTCATGACAAATGGGGACAAACCTTATGTAGAAACCTTGAGAATAATGTGCCCATTGGTCTGGGCTACTAATAGATCTAATAATGTGCCCATTGGTCTTGGCTCCTGATGGATCTAATAATGTGCCCATTGGTCTTGGCTCCTGATGGATCTAATAATGTGCCCATTGGTCTTGGCTCTTGAAGGATCTAATAATGTGCCCATTGGTCTTGGCTCCTGATGGATCTAATAATGTGTCAATTGGTTTTGGCTCCTGATGGATCTAATAATGTGCCCATTGGTCTTGGCTCCTGATGGATCTAATAATGTGCCCATTGGTCTTGGCTCCTGATGGATCTAATAATGTGCCCATTGGTTTTGGCTCCTGAAGGATCTAATAATGTGCCCATTGGTCTTGGCTCCTGATGGATCTAATAATGTGCCCATTGGTCTTGGCTCCTGATGGATCTAATAATGTGCCCATTGGTCTTGGCTCCTGAAGGATCTAATAATGTGCCCATTGGTCTTGGCTCCTGATGGATCTAATAATGTGCCCATTGGTCTTGGCTCCTGATGGATCTAATAATGTGCCCATTGGTCTTGGCTCCTGATGGATCTAATAATGTGCCCATTGGTCTTGGCTCCTGATGGATCTAATAATGTGCCCATTGGTCTTGGCTACTGATGGATCTAATAATATGTCAATTGGTTTTGGCTCCTGATGGATCTTATGTGCCCATCATCGTCTACATGAGCCCAATGCAAGAGAACCCATACAGCCCTTTTCCTAATGGTATGTATGTGAATGGACGCCTATAAAACATACAGAAGCTCTCACAGCACAGGCGCAGTGTGCACAAAGCCTAAATCATGTTCTGAAATTGAGCAATATAGTCTTAACAGGGAGACCTGGAGGAGTCTGCAGAGGAATTCTTCAGGAATGGCCGACAGTCATTTTCCAGTAGATGAAATGGCTTATTTTGTTCTATTTCTTGCAGTAAATCGGTTCCTATTCATGCTGAGGCTGCACCCCAAAATCGAAACGTAAGAAGTGTGAAAATAAATCAGCTTTTCCCATTTCTCGGTCTCATCTGCTCATGGGTAAGATATTGTCCACAACGAGAAGAATATAAATGTGGTGACAGCTCCAGAGGATGAAAAGCAATGGTGCCGACCTCCATCTTCCCGACAGACTCTAGACATCAGCAGCAGCTACTTTATATCTTATTCATGGTTTGTTGTCTCTGCGCCCTCTATAAGTCCACCATTGGGGGCACACCGCCCCTGGCCGCTTTCTACCATGCTGGGAGTTGTAGTTCGGCTACAGACGCCTTGGGATGAGACCACTGCTCTGCCAGTTGCATTTTCAGTGTTCAGGTCTCCGGTATAGAGCGGTGATATATTCCATAGTTGCACCGTTCCTGGGAGTCACTGAATAGACGTGATGTGCAACCTTTGCTGTAATTAAATCTCTAATCTAATCGTTCATATTGTAGCATTTGTCTAATATTCCATTTTGCTCAGCAGCTAATTGTACGGCATCAGATCGCTCCTCGCTTTATATGGAGTCCATTTAATAATAACTGTATTATGTTTAAACATTTTGAAAACTATGTAATTTCTTTTGAAAGCGTCGTGCATGTAATTATAGAGAAACGATACAATGTAACACACCAGCCTTATCTGAGGGATGCGTTTCCCACTTGCAGAGGATTAATGAAACTGATTAATTATTAATACCCTGGTCTGACACAGCGCAAGGAATATTGGGGACGTTTATAATTAAAAAACACCACAAAATGAAAAATAATAAAGAAATAACAATGGAGGCTGCGCGGCTGATCTCACTCATTACCCTAAAATAACCGCGAATACTTCTTATAATAAAGCTCTGATTTTACTATTGAAATAATTATTGTTCTCTTTATTATTATTTTTTTCTCAAGCTAATTAATAAAAGAAGCTGATTTTAAAGAAGCGGACTCCCTGAGCCCCACTACTGGCCACATTGTATCAGAGGATGATATATTTTACATTTCTTTTTCTTATGACTCTCAATGTAAAAGTGTCCAGAATTGTTACTTTCCTGCTGACATTGCTGCAGACATAGTGAGGAGTTCTGCTGTTTCTTTCCATCTTTCTATGTTCTGTACTGTGTATACTGAGACAGGACGAGCAGAGTCATCTCATTAATATTACAGGGTGGATGAGATAAGCCGTGCCTGCCTCATCACATATATCTGCACTACAGATCCCCTGCCTAGATCACCACATTCAAGCTTTGCCCATTATAACGTGGGTGTGATTGACAGTCGCCCTCCAGCATGAACAGATACCAGTAATACACTGTCATGCGCTGTCCAGATCCGCACACATGTATTAGACTCTGTTCACATTGCAGAATCCGACAGGCAGCCTGGTCTCTCTTAAGTGCTCAGCTTGGCTGAGCGTCGGCTGAGTTGTTGCACTGCTCCCAGTTGTGCAGGAATTAATCCTCTTAGGACCAGTGTGCCAGTCTTCTGAGAGCCAGGCTGCTGATGACCTTCCACAGCTGCTCTCCTGCTATTTAAGTCCGGGGAGTTTTCTGTACCATCGCCGAAGATAGCTTCTGCTTGCAGTTGTGATATCCCGGTGTCCGTGGCAAACTGCCATTTGGTGACCAGCAATTTGTTGTCTGCGCTGTATGACATTTCGTGGGTGTGACTTCCTCCCGCCCCTTTGGTTTATCCCCTCCGGTGACTTTTTGTCTCCCCTCTGTGGATATTTGCAGCGTGTGTGAGTTTCAGTTTTCTCCTTTGTCTTTGTCTTGTGATAGGTTTATTATGTCCTTCCCAACCGTGGGCTGTGAGTGTGGGCGTATTAGGTCGCCAGGGCTAGGTCAGGGACCCAGACCTCCCTACCTTTAAGGGTACCTCCGGGGTGAAAGTGAGCGCAGAGGTCCCAGTCTGGGCCAGTATAGGTCCCCCTATGTCCCCTAGTCACCCATGACATACACAGTCCGTGAAAAGCTTAAAAATAAAAGTGACCAAAAAATGTTTAAACTATAAAATACAAAATATTCTATATATTGAATAGTATCAAAGGTGTATATATACATATACATTGATTATTCCATACACGTTGTTTGTATAATATAAAATATTTAATATAACAACATAACATATATTATTATATAGCACATGAGACATCATTACTAGATATTCATTTTGTGATTGCAACAAAAAGGTTTAAAATAAAAACTGACTAAAATAATGATTCAGATGTCAAAATAATAACTCAAAGAAATACAATAAATGGTTTATTTTTTACAAGGGAATAATACAAAGAAAATGTAATATTCATTTACATCTACTCCAAACTAATAATAATACAGTATAAATAAAAACGATAGGAATGTTCCTGAGAAAAGATATTCTTCCTCGCACATTGTACTTTCTGTAATCTTCTTTAGGCCGGGATTACACTGGCGTATAGCATCAAATGAGGGAGAATCGGACACAATCCGCTAATGACCCTCATCACTGTGAGCGTGACCGAGCGTCATCACTGCGAGTGTGATCAAGCATCATCACTGCGAGCGTGACCGAGCGTCATCACTGCGAGCGTGACCGAGCGTCATCACTGCGAGCGTGACCGATCGTCATCACTGCGAGCGTGACCGAGCGTCATCACTGCGAGCGTGACCGAGCGTCATCACTGCGAGCGTGACTGAGCGTCATCACTGTGAAAGTGACCGATCATCATCACTGCGAGCATGATTGAGTGTCATCACTGCGAGCGACCGAGCGTCATCACTGCGAGCGTGACCGAGCGTCATCACTGTGAAAGTGACCGAGCGTCATCACTGCGAGCGTGACTGAGCGTCATCACTGTGAAAGTGACCGATCATCATCACTGCGAGCATGATTGAGTGTCATCACTGCGAGCGACCGAGCGTCATCACTGCGAGCGTGACCGAGCGTCATCACTGTGAAACTCAGTGATGACGCTCGGTCACACTCACAGTGATGACGCTCGGTCACGCTCGCAGTGATGACTCTCGGTCATGCTCGCAGTGATGACACTCGGTCACGCTCGCAGTGATGACGCTCGGTCACGCTCGCAGTGATGACGCTTGATCACGCTCGCAGTGATGACACTCGGTCACGCTCGCAGTGATGACGCTTGATCACGCTCGCAGTGATGACACTCGGTCATGCTTGCTTCGGAGTCTGACCCGAGGGTCATTAGCGGATTGTGTCCGATTCTCCCTCATTTGATGCTATACGCCAGTGTAATCCCGGCCTAAAGAAGATTACAGAAAGTACAATGTGCGCGGAAGAATATATTTTCTCAGGAACATTCCTATCGTTTTTATTTATACTGTATTATTATTATTTTGGAGTAAATGAATATTGCATTTTCTTTGTATTATTCCCTTGTAAAAAATAAACCATTTATTGTTCAACAGTACAACATTAGCAGCGCACCAGCTCAGATCTGCTCGGCCTCATTGATTGACACTTGTCATTGGGAGATCTTCTCTTTGCAGTTGATTCCTCATCGTGTGAACGAGGCCAATGACTGATGATTGAATGTTAATTTTTTTATTATCTGAAATTCATTTGTAAATGCAATATTTTGGCGATGAGATGAAAGCGTTCCGAGCCACGCAGCATTGGCCGGTGAAGACCCTGCCTAAGCCAAATGCTTCCAAAACACGACAGGAACAAAACAAAAATAAAAGCCTGTGTCTGGCAGATCCGCTGCCCCGCTCTGATCCTCGGTCCAAGCTGGCGCCCCTCGCTGGCGCCCCTCGCTGGCGCCCCTCGCTGGCAGCTCCTGTCCGTTATACATGGACAGATCTCCTCCTCATTATGTCGCCGGCTTCATCACAATCCACAATATGCTACAATTTATGCTTTATTAAGTTGCATTTCTTGATTCTTGCACGTTGCGTCTTGAAGCGTCAGCGGCTGCAGATCTGGACACAAAAGAAGAACTTTCCTTCTCCTGCACTTCTCTATTTGTAGCAGAAGATGAAACGTCAGATGTGACCCCGGCCGATATGACTGGAGACAATCAGAATCCCGCTGCGGCCGGTACCCCTCTAAACTCTGCACACCCAGCCATTACTCCACGAGTCCCTCAGTTTTTCGTGCCTAAAAGAAGCTGTCACTCACAAACTTTTGACACTTTTTTGATTAGTTGAGAGGAGTCCAGCCTCAGATCTGTCACATAGTTACATAGGTTGTGTCACAAAATCACCCATAACTCACAATGTCGTACTGAGGAATCCTCCGCCTGATATAAAGCTGTTCTAGTATCGGCCATTACTACCTCTTGTGGTCGCATTCCACAGTCTGACTGCTCTAACTGTAAAGAACCCTTTCCTATTTAGCTGCCGGAATCTCTTTTCTTCCCTCGCAGTGACTGCCCCTGGTCCTTAGTATTGTCTTTGGAAGGAATAGTTCCTGTGCGAGCGGCCTCCATTACTCATTGTATGGGCAGCCTCCATTGCTCATCATACAGGCGGCCTCCATTACTCATCATACGGGCGGCCTCCATTGCTCATCATACGGGCGGCCTCCATTACTCATCATACAGGCGGCCTCCATTACTCATCATACGGGCGGCCTCCATTACTCATCTTATGGGCAGCCCCCATTACTCATCCTAAGGGCGGCTGCCATTACTCATCATACAGGTGACCTCCATAACTCATCATACGGGAAGCCTCCATTACTCATTGTACGGGAGGCCTCCATTACTCATCGTACAGGCAGCCTCCATTGCTCATTGTACAGGCGGCCTCCATTACTCATCCTACAGGCGGCCTCCATTAGTCATCGTACAGGCGGCCTCCATTACTCATCGTATGAGCGGCCTCCATTATTCAACCTACGTGCGGCCTCCATTACTCATCCTATGGACGGCCTCCATTCCTCATCATTCGGGCGGCCTCCATTACTCATTATATGGGCGGACTCCATTACTCATCATACGGGCGGACTCCGTTACTCATCATACAAGCGGCCTCAATTACTCATCCTACGGACAGCCTCCATTACGCTTCATACGAGCAGCCTCCATTACTCATTATACGGGTGGCCTTTATTACGCATCATACGGGCAGCCTCCATTACTCATCATACACATGGCCTCCATTACTTATCATACGGGCAGCCTCCATTACTCATCATACGGGTGGCCTTTATTACTCATCATATGGGCGGCCTCCATTTCTCATCATACAGGTGGCCTCCATTACTCATCATACAGGTGGCCTCCATTACTCATCATACGGGCGGCCTCCAATACTCATACAGGTAGCCTCCATTACTCATCATACGGGCAGCCTCCATTACTCATCATACAGATGGCCTCCATTACTTATCATATGGGTGGCCTCCACGATAATGTGTGGAGGATATCTGCCTGTTGTGCATGAATTCACTCAAACACAGGTACAGGGAGACATCCCACCTACCACTCTGCAGCTGCACTCACACCCTACTAGTTCCTGTACAGACTAGAATATCCCTACTCACAATACTAAAAACCACACCTCAGACCTGGCTCCCTGAAAGGCCATTGAGCTGTTTCTCTTTCCTCCTTAGGTACAACCGGGAGGTTGTTTCTAACAACTAATCAAGTAAGGGAAAATGTGCAGAGGTAGACGGGGACCCACGGTGAGCAAATTTGAAACACCTACAAAAGGGTAAAAAGGAGAATTATAAACGTAAGCAAATGTAACCTCCTACCATGATAACAGAAAACAGAAGAAAAGTGTCGGGAAGACGTATGAGGAAACACAGAGACAGAACACTGATCTCTGCCTAACAGTCAAAATTCCCTGGCTGCAGGGCTGCAACGCCTTAGCAGAAATCCCCCTAGAGATATAGTCAGCATAGAAGGCCGGTGCAAGGTGGGTATAAACAGCCCCACCTGAGATATGATAGGACAGAGGCAAAATAAAAAAGTGAGAATACCTGACTAACTGCCAACCTTTGACGTCACTAATGGAACGCTCTCACCTCTCATCTCTTGTTGAGATACTGGAAACAGCACCTGACCCCCAGGAACTCAGTCATTGCTCAACCTCAGGCTTCTGATCCTCCTCCAAATCAACTATATCTCGAGAAACAGGAGTCCCCTCAAATCTTTTACAAAAGGGAAACATTGAAGGAGTTTTTGATCTTCCAAGACAAAGGGAGTTGACGTTTAATTGTCACAGGTTTCAAAACTTTAACAATCCTGTAAGGACCAACAAATTTGGGGCAAACTTCCTAGATACCACTTGTCATGGGGTCCTTCTCCGATATCAAACAATCAACAGAGCGAGAGATGGGTGAAGAATCCAAAGATCCTTTATTCCATGCAATCCAGAAGGTCCATAAAATAATCCACCACACAGAGGGTAAAATAGTCCAGGAACACGGATACAGTCCAGTAAGCAAAAAATGTCCAGGTCTCTCTGGGGAGCCTGAGCTTCTCCCACAGAGGATGAATCTTCCTGCTTCGCTCTTGAAGTTCTCAGACAGATTGAATAATCCCGCAGGTAAAAGGAGAGTTTGGGTGGGTTCCAGGCCCCCCTCTTCCACACCTAGGGACAGAAGCACTGCAGGGAGTTAGTAACTTGCAGACAGGACAAATAATACACAGAATGGACAGAGCACGACGCCTAAAATACGATCCTACACAAAATGATACACAACTCACAATATCACACTATCACACCACTCTGAAACAATTTTTTTTGATGACAACCACAAAAACATCCCCACCTTAAAGACAGGAGAACTTCACCACAACAAAATGTGAGCGCTGCAGCCCATCAAAGGCTGCTGATTGGATGCCTACAATGTAACACAAGCAGCAGGAGGTGAAATATACAAATTATCAATCATTTCTTATATAATCCGATCTGGTGTGACAGGAGATCTCTGGTGGATCTGGATCTGTTCCTTACCCGCCGGATACACAATATCTGCACATAGCGGAGAGCTTGTGCCGGATTTCTTCCGCGCTCTTGTCAGTACACAAACCTCCACAAAGCAACATCAAAACTGAATACTGCATATAAAGCTAATAACGCGCCCGGATTATGTTCTTTGTTCGCGTTTAACAAAGATTTATTTCACATTCCTCTTGTTGGAGAAGAAATCGCTGCTGCATTAAGTTGGATAATAACTATGGAAACTACTCCTGAAAGCCAAGTCTCCAGCACTGCCTGTTCTCCAGGAAGGTGCATCTAAGAAAGGCAGGAGCAGAAGGAAGCTATTTATAAGTATCTTCTTCATAATTCTAAAGCGTTATATCTGACAGCCATAATAAGGCGCCTCCAAACAAGGCGCGCACCGTCAGCCGCGCAGAACAGAGCTCCAGAAATAGGTTGTTAGTGCAGACTCCTCCGGTTAATAATGGAGGGAGCGGAGATGCACGACTTCTCGAAAAACTTCTCATTTGCTGTTGGATCTTAATGGCGGTAAAGATGGGGCGATTCAGAGGCTCGAAATGACCGAAAATCAGCCTTATCACCCGAGGACCCCAATTAAAGATGGTGGACTTTTACCAATGTAGAAGCCACTTAGTGCAGCGTCAACCTGTCCTGATGCTCCAGATTAAACACCCGCTCGTGATCGCCAACAATATCTATGCAAAACACATCGATCAGGACAGTCTGCAAGCTTCCGCAGAATTGAACTGCAGGCCACACACTAGGCCAGCACGACACCAGAACATCAGGACACCAAGACACTAGGACACTAGGAAACCAGGACACCAGGACACCAGGACACCAGGATGTAACGACACAGACTTTTTCAATGTGTGTCGTGTGTTAAATGTCTTACATTAGCCAGACGTATTGTTCTTCTGTATGTTAACTCATGCTTGCTAAACTATTGTTTCTGCCAGGCCCTTCTGAGCATTCATTGTAATGTAGTTGTGTATTGATAATCTAATGTGAATGACCTCAGTGGCCATTGTCTAGTCTGTGGATTGCAGACTCCATGAAAATATCCTCAGTCTTTCTGTCCACATCATTTATATGAACATTATCCATGCAGCTTGAAATTCATCCAATAAGAGAAGCAACCTTGTACAACCAATCTGATAATGGCACAGTATATCCTAAGGGAAGGCGCGGGCTATGAACGGGGACTTCTTGGAGTCACCAGGTGTTGATTGATGCTGCATGATCCAGTCTAAGCTCTTAGGAGCTGGCTAGGGGATCAGAACCAGGATGCCTTGTGAACTCGGTCTAGGGACTTTGGCTGCGACTAGAGGATCACTTGGCTACATGGCTTCAATCTAGGGACTGCAATTCCGATTGGCAAGCCATAACCGAACCTGGATTATAACACTATATGGACTTTAGCATCTAATACAAGGATTCGGCTGAGATATCAAGGACTACCAAAGGAAGGAATCCAGCTTGGGACAATCCAGTCTCCTGACTACAGACTTTGCAGACCTCAGCTCGCTTCCTAAATCTGGCGTTATTCCTTTCTCGGTGGGTGCCTGCCGAAAGCGGGGTGCTGCTGGATTGGAGTAAGTAGCCCTGGAAGCGCTGAGGCACGGACATTCTAAATCCCTGGTGAGCAGCGGAAGGGGGAGACTCTGTTGCCTATTACATTTGTGTTTTGCTGGTTATGTGTTATGTGCCGTTAATTGTTTGGGGATCCAATAAAGTCTTAATATTGTGATTCCCTCACCCTGTGTTGTCTGAGTAGTGTTCCGCCCACAGTTAAGGAAGTCGGGCATTCAGTTGGGATGAGCCCTGGGTCATGCTGTCTTTCTAAAGGAGGCCAGGCCACCCACTGACCCCCGTGTGTTCACACAGGACACTAGGACACAGGACACCAGGACACCAATATACCAGAACACTAGGACACAAGGCACTAGGAAACCAGGACATCAGGACACTAGGTCAACAGGACACCCAAGACACCAAGATACCAGGACACTAGGACACCAAGACACCAGGCCACCAGGAAACCAAGACACCAAGACACTAGGACACCAGGACATCAGGACACTAGGACACCAAGACACTAGGACACCAAGACACTAGGACACCAGGACACTAGGACACTAGGACACCAGGACACTAAGACACCAGGACAGTAAGATGAGCCACATGTCCACAAGGATTAACTCCTCTAGGTCAACTAGTGATGTATTCCTACCTTCTGGACATGAAGGTGACCCTGTGGCGATGACCTTACCACCCTATCTGGAGGCGCCATGTTATGGAGGGAGGAGCAGAACACATTGATACATAGTTTATGTAAAAAGATTTAATATATCTTTATTGTTATTTGTGCTTGTTCTATGATTACTAGTCCAGTGGGCGGTCCTTAAAGATTTACAGCTTTTCCTATGTAAGACTAGTGCCACAAGACACAATAAATATCAGCCCGATTGTCATCCAGATAATTGGGACCATTATTTTCTCACTTCTCATCTTTGTACAATCCGTTTTTACAGTAACAGTAATGAATAATTACAGTAACGCGCTGTCTCCCTAGGAATGGCTGCCATACTGCGGCATCCGAGTCTTTTCCAGCTCCATAGACGTGAATGGGCGAGTCTCATCTGATTTTGGAGTGAAGTGACTGCTGCATATTTCTCATAGATTCTGACAATACAAACATCACTAATCTGCGCTGCCGCATTGAGTAACATTGGTCCGAGTGATGTACGTTTATTTCACAGGTCGCACTCAATCCGTAGATACGGTGGTGTGAACGTGGCCTTACTGTGATGTCACGCTGTCAATCGCCACTCAGCCCCGCCCACTGGACTCCTGAGCCCAGACTGAGCTGAGATTTAGATCAATAAATGACATTGAATATTTTCCTAGTAAGAAAACATCACAGATTTTGTTGCGACTCATTTCCATAAAAGTGTGAAGTTTTTTATTTTTAGCTTCTGCTTCACGTGCCATCTTTGTAGAAACATTGGTTAATTAAAGGGACAAGAGGAAACCCAAAAATGTGCCATAGATATAATCAGAAATGAAAACTAATTATAGAGCAAATCTACAGAATTATCCGAACCTGGAGAAAACGGAACGCGAGTTACAATGTAACAATATACCGTTTACCGATCAGATCAAATCCTTGTCCTTTGTGTCACTTATATATTTGGTGCGGCCAGGAAAGCCGGCGTCCCCGACCCCATATTCACTAAATAATAGATGAACCCCCTAATGTGGAGCCGCACGTCATCGAGAAAGAGGAGAAATGGCGCCGTACAGGTCAACATGTCCTCAATAGAAGTAAAAGCCGGGCGGTGATTGTGCCCCGAGGACTCGGGGGTCATCGCTGCTTTCTGCGCAGGGTTTTCAAAGTGATACTTTGTATTTTCATTATTAGTATTTTGATACTGAACGCTGCAATTCTTTGGCTCACAATATAACATGGAGCCAATTATCCCTCCTGATCATAGATTCAATACCATTACAGATGAGCAGATCCGTGAAAGTTCGGGTTCGCAGGGTTCGGACGGACTTTAGTTAAGAGCTCGGTTTGGGATCTGGACTTGACCCCAGCCCCTGAACCCCATATACGTCATTTGAGACCTGAAATTCTGATCTGAAAAAAGGCTGCAAAATAGTCAGAATAAGGACTAGGGGGCTGCTAAAGGGAGCAAAATGGGCCAAATGCATGGGTTCGGCCTATTATTGATAAACAAAACAAAAAAAGGCGCACTCTGAAATGCCAGAATATGCAAACCATGAATGTAAGAATATAGACATACAGTCATGCTTAATGAAATCTAGAAAAATTGAGATATTTAGCCATTTCTATATCTGCCCAGTAGCCGCGTCAAGGCATATCTCGTATACTAGATGTATGTAGGAACTTGCTACTTGATCACCTGTGGCTAATGGGGGAGGGGCGCACGGTCAGAGGGCATGACTCCATAATCCAGACAAAAAAACAGATGCAAAACTGAACATGACATATAATAAAAAAATACAATTGCACTCTGTAATGCTAAAGCATGCAAACCAATTTTACACCTGTTCACACTGCATTTTGGGAGTGCCATCAGTTTTTTTGTCTAGATTATGGAGTCCTCTGTCCGTGCATCCCTCCCCCATTATCCACAGGTGATTTTATCCTCTATAGCAGGTTCCTACTCACCCATACACATGGAGGGTTTTTTACCCAGTATACAAGATATGTCTTGACGCGGCTACTGGGCAGATATACAAATGGCCATTTTTGAGCTACATATCTCAATATTTCCTAGATTTTTTTAAGCAGTAATACATATCTATGTTCTTGCATCCATGGTTTGCATGCTTTATCATGTATTTTTTTGTTATCATATGTCATGTTACTGTGGGGGAAGAAAAGCGATTCCGGCAGCTAAATAGGAAAGGGTTCTTTACAGTTAGAGCAGTCAGACTGTGGAATGCCAACCACAAGAGGTAGTAATGGCCACACTATAACAGCTCTACATCAGGGTCAGATGATTTCTCAGCACACAACATTGTGGGTTATAAATGACTTAGTGACCAAATGTAGAACTGGTGGAGGAAGGATGAACTAGATGGACCTAGGTCGTTTTTCATCCTATGTAACTATGTTCAGTTTTGCACCTGTTCAGACTGCATGTTGGGAGTGCTGTCAGTGTTTTGGTCTATTTGTAATAACCAGCGAAGGTGAAGCAGACAGCTGGAGGCTAGCATTATTAAGATAGGAAGGTCCATGGTTATAGGCCTCTTCCAGCCTAATAATTGCAGCCCACAGCTGCCCCAGAAATCGTACATCCAATAGATGCTCCAATTCTAGTGCTTCACCGGGCTCTTTCCAATTACACTGGTACGATGGCAATCAGAATAATATTTTGGGGGTTGATGTCAGCTGTGTCGCCTGACATCCATCGATTACTATGGAGCTTCGTTCTGAGATCTTTCTCAGAACGCAGCTCCATAGATCAACTTGAAATTTTTCCCGAGAGAGGCCAGCAGTGACCAATGGAGCCTCGTTACAGGATAAATGTGCAGTAGATCATGGCAAATTTGCCAAAATTGAGGCAAGTGAGAATTGCTCAAAATGTATTTGATGTGAATTGACCATTCCCCAATTGCCAGGTACCTAGACAGTTATGTGCTCTGAGGTGTCCCAACCCCACAGGAATAAGCCAGGAAGGGGTTAAAAACAAATTTGCCTGCCCGCGGCCCTCACCTGCTCCAATCATCACAGCGCGCCGTCACTGCTCCGCTCGCTTCCTAAAGCACCAGATCTGGTTCTGATCCTCTTCTCACCTGAGCGTCCAGCACTAAAAGGGCCTGGACCCGATTTACAGCGATAACCAGACAGCACCGGAAGCGCCACCGAAGGATGAGACCACTAAAGTGAGAGCCGGGGCCTGAGGAGGCGCAGAGGTCCGGGAAGAGGGCAGCAGGATACCTCAGTGGTTTTCCCCATTCCGGGCCCATTTGAGTCCAGAAAAAATGACGACTCCCGACCAATAGTTTCCTGTGTTTGTATCACATATCAAAAAGTTCAAATTTTCAAGAATCTGCAAATTTTTGCAAATTCTAAACAGAATTTCTTAGTTTAACATTCATTTATTGCTCCTTCATAAAAAAAGTATTTTATTGGTTACTGCTAGGGATGATCAAATACTTCGATTATTTGGCATTGCGAATATTTTTTGAATACCTCGCCGCTATTCGACTATCTGTGAATATTCGATGCGCAATGGAAGTCTATGGGAAACCCGAATAACAAGTATCCGGAACTCTTCGGGCTTCCCATAGACTAACATTGCACATTGAATATTCACATAGCGGCGAGGTAGTCCGACATATCTGTGAAGCCGAATAATCAAAGTATTGGATCATCCCTAGTTACTACCATGTGATATCCAGCTGATGTACAAGGAAGGGGTCAATGGTCCTCACATCAGGTCTTGGTTACTCCCCAAAATCTCCGCAGGCTCATCACAGGCTCAGTGACAGAAGTAAGATGTTCCAGGTATTTCAGAAGTGGCTCATGTAGGTCCGCAGCAATACAAGGAGACGGGGCCAAAGGCTACTGCGTTCTCATGTCCATGGATCCAGCGACAATCCGTTGGCAAAAAAAAATCTGCAAACAGAAATTTTTTGTTCGTTTTTGAGAAATTGATTTTTGCAGAATCCATTTTTTAATATGGAAGTTTATGGGAAACGGATCCCTTAACTGATCGCTATTTATCTTCCATTTAAAACGGATCATGTAAGAACAAAACGGATCCTGTGCAAATGTAAAGATTCGGTCCTGTCCAGTATATAGATGTCATATATGTATACAATTATCCTGCTGCAGATAATGTCACTGTGTATTCTCCGGCCCCAGTGAGTGAATTGTTACATTGTATCAGTCTTTGCACCTTCTGTGCAGCCTGGATTCTGCGCTTTGTCTTATTTATCTTCCTTTTTTCACAAATACATTTTTTTATGAGCGTTCTCCAATTCCGAGTTCATTTCATGCCGCCCAGCTACAAATTGAAAGCAATGACCTGTAGAGGTGGAGCTGTAAAACTATCTCAGGCACATTAGGAGCTCCGCATTTCCACTGTCTCCAGACTTTTCACTTGTTTTATTACATTGGACCTTCCAGGATCCAGTGCGGCATTTATTACTGTTTCCACTGTGATAAACATTTACGAGAGCGCAGCATGGCGGGTGTGATCGGAATATGAGCGAGGAGAGGCCGCAGCAGAACCGCTGAGAACCTCTCAATCAATAGCACAGCACATACATATACACACAGCACATACATATACACACAGCACATACATACACACACAGCACATACATATACACACAGCACATACATATACACACAGCACATACATACACACAGCACATACATATACACACAGCACATACATACACACAGCACATACATATACACACAGCACATACATATACACACAGCATCGGCTTCTGGGCTCTTATTATTTATTTTTTTTTGTTTCATCTATTTTGAGCTTGTTCCGGGGCTGCGCTGCTTCTTTGCTATGACACGTCTGTTATATTGTAACATTTCAGCTTTTCTGGAAGGATTATACTCTGAGGACAGTAAAGGGCCATTGTGCAAGTCCTGGGTCTGCCCTCACCATACACTAACATATACATCAATATTTACATTACACACAATATGATACATAGTATGAACTCTACACACCCACATACAAAGCCCACAGGAGTATAGAAAATGTAACATAGCACACACAGCACATACATATACACACAGCACATACATATACGCACAGCACATACATATACACACCACATACATATACACACAGTACACACATATACACACAACATATACATATACACATAGCACATACATATACACACAGCACATACATATACGCACAGCACATACATATACACACAGTACACACATATACGCACAGCACATACATATACACACCACATACATATACACACAGTACACACATATACACACAACATATACATATACACATAGCACATACATATTGTCACGCTCCCCGTGTCCCAGCACCACTCCTTACCCACTGATCCACTCCATGTGTCCACCAGTCATGGGTGCCGCTCCCGCTCCTGCTCCCCTGAGTCCTGCTCCTGGTCTCAGGAGTCTGACTCTGAGTATTGGCCTCATGGTTCTGTATAGGACCAGGCCGCGCCCACTCTCCTGGTCTTATAGGCCCAGCACACCTGAAGCAGGAAATGACATAGGGCTGTGCTGGGTATATAAGACTGGCCTTTCCATGTGGGCGGCGCCTGATCAACGTGTCCGGAAGCTTGTCTTTTGAGCTAGGTGCTCAGGTCCCCTTGTGCTGTGCCCTGTTACTGTTTGTCTCTTGCTACCGGGTACCTGTGCCTGTTTCCAGTATTTTCCTAAAGAACTCCGTGACCCTGGTTACACCCGTCCCGGCCACGCCAGTGCTCCGGCTGCCGTGTACCCTGCACCCCGGTGGGGCACTCGGTCCAGAGGATCCACCTCCTGGGCTTACCAGTCCTCCCGGTCCTGACAGATTGATCAGGCCATGGATCCCGCTGGAGCGCAAACATCCGAGCTGGCTGAGCTGCGCCAGGAGCTGGCACAACAGCGTGAAACCCTGACCCGGATGCTGAAATTCCTGGCGTCCGTGGACCACCGGTTATATACGCTGCAGACCGCCGCCTCGTCTGAGTCCACGCAGCAACCAGTCTCTACGTCCGAACCCGTTGTCTCTGCGGCCTCGCAACTCCGCCTCGCGGCACCGCCTCGCTATGCTGGGGACCCCAAGAACTGCCGGGGGTTTTTGAACCAGTGCTCGCTGCACTTCAAATTACTCCCGCACCTCTTCGCTTCCGATCAAGCCAAGATAGCCTTTGTGATGTCCCACCTGGAAGGCGAGGCGTTGGCCTGGATAAATCCGTTGTGGGAGAACGAGGATCCGGTGACGACCGACATCCGGGAATTCCTTCAGGCTTTTCGAAGTACCTTTGATGAACCGGGACGCAGTACCGCGGTTACCTCCTCGCTCCTCCGGCTACGCCAAGGAACCCTGACGGTGGGCCAGTACGCCATCCAGTTTCGCACGCTTGCCTCCGAGCTAGGCTGGAACAACGAGGCATTGACGGCAGCCTTTTGGGAGGGCCTGTCAGGCCGTATTAAGGACGAATTAGCCGGTCGTGATGTTCCCCGTACCTTGGATGCTTTGGTATCCCTAGCCACCCGGATTGACCTCCGTTTCCAAGAGCGAACCAAGGAAGTATCCCGGGAGAAACGACCAATCCGTCACATCTCCGTTCCGCAGAGGTCTACCGTTCCCCCGCCACTGCCGTTCTGCGATTCTACTCCTGAACCTATGCAAATAGACCGGCTGAGCCAAGCCGAGCAACGCCGTGCAGAGCGACTCGCCCGGGGCCTGTGTTTCTACTGTGGAAGCGGTACACATCTGCTTCGTTCTTGCCCGGAGAGACCAGGTAGACCCCAAGTCCAAGGGATGGTGGGAACCGCCACCCTTGGTACCGGAATCCCTTCAGTCCCAGTTACACAGACTGTCCAGGTCACGACCGAGAAAACCCAGTTCACGGCAGAGGCTCACATTGATTCGGGAGCAGCGGGTAATTTTATCCTACAAGCTACCGTGGACCGTTATCGGATACCGGTCATCCCGCTTGCAAAACCCCTCTGGTTCGCCTCCGTGGACGGAAAACCACTATACGAACCTGTCCGGTACACCACCGAACCCGTGAGACTTTGTATTGGTGCCCTGCACACTGAGACTATCGCTTTATATGTCATCCCGAGAATGGCTCCCGCGCTCCTGCTGGGTCTGCCCTGGCTACATCTTCATGACCCTGACATTAGTTGGCGCTCTGGCGCAATCACTCGCTGGAGTCCCTCGTGCCATGATAACTGTCTACAGCCCGTTCTTCAGCCCCTGGCACCTGACCCTGTCATCTCGCAAGAAGGAGAGGAAAGGACGCAGTCCAGCGTTGTACCACAGATCCTGGCACTTATGCCTGTGGTGCCACCAGAACCCGAAGTGACGACGCACTCCAGCGTCGTTCCACCGTCCCTGACGGTTGAGACTCTGATGCCACCGGCTACCGGGGATGAGTCACTGTCCTGTGCCCAGTCCGAGACGCCCGGGCCGGTCCTCCACGATGCCAGTCCTGTTTCTGTCGATCCTCCTCTTCCCGTTGCCACTGCTGGTAGATCGGCTAAGCGCCGTACGGCTAAGAAGGCGGTACGGGGTCAGCGGTCCTTCCCCGCCTTTGCGTTAGGTCCCGGTCCGGTGTCTCGATCCGGGGTGCCCCTGGGGTTCTGTGCTCGGAGAGGGGGGCTTAGAGGGGGGGGGGTACTGTCACGCTCCCCGTGTCCCAGCACCACTCCTTACCCACTGATCCACTCCATGTGTCCACCAGTCATGGGTGCCGCTCCCGCTCCTGCTCCCCTGAGTCCTGCTCCTGGTCTCAGGAGTCTGACTCTGAGTATTGGCCTCATGGTTCTGTATAGGACCAGGCCGCGCCCACTCTCCTGGTCTTATAGGCCCAGCACACCTGCAGCAGGAAATGACATGAGGCTGTGCTGGGTATATAAGACTGGCCTTTCCATGTGGGCGGGGCCTGATCAACGTGTCCGGAAGCTTGTCTTTTGAGCTAGGTGCTCAGGTCCCCTTGTGCTGTGCCCTGTTACTGTTTGTCTCTTGCTACCGGGTACCTGTGCCTGTTTCCAGTATTTTCCTAAAGAACTCCGTGACCCTGGTTACACCCGTCCCGGCCATGCCAGTGCTCCGGCTGCCGTGTACCCTGCACCCCGGTGGGGCACTCGGTCCAGAGGATCCACCTCCTGGGCTTACCAGTCCTCCCGGTCCTGACACATATACACACAGCACATACATATACGCACAGCACATACATATACACACAGTACACACATATACACACAGCACATACATATACACACCACATACATATACACACAGTACCCACATATACACACAACACATACATATACACACAGCACATACATATACACACAGTACACACATATACACACAGCACATACATATACATACCACATACATATACACAGCACATACATATACACACAATACATACATATACACAGCACATACATATACATAGCACATACATATACACAAAGTACATACATATACACACAGTACATACATATACACACAGCACATACATATACATACCACATACATATACACAGCACATACATATACACACAGTACATACATATACACACAGTACACACATATACACACAGCATATACATACCACATACATATACACAGCACATACATATACACACAGTACATACATATACACAGCACATACATATACACACAGTACATACATGTACACACAGCACATACATATACGCACAGCACATACATATACACACAGTACACACATATACACACAGCACATACATATACACACCACATACATATACACACAGTACATACATATACACACCACATACATATACACACAGTACATACTTATACACACAGTACACACATATACACACAGCACATACATATACACACAGTACATACATATACACACAGTACATACATATACACACCACATACATATACACACAGTACATACATATACACACAGTACACACATATACACACATATACACACAGTACATACATATACACACAGTACATACATATACACACCACATACATATACACACAGTACATACATATACACACAGTACATACATATACACACAGTACAGACATATACACACAGTACACACATATACACACAGCACATACATATACACACAGCACATACATATACACACAGCACATACATATACACACAGCACATACATATACACACAGCACATACATATACACACAGCACATACATATACACACAGCACATACATATACACACAGCACATACATATACACAGCACATACATATACACACCACATACATATACACAGTGGCGTAACTTGAAACACATGGGCCCTAATGCAAAAGCTCCAATGAGGCTCCCAATTATTAAAAGTTATTGAAAGCATAGGTCTTTGATATAGGACAAAGTGACTTATTGTGCCCTACACTGACCAGAGACCCTCAGTTTATGCTCAAGGCCCTGAGCTTTTGTATCTTTCAGGGGATTTATGGGACTTGTGGTGACCTGACTCGCTGTGTGATTGATTCAATATAGGCACATACAGGGCTGAATACCTTGGGAGTCTGGGACACATCTCACCGGCCTATACTGTGCTCTGATTATTGGGAGTCCTTCCTGACGTATGAGGGTTGGGTCAGTGCTGCAGTGTAAAGCATGGGGCAGCAGTTAGAGCCATTAAATAAACAGGGGGCAGCTATCATCCACAGCTTTGTCCTAATAGAGGATAACTGAACCACGACCGGAGAACAGTACCACTGTCAGGAATCAGCTGAAGACGAATCGATTCCAAACAAATCAAACTAGTTTAGAATTGTCCAGAATTCCTGGGTTCGGGTGAATGTGAATTTGAGCCATTTGATTTGCAGAGTAAAGCGCAAAGAGGCCAAAGATGGAGGAGAATGGCGGGAGGAGATGAGAGCCCCGAGCAGCTGAGGATAGTATGGATTATGCTCGTAGGTCGCTCCCATAGACCTCACTGGACAAAGATTCACAGGAAAGACATTTCATCCAAATCTAATTTCTTTGGTCAGATTTTAGCAGATTTGCTCCTCGATAGCGTCAGCCACAGGACAAAACTGTATAAGATGCTCCAGTATAAAACAAACAGCGCCACACCTGTCTACAGGCTGCATGTGGTATTACAGCTCAATTACATATAATGGACTAAGCTGCAATACTGCAAACAACCTGTGGACAGAGGTGGCGCTGGTACAAAGTAGCCATGTTTACACTACACATGAGACGTGCGCTGATTTCGTTGCCCCCGGATTATTTTTGTGACCGTTCCGTCTCTCGGCTTCCCGGTATTCTGCAGTGGTAGCAGCCGCCCACGTGGCACATTCATATTCATATCTGTATCCGATGACCTTGTTGGGTATAATTTACCGTGGTTGAGTTTTCATTGATTCTTTAGTTTTCTTTTATGCTTTTCATTCATCTTATATAATGTCGGCGTCGGGCGCTGCGTGACCTTTTCTTGTCGCTGCTCCATTTATTTCATTCTGCAATAATTGACTGATTTCACGTTCATCAATAACAAAGCAAAATATATTTCACCCAGACGCCATTTCTCATCATTATGTTCAGTTATTGTAGAAATTAAAAGGAAGGTGCCGAAGATGCGGCTGCGCTGGGGAAGGTGGAGCGCTGCACCATCACCAAGAGCTGTGGCCACAGGAGGTACTGCAACAAGACTGTCTCTACTGGTGGCCACAGGCGGTACTGCAACAAGACTGTCTCTACTGGTGGCCACAGGCGGTACTGCAACAAGACTGTCTCTACTGGTGGCCACAGGCGGTACTGCAACAAGACTGTCTCTACTGGTGGCCACAGGCGGTACTGCAACAAGACTGTCTCTACTGGTGGCCACAGGCGGTACTGCAAAAAGACTGTCTCTACTGGTGGCCACAGGCGGTACTGCAAAAAGACTGTCAGTGCTGGTGGCCACAGGCGGTACTGCAAAAAGACTTTTGTGGAGACACGGGTCTCAGTGGGTGCTCTCGTCCACTAAAACCCGCCGCCTTTAGAAAGACAGCGTGGCTCAGGGCTCATCCCAACTGAACGCCGGCCTCCTTAACCGTGGGCGTAACACTACTCAGACAACACAGGGTGAGGGAATCACAATAATTAGACTTTATTGGATCCCCAAACAATTAACGGCACATAACGCATAACCAGCAAAACACACACATGTAACAGGCAACAGAGTCTCACCCTTCTGCTGGCTCACCAGGGATTAGAATGTCCATGCCTCACAGGTTCCAGGGCTACTTACTCCAATCCAGCTGCACCCCGCTTTCGGTGGGCACCCACCGTGACTGGAATAATGCCAGATTTAGGAAGCTGTCTGAGGTCTGCAAAGTCTGTAACAGGTGACTGAACTGTCCCAACCTGAGTGTCCTCCTTAGGTATTCCTGGTATGATGTTACAATCCTGGCAGCCGGAGTCGAAATCCCTAGGCTGTGGATATGGTCTCCAACCGGAACCGGAGTCCCTAGATTGAAGCCATAAGATATCCTGATCCTCTAGTCAGCTCCAAAGTGCTTAGACTGGATCCATCAGCATCTATCAACAACCTGGTGGCTTAAAGAAGTCCCTTTTATAGCCACAGCCTTCCACTTAGATACACTGCGTCCTCATCGATTGGTTGGACAAGAGCGCCTCTCCCATTGGATGAATCTCAAGCTGCATGGACAATGTTCATCCAAATGAGGTCTACAGAAAGACTGAGGGTATACATGGAGTCTGCAAGTCACAGACTCAACAATGGCTACTAAGGTAATCACATTAGCAATACACAACTACAATACAATGGTTACTGGAAATGTCTGGAGAACAATACGTCTGGCTTTCAGTGGCCAACACAATTACATTGAGTCAACAAGAGTCCTGTAAAAACAACGAGGGACTTCTTCCCCCGTCTATAAACAATCTATCATGCTGTCTGGCTGAATTTTAAGAAACTTTAACCCATGAGAGTCCATGTCGTCACAACTTTCTCTACTGGTGGCCACAGGCGGTACTGAAAAAGACTGTCAGTGCTGGTGGCCACAGGCGGTACTGCAAAAAGACTGTCAGTGCTGGTGGCTACAGGCAGTACTGCAAAAAGACTGTCAGTACTGACATATCTGCGTCTGTAAAACAAGTGTAGTGAAAATGTGACAGTTATCAGATATTTATTGTCTACTGTCACTATGACCAATGACATCACCACTATGACCAGTGACATGACCACTATGACCAGTGACATCATCACTATGACCAGTGACATCACCATTATGACCAGTGACATCACCACTATGACCAGTGACATCACCACTATGACCAGTGACATGACCACTATGACCAGTGACATCACCACTATGACCAGTGACATCACCACTATGACCAGTGACATCTCCACTATGACCAGTGACATCACCACTATGACCAGTGACATCCCCACTATGACCAGTGACATCATCACTATGACCAGTGACATCACCACTATAACCAGTGACATCACCACTATAACCAGTGACATCTCCACTGTAACCATTGACATCTCCACTATGACCAGTGACATCACCACTATAACCAGTGACATCACCACTATGACCAGTGACATCACCACTATGACCAGTGACATCCCCACTATGACCAGTGACATCATCACTATGACCAGTGACATCACCACTATAACCAGTGACATCACCACTATAACCAGTGACATCTCCACTGTAACCATTGACATCTCCACTATGACCAGTGACATCACCACTATAACCAGTGACATCTCCACTGTAACCAGTGACATCACCACTATGACCAGTGACATCCCCACTATGACCAGTGACATCATCACTATGACCAGTGACATCACCACTATAACCAGTGACATCATCACTATAACCAGTGACATCACCACTATAACCAGTGACATCTCCACTGTAACCATTGATATCTCCACTATGACCAGTGACATCACCACTATAACCAGTGACATCACCACTATGACCAGTGACATCACCACTATGACCAGTGACATCATCACTATAACCAGTGACATCTCCACTGTAACCATTGACATCTCCACTATGACCATGGACAGCTCCACTATAACCAGTGACATCTCCACTATGACCAGTGACATCACCACTATGACCAGTGACATCTCCACTATAACCAGTGACATCACCACTATGACCAGTGACATCTCCACTATGACCAGTGACATCACCACTATGACCAGTGACATCTCCACTATGACCAGTGACATCACCACTATGACCAGTGACATCTCCACTATGACCAGTGACATCTCCACTATGACCAGTGACATCACCACTATGACCAGTGACATCACCACTATAACCAGTGACATCTCCACTATAACCAGTGACATCACCACTATGACCAGTGACATCTCCACTATAACCAGTGACATCACCACTATGACCAGTGACATCTCCACTATGACCAGTGACATCACCACTATGACCAGTGACATCTCCACTATAACCAGTGACATCACCACTATGACCAGTGACATCTCCACTATAACCAGTGACATCACCACTATGACCAGTGACATCTCCACTATAACCAGTGACATCACCACTATGACCAGTGACATCTCCACTATGACCAGTGACATCACCACTATGACCAGTGACATCACCACTATAACCAGTGACATCTCCACTATAACCAGTGACATCACCACTATGACCAGTGACATCTCCACTGTAACCATTGACATCTTCACTATAACCAGTGACATCACCACTATGACCAGTGACATCTCCACTATAACCAGTGACATCACCACTATGACCAGTGACATCACTACTATAACCAGTGACATCACCAATGTGACGACATGGGTTAAAGTTTCTTAAAATCCAGCCAGACAGCAGGATAGATTGTCTATAGACGGGGGAGAAGTCCCTCATTGTTTTTACAAGACTCTTGTTGACTCAATGTAATTGTGTTGGCCACTGGAAGCCAAACGTATTGTTCTCCAGACATTTCCAGTAACCATTGTATTGTAGTTGTGTATTGATAATGTAATTACCTTAGTAGCCATTGTCTAGACGGTGACTCCCAGTTTACATGTACACCCTCAGGCTTTCTACCCATATCATTTAAATGAACATTGTCCATGCAGCTTGAAATTCCTCCAATGGGAGAAGCAATCTTGTCCAACCAATCGATGAGGACACAGTGTACCCAAGTGGAAGGTTGTGGCTATAAAAAGGACTTCTTTAAGCCACCAGGGGTTGTTGATGGTTGATGGATTCAGCCTAAGCTCTTTGGAGCTGACTGGAGGATCAGGACATCTTATGGCTTCAATCTAGGGACTCCGGATCCGGTTGGAGACCATATCCACAGCCTAGGGATTTCGACTCCGGCTGCCAGGATTGTAACATCAAACCAGGACTACCTAAGGAGGACACGCAGGTTGGGACAGTTCAGTCACCTGTTACAGACTTTGCAGACCTCAGACAGCTTGGAACCTGTGAGGCATGGACATTCTAATCCCTGGTGAGCCAGCGGAAGGGTGAGACTCTGTTGCCTGTTACATTTGTGTGTTTTGCTGGTTATGTGTTATGTGCTGTTAATTGTTTGGGGATCCAATAAAGTCTAATTATTGTGGTTCCCTCACCCTGTGTTGTCTGAGTAGTGTTACGCCCACGGTTAGGGAGGCCGGCGTTCAGTTGGGATGAGCCCTGAGCCACGCTGTCTTTCTAAAGGCGGCGGGTTTTAGTGGACGAGAGCGCCCACTGAGCCCCGTGTCTCCATAATTGGTGGCAGCGGTGGGATACTACTCAGCCTGGTTTACCCAGGAGAGCTGCAGTGGACTGGTGTTTTCGGACACCGTCCAGGGCTCAACAACCAGGGAGTCACATAAGCATACCCAGCAGGCCATACGGGAGGCATTCAGGTTTCGGACGCTGCCATGTCCAACCCCACCAGCTCAGCCATGGGACAAGGACCAGAGAGGAGTTACGACCGCAGCAGTAAATGGATGCTACAGGATCTGTGCCAGATGCGAAAGATTGACTACAGGAACACTGACACTCGGTCAGACTTGATCCGGAAATTAGTCTGTTGGGATGCCCAGAATGATGCAGAGGATGATGAGGACACTGCCGTTGTGGTATCAGAGGAGGTAAACCCTGTATCTCATCCTAGATCCAGTGACAGTCTGGAAACAAACCAAAACCAAGCAGACCGAGTCAAGGAATTGTTTACTGCATTGGGGCCTGAAGCTTCAAGGGAAGAGAGGGCTGGTGTTCTGCAATTTGTGTTTGGATTTCCAATTTCCTCACCATCAGCACCTACCTCCAGGATAGACCACCACCAAGGAAGTCATCTTCGCTACAGGGATGTGCCAGTGTTTAATGATTCCAGCACTGAGATAGATGAACACTTGCAAAACTTTGAGATGCTAATGCGTATGCACCAGGTGCCCACAGATGAGTGGTCCAAATACCTGTGGACAAGCTTGCCGGTCCGGGCCCAGGAGGCTGTCCGATCACTTGGGCCTCAGGACTGCTTGGACTACGGAATTATTAAGGACACTTTGTTGGCCCTTTTTACCATAACACCCGAGAGACATCGCACTAAGTTCCGGACTATGTCTCGCATGGGTGTCTCGTACGTCGAATTTGGCAGTCAACTCCGACGACACTGTAATCGCTGGCTCGATGGACGGGCTGCCCACTCCGCTTCTGCCCTCCGTGATGTGATAGTGCTTGAACAGCTGCTGGTGCAGATGGACCCGGAAATCCGAGAATGGGTAGCTGACAGGAAGCCCGACACCCCAGAGCAAGCAGCGCGATTGGCTGACGAATTTACAGCCAACCGACCCAGCTGGAGGCCCAATAGGTCCCTCAACCATGGATCCAAGCGACCCCCAGACTCACGTGCTGGACTAACTCGTTACCCCACAGAAGCCCCAACAAGACAAAGGTTTACCAACAGGGTGGGTGACTTGTCTAACCCACGGCGCTGTTATACGTGTGGGCGCCTTGGACACATGGCCAAAGAGTGTCTACAAAACCGGGGCCCCATGCCTGGAGCCCGTCTACCAGTCAACATATGCCGAGATGAACCAAGGAGACCTGAGGAATGCTACTCCCGAGAAACACCAATAGCTGAGGAAGTGGTTTATCCAGTCCACACCCTACGGCAGGCCGGACACCGTACACCAGCTAACCTCCATCCCCACATCCAGACGGTCAAGGTCGGTGATATACAGGCTCAGGGACTTCGAGACTCGGGATCTTCCATCACCCTGGTCAGCCCAGATATTGTTCCCACAGAACATCATTTACCTGGCCGCCAAGTGACCATCATCCTTGCTGGGGGCCAGCGCTCGAACATCCCTCTGGCACGAGTGCAGTTGGACTGGGGAACTGACCAAGGAGAGGTTGAAGTGGGGCTCATGGACGGCCTCCCCACCCCTGTAATTTTGGGAAATGACCTAGGACAAGGATTATCCAGCCAGTTTGTCACCGCCATCACCCGCAGCCAAGCCAAACACCATCCTGGTGCAGGTCTTTCTTCCAGCCCATCAGAGGAGAACCCAACTCCTCAATCTTCAGCCTCCTCATCAGAGCCAACAAATGTGAGTACATCAGACCCAACTGTGGCCATTGATTGGGGGGAGATAGATCGTAAAGAGTTCAGGGAAGCTCAACTGTCAGACCCCACCTTAGAGCTTATCCGTAGTGCGGCCACCCAACCTGGGGGAGGAAATCAGGGGGAGGTATATAGATGGGAAAAAGGCCTCTTATATCAGGAGAAGCCCGCATCCTGCCCAGAAAAACCCTGGACCCGTGTACATCAGCTTGTGGTACCCCAGCCATACCGACCCCAACTGTTGCGTTTAGCTCATGATGTTCCTGCGGCTGGGCACATGGGGACCAAAAAGACTCGGGCCCGCCTGCTGCGTAGTTTTTTCTGGCCAAGGGTCACTCAAGAAGTGCAAAAATACAGAGCCTCTTGCCCAGTGTGTCAGCGTATGGGGGGAGCCCCATGCCGTGCCCCACTTCAACCCATGCCCTTGATAGGAGAACCATTCCAGAGAGTTGCCATTGATATAGTAGGCCCCTTGGCCATCCCCAGCCGCAGTGGAAAAAGATTCATCCTCACCCTGGTAGACTTTGCCACCCGTTACCCAGAAGCCGTTGCCTTAACCTCCATAGATGCAGAGCACGTGGCTCAAGCTCTACTGGACATCTTTAGCCGGGTAGGGTTTCCACAGGAAGTATTGACTGACCAGGGGGCACAGTTCCAAAGTGAACTGATTCACACCCTGTGGGAAAAACATGGAGTCCGCCCCATGCGCACAACCCCCTACCATCCTGAAACAAATGGATTGTGTGAGCGCTTCAACAAAACGCTCAAACAGCTCATTAGCCGATATGTGGAGTCTGAGGGGGGGGACTGGGAGAAAAACTTGCACCAGCTCCTTTTTGCTTACCGGGAGGTGCCGCAGGACTCCACTGGGTTCTCTCCCTTTGAATTGCTGTACGGCCGAAAAGTACGAGGGCCCCTAGAGCTGGTACGAGAGAGTTGGGAGGGCACCTTCCCCACAGAAGAGGTTCCCATACTGGACTATGTTCAAAAGTTTAGGGAAAGGATGAGGCACCTCATGGCGTTAGCCCATGGGAATTTAGAAGTGGCTCAGGAAAGGCAAAAACGATGTTACGACCGCACTGCCCGGCCCCGAGAATTTGCCTGTGGACAGAAGGTCCTAGTACTAGTACCGGTGCGGAAAAACAAGCTGCAAGCCATGTGGGCGGGTCCATTCACCATTACCAAGAAATGTGGCAATACTGACTACACCGTGGCCCTGGATCGAGCAGGTGTTCGTGAGCGTACCTACCACATCAACAGGCTAAAAGCTTATGAGGAACGAGAAGTCACCAATTTAGCAGTTTGCTGTCCAGAGTTAGATGATCCAGAGTTGGACCAGATCCCAGACCTATTAGTGGACTCCAAAAGGGAAATGGGGGTAAAAGATGTATCACTAGGGGAGCAGCTTTGTCCATCACAGAAGCGACAGATATCAGACATACTCGGAACATATGAAACCCTGTTCACAAGTCAGCCTGGTAGAACCCCCCTGGTCCAGCATCATGTCAATACAGGGGCACCCACCCCACTAAGACAACCCGCCTACCGGGTGACCCCTCCTGTGTTGGCAATGATGAAGGCCGAGGTGGATGACATGTTAAATATGGGAGTCATAGTCCCCTCCCATAGCCCATGGGCTGCCAGTGTGGTATTGGTGCCAAAAAAGGACAAGAGTACTCGTTTCTGTGTGGACTATAGACGGCTCAATGAGGTCACGATTACAGATGCTTACCCCATGCCCCGGGTGGATGAACTACTAGATAGGTTAGGGGGGTCTCGGTTTATATCTACCCTCGATTTGAGCAAGGGATACTGGCAGATCCCACTCACAAAAGACGCTCAAGAGAAATCGGCCTTCATAACCCCTTTTGGCCTCTTTGAGTTTACCAGCATGCCTTTTGGGATGAAAAACGCCCCAGCCACCTTCCAGAGGATGGTAGACCATTTACTAGAGGGATGTCAGGGGTATGCCCAGGCCTATTTGGATGACATCGCTACACTTGGGAAGAGCATCTTCAGCATGTGTCCCAGGTGCTGCAGAGGGTAGCCAAAGCCCAGCTCACCATCCGACCTGACAAATGCCAAATGGGGATGGCCGAAGTGCTATACCTGGGACATCGGGTGGGAAGTGGGTGCATTCGTCCCGAACCTGCAAAAGTAGAAGCCATTATCCAGTGGCCACGCCCGGTCAATCAAAAACAGGTCCGTGCATTTCTAGGAACCGCAAACTACTATCGAAAGTTTATCCCCAATTACAGTACCATAGCAAAACCGCTCACTGACCTCACAACCAAAAGATATGCCCGTAACCTTATCTGGACCCCAGAATGTGAAACTGCGTTCCTCCAATTGAAAGACCGGCTAGCCCAAAGCCCAGTCTTGACTGCTCCTGACTTCCGTCGCAGATTCATTGTCCAAACAGACGCATCAGACACAGGACTAGGAGCTGTACTTAGCCAAGTGGGGGACAATGGTGAGGAACATCCGATAGCTTACCTCTCCCGGAAACTGTTGGACCGAGAGAGGGCTTATGCCACCATAGAAAAAGAATGCCTGGCCATAGTCTGGGCCCTAAAAAAATTGCAGCCCTACCTCTATGGCAATGAGTTCACAGTCCTCACTGACCACAATCCATTGAGTTGGCTAAATCGCACTGCCGGGGACAACGGACGCTTGCTCAGGTGGAGTCTGGCATTACAATCTTACAATTTTTCCATCTCCCATAAACAAGGCAAGAACCATGGAAATGCGGATGGGCTTTCCCGACAAGAGGAGAAGGATGATCGGAAGCCTATCATGTCTGGCTAATATTAAGAAGGGGGAGGAATGTGACGACATGGGTTAAAGTTTCTTAAAATCCAGCCAGACAGCAGGATAGATTGTCTATAGACGGGGGAGAAGTCCCTCATTGTTTTTACAAGACTCTTGTTGACTCAATGTAATTGTGTTGGCCACTGGAAGCCAAACGTATTGTTCTCCAGACATTTCCAGTAACCATTGTATTGTAGTTGTGTATTGATAATGTAATTACCTTAGTAGCCATTGTCTAGACGGTGACTCCCAGTTTACATGTACACCCTCAGGCTTTCTACCCATATCATTTAAATGAACATTGTCCATGCAGCTTGAAATTCCTCCAATGGGAGAAGCAATCTTGTCCAACCAATCGATGAGGACACAGTGTACCCAAGTGGAAGGTTGTGGCTATAAAAAGGACTTCTTTAAGCCACCAGGGGTTGTTGATGGTTGATGGATTCAGCCTAAGCTCTTTGGAGCTGACTGGAGGATCAGGACATCTTATGGCTTCAATCTAGGGACTCCGGATCCGGTTGGAGACCATATCCACAGCCTAGGGATTTCGACTCCGGCTGCCAGGATTGTAACATCAAACCAGGACTACCTAAGGAGGACACGCAGGTTGGGACAGTTCAGTCACCTGTTACAGACTTTGCAGACCTCAGACAGCTTGGAACCTGTGAGGCATGGACATTCTAATCCCTGGTGAGCCAGCGGAAGGGTGAGACTCTGTTGCCTGTTACATTTGTGTGTTTTGCTGGTTATGTGTTATGTGCTGTTAATTGTTTGGGGATCCAATAAAGTCTAATTATTGTGGTTCCCTCACCCTGTGTTGTCTGAGTAGTGTTACGCCCACGGTTAGGGAGGCCGGCGTTCAGTTGGGATGAGCCCTGAGCCACGCTGTCTTTCTAAAGGCGGCGGGTTTTAGTGGACGAGAGCGCCCACTGAGCCCCGTGTCTCCACAACCACTATGACCAGTGACATCACCACTATGACCAGTGATATCACCACTATAACCAGTGACATCTCCACCATAACCAGTGACATCTCCACCATAACCAGTGACATCACCACTAAGGCAAGTGACATCTCCACTATAACCAGTGACATCACCACTATGACCAGTGACATCACCACTATAACCAGTGACATCACCACTATAACCAGTGATATCACCACTATAACCAGTGACATCACCACTATAACCAGTGATATCACCACTATAACCAGTGACATCTCCACTATAACCAGTGACATCTCCACTATAACCAGTGACATCTCCACTATGACCAGTGATATCACCACTATAACCAGTGACATCACCACTATAACCAGTGACATCTCCACTATAACCAGTGACATCTCCACTATAACCAGTGACATCTCCACTATGACCAGTGACATCACCACTATAACCAGTGACATCACCACTATAACCAGTGACATCTCCACTATGACCAGTGATATCACCACTATAACCAGTGACATCACCACTATAACCAGTGACATCACCACTATAACCAGTGACATCTCCACTATGACCAGTGACATCACCACTATAACCAGTGACATCACCACTATAACCAGTGACATCACCACTATAACCAGTGATATCACCACTATAACCAGTGACATCTCCACTTTAACCAGTGATATCACCACTATAACCAGTGATATCACACCTATAACCAGTGACATCTCCACCATAACCAGTGACATCTCCACCATAACCAGTGACATCTCCACTTTAACCAGTGATATCACCACTTTGGCCAGTGACATCTCCACTAAGGCAAGTGAGATCACCATTATAACCAGTGACATCTCCACTATAACCAGTGACTTCACTAATATAGTCACTGACATCACCACTATAACCAGTGACGTCATCACTAACCAGCAACATCACCACTATAACCAGTGATATCTCCACTATGGCCAGTGACATCACCATTATAACCAGTGACATCTCCACTATAACCAGTGACAACTCCAATATAACCAGTGACTTCACTAATATAGTCACTGACATCACCACTATGACCAGTGCCTAACTGTCCCGGTATCTAGGTCCTAGAGGCGTGCTATCATGCTATCCAATGCGCGTTGCCCAGTGTCATTAGTGGTGATGCACGTACCTGTGGCCATTGTCCCTGCCTCAGAATGCCAGGCAGTGCGCATGATCAGAAGTCTCCGATACTTTCGGTCATGCGCATGTAAGCCGTGTACTGGGGTGGGCTCTTTAGGATACAGCAAAGTCAGAAATGGGAAATAAACGGCTCCTACACCAGATCAACCAACTAAAGTATTTTACTTCAATATGTAAAAGAACAGCACTAAAATAAAGGAAAACACTAAGGGAAAATCCTCAGACACTCAGCTAAGAGGCCGAGACCCTTGTGCTGTACAGCGTGGTGCCCTACAATATGGATCTACTACAGCGTATAATATGCATGACCTACTGGCATGCCTGGATAACCCCCAATTACCTATTAATACCCTTGAACATGAAACATTTGGATGGGTGTGTAATACAAGCCGCCCACGGTACAGCACAACAGCATACAAACTTAACCTCTTCATGACACATAACATACTGGGTACATCATGGATAGTGCCACTGTAATCCCCACGGGCAGCCGTTGGCAGACCGTGATGATCCGCGCACATGTAAGCTATTTGAACAGCTGACATGTGTGCCTGCCAGGCACAAGTGGATTTGCCTTCCACCCGAACCTATTAACTCCTTACATCTCGCTGTCAAAATCTGACAGTGAGATGTAACAGTGCGCCGCAGTAAGCATTCACTTACCCAGCGCTATCGGGAGTCACGTGACGTGATTATGTGACTTTTGATGGTTGCCATGGTAGCACAGGGTCATGTGATGACTCCTGTAGCTATCATGGGTCATTTTCTCTCACTGCCGACAGAGGGTAGTGTGTGAGAGGAGAGCTGCTTTTCTGCAGATCAGAGCAATGTTGCTCTGATCTACAGAAAGGAACAAATGATCAGACTGCTGATCCTTATAGTTCCCTTGGGTACCTAGTGAAATAAAAAAAAGGTTAAAAAAGTTTTACAAAACCTCAAAGTTCAAATCACCCCCCAATTCGTCCAATTGAAATTAAAGGGTTAAAAAAATGAAAAACATACACACATTTGGTATCGCCGCATTCAGAAATGCCTGATCTATCAAAATCTAAAATCAATTAATTTGATTGGTAAATGGCGTAATGGCAAAAGAATTCAAAAAGTCAAAATTAAGTTTTTTGTTCGCCATAAATTTTGCGCAAAATGCAATAACAGGCGATCAAAACATATCATCTGTGCAAGAATGGCACCATCAAAAACGTCAGCTCAAGATGTAAAAAATAAACCATCACTGAGCTAAAAAAACTGAAAAGTGAGAACGCTACGGGTTTTGGAAAATCACGCAAAGAGAGCTCCACTTTTTTTGGACAAACTTGTTAATTGTTTTTAACCCCTTAGATAAGAGTAAACCTATACATGTTTGGTGTCTACAAACTTGTACTGACCTGAAGCATCACATTGACACATCAGTTTTACCATATACTGAGCACGGTGAATAAAATATCCCAAAAAATATTGTGCAATTACACTTGTTTTGCAGTTTTTTTCCCACACCTAAACTTTTTGGGCTGTTTTCCAGTACAATATATTGTAAAACTTATGGTGTCATTTAAAAGTACAGCTCGTAGCACAAAAAACAAGCTCTTATATGGCAAGAGTGCCGGAAAAATAAAAATGTTATAGCTCTCGGAAGATGGGGAGCAAAAGAACGCTGGAAAAACGGAAAATCACTCGTGGTTGAAGGGGTTAACATAAATTCACTCTAATCCCCAACTGACTATACCCCTGCCCCAATATACATACAGTGCACATTAATGGAGGATCCTTCCCAAGATTCACCTGGAATGACCAAATAACTTACTCTATGTAACGGCTGCCAGAAACGGAGAATAAAACCGTAAAGAAATAACACATTATATTGTTCTTCACAATCTCCCTCCTGCAGGAGCTCGATTATGGCCTAAACTCTGTGATCGTCCATAGCAACATCCAGGTCTAAGCGAGATCGTTGTGCTCCACACGGAAGCCTCAATGGCGAAGAGTAAGAGGACGTAGTCGTGGAAACAGTGATCAGAAATGGAGATCGTGCTGTAACACCGGCCTGACAGGGTTACTCTGCCGACCCCAACTAATTACAGGCCCTGACTCAGGCTCAAATATTCTGGCGCCAAATTGATGTGAGGTGCGTGCACGGTTACCCACTGCGAGGCCTTAGTTATCTCTCCGACCCGGGCCTGCTCTAGACAATGCGACTGAAGTTCATAGTCAGATGAGAGGTCTCTCCAAACGATGAGTGATTCTGCTGGTAACTGTGACCTGATTCCTCAGCAAAAGATGAGCGGTACTGCTGGTAACTGTGACCTGACTCCTCAGCAACAGATGAGCGGTACTGCTGGTAACTGTGACCTGACTCCTCAGCAACAGATGAGCGGTACTGCTGGTAACTGTGACCTGAATCCTCAGCAACAGATGAGCGGTACTGCTGGTAACTGTGACCTGAATCCTCAGCAACAGATGAGCGGTACTGCTAGTAACTGTGACCTGACTCCTCAGCAAAAGATGAGCGGTACTGCTGGTAACTGTGACCTGACTCCTCAACAACAGATGAGCGGTACTGCTGGTAACTGTGACCTGACTCCTCAGCAACAGATGAGCGGTACTGCTGGTAACTGTGACCTGACTCCTCAGCAAAAGATGAGTGACACTGCTGGTAACTGTGGCCTGACTCCTCAGCAAAAGATGAGTGACACTACTGGTAACTGTGACCTGACTCCTCAGCAACAGATGAGCGATACTGCTGGTAACTGTGGCTTGTCTCCTCAGCAACAGATGAGTGATACTGCTGGTAACTGTGGCTTGTCTCCTCAGTAACAGATGAGCGATACTGCTGGTAACTGTGGCTTGTCTCCTCAGTAACAGATGAGTGATACTGCTGGTAACTGTGGCTTGTCTCCTCAGCAACAGATGAGTGATACTGCTGGTAACTGTGGCTTGTCTCCTCAGCAACAGATGAGCGATACTGCTGGTAACTGTGGCTTGTCTCCTCAGTAACAGATGAGTGATACTGCTGGTAACTGTGACCTGACTCCTCAGCAAAAGATGAGTGACACTGCTGGTAACTGTGGCCTGACTCCTCAGCAAAAGATGAGTGACACTGCTGGTAACTGTGACCTGACTCCTCAGCAACAGATGAGCGATACTGCTGGTAACTGTGGCTTGTCTCCTCAGTAACAGATGAGTGATACTGCTGGTAACTGTGGCTTGTCTCCTCAGCAACAGATGAGTGATACTGCTGGTAACTGTGGCTTGTCTCCTCGGTAACAGATGAGCGATACTGCTGGTAACTGTGACCTGACGACTCCTCAGCAACAGATGAGTGATACTGCTGGTAACTGTGGCTTGTCTCCTCAGCAACAGATGAGTGATACTGCTGGTAACTGTGGCTTGTCTCCTCAGTAACAGATGAGTGATACTGCTGGTAACTGTGGCTTGTCTCCTCAGCAACAGATGAGAGATACTGCTGGTAACTGTGGCTTGTCTCCTCAGTAACAGATGAGTGATACTGCTGGTAACTGTGGCTTGTCTCCTCAGCAACAGATGAGTGATACTGCTGGTAACTGTGGCTTGTCTCCTCAGTAACAGATGAGTGATACTGCTGGTAACTGTGGCTTGTCTCCTCAGCAACAGATGAGTGATACTGCTGGTAACTGTGGCTTGTCTCCTCAGTAACAGATGAGCGATACTGCTGGTAACTGTGGCTTGTCTCCTCAGCAACAGATGAGCGACACTGCTGGTAACTGTGAGCTGACTCCTCAGCAACAGATGAGCGACACTGCTGGTAACTGTGACCTGACTCCTCAGCAACAGAAGAGTAATACTGCTGGTAACTGTGGCTTGTCTCCTCAGCAACAGATGAGTTATACTGCTGGTAACTGTGGCTTGACTCCTCGGCAAAAGATGAGTGATACTGCTGGTAACTGTGGCTTGTCTCCTCAGCAACAGATGAGCGATACTGCTGGTAACTGTGACCTGACTCCTCAGCAACAGATGAGCGGTACTGCTGGTAAGTGTGACCTGACTCCTCAGCAACAGATGAGCGGTACTGCTGGTAAGTGTGACCTGACTCCTCAGCAACAGATGAGCGGTACTGCTGGTAACTGTGACCTGACTCCTCAGCAACAGATGAGCGGTACTGCTGGTAACTGTGACCTGACTCCTCAGCAAAAGATGAGTGACACTGCTGGTAACTGTGGCCTGACTCTTCAGCAAAAGATGAGTGACACTGCTGGTAACTGTGACCTGACTCCTCAGCAACAGATGAGCAATACTGCTGGTAACTGTGGCTTGTCTCCTCAGCAACAGATGAGTGATACTGCTGGTAACTGTGGCTTGTCTCCTCAGCAACAGATGAGCGACACTGCTGGTAACTGTGACCTGACTCCCCAGCAAAAGATGAGTGACACCGCTGGTAACTGTGGCCTGACTCCTCAGCAAAAGATGAGTGACACTGCTGGTAACTGTGACCTGACTCCTCAGCAACAGATGAGCGATACTGCTGGTAACTGTGGCTTGTCTCCTCAGCAACAGATGAGTGATACTGCTGGTAACTGTGGCTTGTCTCCTCGGTAACAGATGAGCGACACTGCTGGTAACTGTGACCTGACGACTCCTCAGCAACAGATGAGTGATACTGCTGGTAACTGTGGCTTGTCTCCTCAGCAACAGATGAGTGACACTGCTGGTAACTGTGACCTGACTCCTCAGCAACAGATGAGCGACACTGCTGGTAACTGTGACCTGACTCCTCAGCAACAGAAGAGTAATACTGCTGGTAACTGTGACCTGACTCCTCAGCAACAGATGAGCGATACTGCTGGTAACTATGGCTTGTCTCCTCAGCAACAGATGAGTGATACTGCTGGTAACTGTGGCTTGTCTCCTCGGTAACAGATGAGCGACACTGCTGGTAACTGTGACCTGACGACTCCTCAGCAACAGATGAGTGATACTGCTGGTAACTGTGGCTTGTCTCCTCAGCAACAGATGAGTGACACTGCTGGTAACTGTGACCTGACTCCTCAGCAACAGATGAGCGACACTGCTGGTAACTGTGACCTGACTCCTCAGCAACAGAAGAGTAATACTGCTGGTAACTGTGGCTTGTCTCCTCAGTAACAGATGAGTGATACTGCTGGTAACTGTGGCTTGTCTCCTCAGTAACAGATGAGTGATACTGCTGGTAACTGTGGCTTGACTCCTCAGTAACAGATGAGTGATACTGCTGGTAACTGTGGCTTGTCTCCTCGGTAACAGATGAGTGATACTGCTGGTAACTGTGGCTTGTCTCCTCAGTAACAGATGAGTAATACTGCTGGTAACTGTGGCTTGTCTCCTCAGTAACAGATGAGCGATACTGCTGGTAACTGTGGCTTGTCTCCTCAGTAACAGATGAGTGATACTGCTGGTAACTGTGGCTTGTCTCCTCGGTAACAGATGAGCGATACTGCTGGTAACTGTGGCTTGTCTCCTCAGTAACAGATGAGTGATACTGCTGGTAACTGTGGCTTGTCTCCTCAGTAACAGATGAGTGATACTGCTGGTAACTGTGGCTTGTCTCCTCAGCAACAGATGAGTGATACTGCTGGTAACTGTGGCTTGTCTCCTCAGTAACAGATGAGCGATACTGCTGGTAACTGTGGCTTGTCTCCTCAGTAACAGATGAGTGATACTGCTGGTAACTGTGGCTTGTCTCCTCAGTAACAGATGAGTGATACTTCTGGTAACTGTGGCTTGTCTCCTCGGTAACAGATGAGTGATACTGCTGGTAACTGTGGCTTGTCTCCTCAGTAACAGATGAGTGATACTGCTGGTAACTGTGGCTTGTCTCCTCAGTAACAGATGAGTGATACTGCTGGTAACTGTGGCTTGTCTCCTCAGTAACAGATGAGTGATACTGCTGGTAACTGTGGCTTGTCTCCTCAGCAACAGATGAGTGATACTGCTGGTAACTGTGGCTTGTCTCCTCAGTAACAGATGAGCGATACTGCTGGTAACTGTGGCTTGTCTCCTCAGTAACAGATGAGTGATACTGCTGGTAACTGTGGCTTGTCTCCTCAGTAACAGATGAGTGATACTGCTGGTAACTGTGGCTTGTCTCCTCAGTAACAGATGAGTGATACTGCTGGTAACTGTGGCTTGTCTCCTCAGTAACAGATGAGCGATACTGCTGGTAACTGTGGCTTGTCTCCTCAGTAACAGATGAGTGATACTGCTGGTAACTGTGGCTTGTCTCCTCAGCAACAGATGAGTGATACTGCTGGTAACTGTGGCTTGTCTCCTCAGTAACAGATGAGCGATACTGCTGGTAACTGTGGCTTGTCTCCTCAGTAACAGATGAGTGATACTGCTGGTAACTGTGGCTTGTCTCCTCAGTAACAGATGAGTGATACTGCTGGTAACTGTGGCTTGTCTCCTCAGTAACAGATGAGTGATACTGCTGGTAACTGTGGCTTGTCTCCTTAGTAACAGATGATCGATACTGCTGGTAACTGTGGCTTGTCTCCTCAGTAACAGATGAGTAATACTGCTGGTAACTGTGGCTTGTCTCCTCAGTAACAGATGAGTGATACTGCTGGTAACTGTGACTTGTCTCCTCAGTAACAGATGAGCGATACTGCTGGTAACTGTGGCTTGTCTCCTCAGTAACAGATGAGCGATACTGCTGGTAACTGTGGCTTGTCTCCTCAGCAACAGATGAGTGATACTGCTGGTAACTGTGGCTTGTCTCCTCAGTAACAGATGAGCGATACTGCTGGTAACTGTGACTTGTCTCCTCAGTAACAGATGAGTGATACTGCTGGTAACTGTGGCTTGTCTCCTCGGTAACAGATGAGTGATACTGCTGGTAACTGTGGCTTGTCTCCTCAGTAACAGATGAGTGATACTGCTGGTAACTGTGACTTGTCTCCTCAGTAACAGATGAGCGATACTGCTGGTAACTGTGGCTTGTCTCCTCAGTAACAGATGAGTGATACTGCTGGTAACTGTGGCTTGTCTCCTCAGCAACAGATGAGTGATACTGCTGGTAACTGTGGTTTGTCTCCTCAGTAACAGATGAGTGATACTGCTGGTAACTGTGGCTTGTCTCCTCAGTAACAGATGAGCGATACTGCTGGTAACTGTGGCTTGTCTCCTCAGTAACAGATGAGTGATACTGCTGGTAACTGTGGCTTGTCTCCTCAGTAACAGATGAGTGATACTGCTGGTAACTGTGGCTTGTCTCCTCAGTAACAGATGAGTGATACTGCTGGTAACTGTGGCTTGTCTCCTCAGTAACAGATGAGTGATACTGCTGGTAACTGTGACTTGTCTCCTCAGTAACAGATGAGTGATACTGCTGGTAACTGTGACTTGTCTCCTCAGTAACAGATGAGTGATACTGCTGGTAACTGTGACTTGTCTCCTCAGTAACAGATGAGTGATACTGCTGGTAACTGTGGCTTGTCTCCTCGGTAACAGATGAGTGATACTGCTGGTAACTGTGGCTTGTCTCCTCAGTAACAGATGAGTGATACTGCTGGTAACTGTGGCTTGTCTCCTCAGTAACAGATGAGTGATACTGCTGGTAACTGTGGTTTGTCTCCTCAGTAACAGATGAGTGATACTGCTGGTAACTGTGGCTTGTCTCCTCAGCAACAGATGAGTGATACTGCTGGTAACTGTGGTTTGTCTCCTCAGTAACAGATGAGTGATACTGCTGGTAACTGTGGCTTGTCTCCTCAGTAACAGATGAGTGATACTGCTGGTAACTGTGGCTTGTCTCCTCAGTAACAGATGAGTGATACTGCTGGTAACTGTGGCTTGTCTCCTCAGTAACAGATGAGTGATACTGCTGGTAACTGTGCCTTGACTCCTCGGTAACAGATGAGTGATACTGCTGGTAACTGTGGCTTGTCTCCTCAGTAACAGATGAGTGATACTGCTGGTAACTGTGGCTTGTCTCCTCGGTAACAGATGAGTGATACTGCTGGTAACTGTGGCTTGTCTCCTCAGTAACAGATGAGTGATACTGCTGGTAACTGTGGCTTGTCTCCTCAGTAACAGATGAGTGATACTGCTGGTAACTGTGGCTTGTCTCCTCAGTAACAGATGAGTAATACTGCTGGTAACTGTGGCTTGTCTCCTCAGTAACAGATGAGTGATACTGCTGGTAACTGTGACCTGACTCCCCAGCAAAAGATGAGTGACACCGCTGGTAACTGTGGCCTGACTCCTCAGCAAAAGATGAGTGACACTGCTGGTAACTGTGGCTTGTCTCCTCAGTAACAGATGAGTGATACTGCTGGTAACTGTGGCTTGTCTCCTCAGTAACAGATGAGCGATACTGCTGGTAACTGTGGCTTGTCTCCTCAGTAACAGATGAGCGATACTGCTGGTAACTGTGGCTTGTCTCCTCAGTAACAGATGAGTAATACTGCTGGTAACTGTGGCTTGTCTCCTCAGCAACAGATGAGTGATACTGCTGGTAACTGTGGCTTGTCTCCTCAGTAACAGATGAGCGATACTGCTGGTAACTGTGGCTTGTCTCCTCAGTAACAGATGAGTGATACTGCTGGTAACTGTGGCTTGTCTCCTCAGCAACAGATGAGTGATACTGCTGGTAACTGTGGCTTGTCTCCTCAGTAACAGATGAGTGATACTGCTGGTAACTGTGGCTTGACTCCTCAGTAACAGATGAGTAATACTGCTGGTAACTGTGGCTTGTCTCCTCAGTAACAGATGAGTGATACTGCTGGTAACTGTGGCTTGACTCCTCAGTAACAGGTGAGTGATACTGCTGGTAACTGTGGCTTGTCTCCTCAGTAACAGATGAGTGATACTGCTGGTAACTGTGGCTTGTCTCCTCAGTAACAGATGAGCGATACTGCTGGTAACTGTGGCTTGTCTCCTCAGTAACAGATGAGTGATACTGCTGGTAACTGTGGCTTGTCTCCTCAGTAACAGATGAGTAATACTGCTGGTAACTGTGGCTTGTCTCCTCAGCAACAGATGAGTGATACTGCTGGTAACTGTGGCTTGTCTCCTCAGCAACAGATGAGTGATACTGCTGGTAACTGTGGCTTGTCTCCTCGGTAACAGATGAGCGACACTGCTGGTAACTGTGGCTTGTCTCCTCAGTAACAGATGAGTGATACTGCTGGTAACTGTGGCTTGTCTCCTCAGTAACAGATGAGCGATACTGCTGGTAACTGTGGCTTGTCTCCTCAGCAACAGATGAGTGATACTGCTGGTAACTGTGGCTTGTCTCCTCAGCAACAGATGAGTGATACTGCTGGTAACTGTGGCTTGACTCCTCAGTAACAGATGAGTGATACTGCTGGTAACTGTGGCTTGTCTCCTCAGCAACAGATGAGTGATACTGCTGGTAACTGTGGCTTGTCTCGTCAGCAATAGATGAGTGATACTGCTGGTAACTGTGGCTTGTCTCCTCAGCAACAGATGAGCGACACTGCTGGTAACTGTGACTTGACTCCTGGGTAACAGATGAGCGATACTGCTGGTAACTGTGACTTGTCTCCTCAGTAACAGATGAGTGATACTGCTGGTAACTGTGGCTTGTCTCCTCAGCAACAGATGAGTGATACTGCTGGTAACTGTGGCTTGTCTCCTCAGTAACAGATGAGTGATACTGCTGGTAACTGTGGCTTGTCTCCTCAGCAACAGATGAGTAATACTGCTGGTAACTGTGGCTTGTCTCCTCAGTAACAGATGAGTGATACTGCTGGTAACTGTGGCTTGTCTCCTCAGCAACAGATGAGTAATACTGCTGGTAACTGTGGCTTGTCTCCTCAGCAACAGATGAGTAATACTGCTGGTAACTGTGGCTTGTCTCCTCAGTAACAGATGAGTGATACTGCTGGTAACTGTGGCTTGTCTCCTCAGTAACAGATGAGTGATACTGCTGGTAACTGTGGCTTGTCTCCTCAGTAACAGATGAGTGATACTGCTGGTAACTGTGGCTTGTCTCCTCAGTAACAGATGAGTGATACTGCTGGTAACTGTGGCTTGTCTCCTCAGTAACAGATGAGTGATACTGCTGGTAACTGTGGCTTGTCTCCTCAGCAACAGATGAGCGATACTGCTGGTAACTGTGGCTTGTCTCCTCAGCAACAGATGAGTGATACTGCTGGTAACTGTGGCTTGTCTCCTCGGTAACAGATGAGCGATACTGCTGGTAACTGTGGCTTGTCTCCTCAGTAACAGATGAGTGATACTGCTGGTAACTGTGGCTTGTCTCCTCAGTAACAGATGAGTGATACAGCTGGTAACTGTGGCTTGTCTCCTCGGTAACAGATGAGTGATACTGCTGGTAACTGTGGCTTGTCTCCTCAGTAACAGATGAGTGATACTGCTGGTAACTGTGGCTTGTCTCCTCGGTAACAGATGAGCGATACTGCTGGTAACTGTGGCTTGTCTCCTCAGTAACAGATGAGTGATACTGCTGGTAACTGTGGCTTGTCTCCTCAGTAACAGATGAGTGATACTGCTGGTAACTGTGGCTTGTCTCCTCGGTAACAGATGAGTGATACTGCTGGTAACTGTGGCTTGTCTCCTCAGTAACAGATGAGTGATACTGCTGGTAACTGTGGCTTGTCTCCTCGGTAACAGATGAGTGATACTGTTGGTAACTGTGGCTTGTCTCCTCAGTAACAGATGAGTGATACTGCTGGTAACTGTGGCTTGTCTCCTCAGCAACAGATGAGTGATACTGCTGGTAACTGTGGCTTGTCTCCTCAGTAACAGATGAGTGATACTGCTGGTAACTGTGGCTTGTCTCCTCAGTAACAGATGAGTGATACTGCTGGTAACTGTGGCTTGTCTCCTCAGTAACAGATGAGTGATACTGCTGGTAACTGTGGCTTGTCTCCTCAGTAACAGATGAGTGATACTGCTGGTAACTGTGGCTTGTCTCCTCAGCAACAGATGAGTGATACTGCTGGTAACTGTGGCTTGTCTCCTCAGCAACAGATGAGTGATACTGCTGGTAACTGTGGCTTGTTTCCTCAGTAACAGATGAGTGATACTGCTGGTAACTGTGGCTTGTCTCCTCAGTAACAGATGAGTGATACTGCTGGTAACTGTGGCTTGTCTCCTCAGTAACAGATGAGTGATACTGCTGGTAACTGTGGCTTGTCTCCTCAGTAACAGATGAGCGATACTGCTGGTAACTGTGGCTTGTCTCCTCAGTAACAGATGAGTGATACTGCTGGTAACTGTGGCTTGTCTCCTCAGTAACAGATGAGCGATACTGCTGGTAACTGTGGCTTGTCTCCTCAGTAACAGATGAGTGATACTGCTGGTAACTGTGGCTTGTCTCCTCAGTAACAGATGAGTGATACTGCTGGTAACTGTGGCTTGTCTCCTCAGTAACAGATGAGTGATACTGCTGGTAACTGTGACTTGTCTCCTCGGTAACAGATGAGTGATACTGCTGGAAACTGTGGCATGACTCCCCAGCAACAGATGAGTGATACTGCTGGTAACTGTGGCTTGTCTCCTCAGCAACAGATGAGTGATACTGCTGGTAACTGTGGCTTGTCTCCTCAGCAACAGATGAGTGATACTGCTGGTAACTGTGGCTTGTCTCCTCGGTAACAGATGAGTGATACTGCTGGTAACTGTGGCTTGTCTCCTCAGTAACAGATGAGTGATACTGCTGGTAACTGTGGCTTGTCTCCTCAGTAACAGATGAGTGATACTGCTGGTAACTGTGGCTTGTCTCCTCAGTAACAGATGAGTAATACTGCTGGTAACTGTGGCTTGTCTCCTCAGTAACAGATGAGTGATACTGCTGGTAACTGTGGCTTGTCTCCTCAGTAACAGATGAGTGATACTGCTGGTAACTGTGGCTTGACTCCTCAGCAACAGATGAGTGATACTGCTGGTAACTGTGGCTTGACTCCTGGGTAACAGATGAGTGATACTGCTGGTAACTGTGGCTTGTCTCCTCAGTAACAGATGAGTGATACTGCTGGTAACTGTGGCTTGTCTCCTCAGTAACAGATGAGTGATACTGCTGGTCACTGTGGCTTGTCTCCTCAGCAACAGATGAGTGATACTGCTGGTAACTGTGGCTTGTCTCCTCAGTAACAGATGAGTGATACTGCTGGTCACTGTGGCTTGTCTCCTCAGCAACAGATGAGTGATACTGCTGGTAACTGTGGCTTGTCTCCTCAGCAACAGATGAGCGATACTGCTGGTAACTGTGGCTTGTCTCCTCGGCAACAGATGAGTGATACTGCTGGTAACTGTGGCTTGTCTCCTCAGTAACAGATGAGTGATACTGCTGGTAACTGTGGCTTGTCTCCTCAGTAACAGATGAGTGATACTGCTGGTAACTGTGGCTTGACTCCTCGGTAACAGATGAGCGATACTGCTGGTAACTGTGGCTTGTCTCCACGGCAACAGATGAGTGATACTGCTGGTAACTGTGGCTTGTCTCCTCGGCAACAGATGAGTGATACTGCTGGTAACTGTGGCTTGTCTCCTCAGTAACAGATGAGTGATACTGCTGGTAACTGTGGCTTGACTCCTCGGTAACAGATGAGCGATACTGCTGGTAACTGTGGCTTGTCTCCACGGCAACAGATGAGTGATACTGCTGGTAACTGTGGCTTGACTCCTCGGTAACAGATGAGTGATACTGCTGGTAACTGTGGCTTGACTCCTGGGTAACAGATGAGCGATACTGCTGGTAACTGTGGCTTGACTCCTCAGCAACAGATGAGCGATACTGCTGGTAACTGTGGCTTGTCTCCTCGGCAACAGATGATGGATACTGCTGGTAACTGTGGCTTGTCTCCTCGGCAACAGATGAGCGATACTGCTGGTAACTGTGGCTTGTCTCCTCGGCAACAGATGAGTGATACTGGTGGTAACTGTGGCTTGACTCCTCGGTAACAGATGAGCGATACTGCTGGTAACTGTGGCTTGACTCCTCGGTAACAGATGAGCGATACTGCTGGTAACTGTGGCTTGACTCCTCAGCAACAGATGAGTGATACTGCTGGTAACTGTGGCTTGTCTCCTCAGTAACAGATGAGTGATACTGCTGGTAACTGTGGCTTGACTCCTCAGCAACAGATGAGCGATACTGCTGGTAACTGTGGCTTGTCTCCTCGGCAACAGATGATCGATACTGCTGGTAACTGTGGCTTGTCTCCTCGGCAACAGATGAGCGATACTGCTGGTAACTGTGGCTTGTCTCCTCGGCAACAGATGAGTGATACTGGTGGTAACTGTGGCTTGACTCCTCGGTAACAGATGAGCGATACTGCTGGTAACTGTGGCTTGACTCCTGGGTAACAGATGAGCGATACTGCTGGTAACTGTGGCTTGACTCCTCAGCAACAGATGAGTGATACTGCTGGTAACTGTGGCTTGTCTCCTCAGTAACAGATGAGTGATACTGCTGGTAACTGTGGCTTGTCTCCTCAGCAACAGATGAGTGATAATGCTGGTAACTGTGGCTTGACTCCTCGGCAACAGATGAGCAATAGTGCTGGTAACTGTGGCTTGACTCCTCGGTAACAGATCAGCGATACTGCTGGTAACTGTGGCTTGACTCCTCAGCAACAGAAGAGTAATACTGCTGGTAACTGTGGCTTGACTCCTCTGCAACAGATGAGTGATACTGCTGGTAACTGTGGCATGACTCCTCGGCAACAGATGAGCAATACTGCTGGAAACTGTGCCTTGACTCCTCGGTAACAGATCAGCAATACTGCTGGTAACTGTGGCTTGACTCCTCAGCAACAAAAGAGTAATACTGCTGGTAACTGTGGCTTGACTCCTCTGCAACAGATGAGTGATACTGCTGGTAACTGTGGCTTGACTCCTCGGCAACAGATGAGCGATACTGCTCGTAACTGTGGCTTGACTCCTCAGCAACAGAAGAGTAATACTGCTGATAACTGTGTCTTGACTCCTCAGCAACAGATGAGTGATACTGCTGGTAACTGTGGCTTGTCTCCTCAGTAACAGATGAGTGATACTGCTGGTAACTGTGGCTTGTCTCCTCAGCAACAGATGAGTGATACTGCTGGTAACTGTGGCTTGACTCCTCGGCAACAGATGAGCAATAGTGCTGGTAACTGTGGCTTGACTCCTCGGTAACAGATCAGCGATACTGCTGGTAACTGTGGCTTGACTCCTCTGCAACAGATGAGTGATACTGCTGGTAACTGTGGCTTGACTCCTCGGCAACAGATGAGCAATACTGCTGGTAACTGTGCCTTGACTCCTCGGTAACAGATCAGCAATACTGCTGGTAACTGTGGCTTGACTCCTCAGCAACAAAAGAGTAATACTGCTGGTAACTGTGGCTTGACTCCTCTGCAACAGATGAGTGATACTACTGGTAACTGTGGCTTGACTCCTCTGCAACAGATGAGTGATACTGCTGGTAACTGTGGCTTGACTCCTCGGCAACAGATGAGCGATACTGCTCGTAACTGTGGCTTGACTCCTCAGCAACAGAAGAGTAATACTGCTGATAACTGTGGTGTGACTCCTCAGCAACAGATGAGTGATACTGCTGGTAACTGTGGCTTGTCTCCTCAGTAACAGATGAGTGATACTGCTGGTAACTGTGGCTTGTCTCCTCAGCAACAGATGAGTGATACTGCTGGTAACTGTGGCTTGACTCCTCGGCAACAGATGAGCAATAGTGCTGGTAACTGTGGCTTGACTCCTCGGTAACAGATCAGCGATACTGCTGGTAACTGTGGCTTGACTCCTCAGCAACAGAAGAGTAATACTGCTGGTAACTGTGGCTTGACTCCTCTGCAACAGATGAGTGATACTGCTGGTAACTGTGGCTTGACTCCTCGACAACAGATGAGCAATACTGTTGGTAACTGTGCCTTGACTCCTCCGTAACAGATGAGTGATACTGCTGGTAACTGTGGCTTGACTCCTCAGCAACAGAAGAGTAATACTGCTGGTAACTGTGGCTTGACTCCTCTGCAACAGATGAGTGATACTGCTGGTAACTGTGGCTTGACTCCTCTGCAACAGATGAGTGATACTGCTGGTAACTGTGGCTTGACTCCTCAGCAACAGAAGAGTAATACTGCTGATAACAGTGGCTTGACTCCTCTGCAACAGATGAGTGATACTGCTGGTAACTGTGGCTTGTCTCCTCAGCAACAGATGAGTGATACTGCTGGTAACTGTGGCTTGTCTCCTCAGTAACAGATGAGTGATACTGCTGGTAACTGTGGCTTGACTCCTCGGCAACAGATGAGCAATACTGCTGGTAACTGTGGCTTGACTGCTCGGTAACAGATCAGCGATACTGCTGGTAACTGTGGATTGACTCCTCAGCAACAGAAGAGTAATACTGCTGGTAACTGTGGCTTGACTCCTCTGCAACAGATGAGCAATACTGCTGGTAACTGTGGCTTGACTCCTCGGTAACAGATCAGCGATACTGCTGGTAACTGTGGCTTGACTCCTCAGCAACAGATGAGTGATACTGCTGGTAACTGTGGCTTGACTCCTCGGCAACAGATGAGCAATACTGCTGGTAACTGTGGCTTGACTCCTCGGTAACAGATCAGCGATACTGCTGGTAACTGTGGCTTGACTCCTCAGCAACAGAAGAGTAATACTGCTGGTAACTGTCGCTTGACTCCTCTGCAACAGATGAGTGATACTGCTGGTAACTGTGGCTTGACTCCTCGGCAACAGATGAGCGATACTGCTGGTAACTGTGGCTTGTCCCCTCAGCAACAGATGAGCGATACTGCTGCTAACTGTGGCTTGTCTCCTCTCCAACAGATCAGCGATACTGCTGGTAACTGTGGCTTGACTCCTCAGCAACAGATGAGCGGTACTGCTGGTAACTGTGGCTTGACTCTTGGGTAACAGATGATCGATACTGCTGGTAACTGTGGCTTGACTCCTCAGCAACAGATGAGTGATACTGCTGGTAACTGTGACTTGTCTCCTCTCCAACAGATCAGCGATACTGCTGGTAACTGTGGCTTGACTCCTCAGCAACAGATGAGCGGTACTGCTGGTAACTGTGGCTTGACTCCTCAGCAACAGAAGAGTAATACTGCTGGTAACTGTCGCTTGACTCCTCTGCAACAGATGAGTGATACTGCTGGTAACTGTGACTTGTCTCCTCGGCAGCAGATGAGCGATACTGCTGGTAACTGTGGCTTGTCTCCTCGGCAGCAGATGAGCGATACTGCTGGTAACTGTGGCTTGACTCCTCGGTAACAGATGAGTGATACTGCTGGTAACTGAGGCTTGTCTCCTCTCCAACAGATCAGCGATACTGCTGGTAACTGTGGCTTGACTCCTCAGCAACAGATGAGTGACACTGCTGGTAACTGTGGCTTGACTCCTCACCAGCAGATGAGCGACACTGCTGGTAACTGTGGCTTGACTCCTCAGCAACAGATGAGCGATACTGCTGGAAACTGTGGCTTGACTCCTCGGCAACAGATGAGCGATACTGCTGGTAACTGTGGCTTGTCTCCTCAGCAACAGATGAGCGATACTGCTGGTACTGTGGCTTGTCTCCTCGGCAACAGATGAGTGATACTGCTGGGAACTGTGGCTTGACTCCTCGGCAACAGATGAGCGATACTGCTGGTAACTGTGGCTTGACTCCTCGGCAACAGATCAGCGATACTGCTGGTAACTGTGGCTTGTCTCCTTTGTAACAGATGAGCAATACTGCTGGTAACTGTGGCTTGACTCCTTGACAACAGATGAGTGATACTGCTGGTAACTGTGGCTTGACTCCTCGGTAACAGATGAGCGGTACTGCTGGTAACTGTGGCTTGACTCCTCGGCAACAGATCAGCGATACTGCTGGTAACTGTGGCTTGTCTCCTCGGCAACAGATCAGCAACACTGCTGGTAACTGTGGCTTGTCTCCTCGGCAACAGATGAGCGATACTGCTGGTAACTGTGGCTTGTCTCCTCGGCAACAGATGAGTGATACTGCTGGTAACTGTGGCTTGTCTCCTCGGCAACAGATGAGTGATACTGCTGGTAACTGTGGCTTGTCTCCTCTGCAACAGATGAGTGATACTGCTGGTAACTGTGGCTTGACTTGTCGGCAACAGATGAGCGATACTGCTGGTAACTGTGGCTTGTCTCCTCAGCAACAGATGAGCGATACTGCTGCTAACTGTGGCTTGACACCTCGGCAACAGATGAGTGATACTGCTGGTAACTGTGGCTTGACTCCTCAGCAACAGATGAGTGATACTACTGGTAACTGTGGCTTGACTCCTCAGGAACAGATGAGTGATACTGCTGGTAACTGTGGCTTGACTCCTCAGCAACAGATGATCGATACTGCTGGTAACTGTGGCTTGACTCCTTGACAACAGATGAGCGATAGTGCTGGTAACTGTGGCTTGTCTCCTCAGCAACAGATGATTGATACTGCTGGTAACTGTGGCTTGTCTCCTCGGTAACAGATGAGCGACACTGCTGGTAACTGTGGCTTGTCTCCTCGGCAACAGATGAGTGATACTGCTGGTAACTGTGTCTTGACTCCTCGGTAACAGATGAGTGATACTGCTGGTAACTGTGGCTTGTCTCCTCGGCAACAGATCAGCGATACTGCTGGTAACTGTGGCTTGACTCCTCGGCAACAGATGAGCGATACTGCTGGTAACTGTGGCTTGACTCCTCGGCAACAGATGAGCGATACTGCTGGTAACTGTGGCTTGACTCCTCGGTAACAGATGAGCGATACTGCTGGTAACTGTGGCTTGTCTCCTCAGTAACAGATGAGCGATACTGCTGGTAACTGTGGCTTGTCTCCTCAGCAACAGATGAGTGATACTTCTGGTAATTGTGGCTTGACTCCTCAGCAACAGAAGAGCGATACTGCTGGTAACTGTGGCTTGTCTCCTCGATAAGAGATGAGCGATACTGCTGGTAACTGTGGCTTGACTTTTTGGCAACAGATGAGCAATACTGCTGTTAACTGTGGCTTGACTCCTCGGTAACAGATGAGCGACACTGCTGGTAACTGTGGCTTGTCTCCTCGGCAGCAGATGAGTGATACTGCTGGTAACTGTGGCTTGTCTCCACGGCAGCAGATGAGCGACACTGCTGGTAACTGTGGCTTGACTCCTCGGTAACAGATGTGCGATACTGCTGGTAACTGTGGCTTGTCTCCTCTCCAACAGATCAGCGATACTGCTGGTAACTGTGGCTTGACTCCTCAGCAACAGATGAGTGAGACTGCTGGTAACTGTGGCTTGACTCCTCAGCAGCAGATGAGCGACACTGCTGGTAACTGTGGCTTGAATCCTCAGCAACAGATGAGCGATACTGCTGGTAACTGTGGCTTGACTCCTCGGCAACAGATGAGCGATACTGCTGGTAACTGTGGCTTGTCTCCTCGGCAACAGATGAGTGATACTGCTGGTAACTGTGGCTTGGCTCCTCGGCAACAGATGAGCGATACTGCTGGTAACTGTGGCTTGACTCCTCGGCAACAGATCAGCGATACTGCTGGTAACTGTGGCTTGTCTCCTTTGTAACAGATCAGCAATACTTCTGGTTACTGTGGCTTGACTCCTTGACAACAGATGAGTGATACGGCTGGTAACTGTGGCTTGACTCCTCGGCAACAGATGAGCGATACTGCTGGTAACTGTGGCTTGTCTCCTCGGCAACAGATGAGTGATACTGCTGGTAACTGTGGCTTGACTCCTCAGCAACAGATGAGTGATACTACTGGTAACTGTGGCTTGACTCCTCAGGAACAGATGAGTGATACTGCTGGTAACTGTGGCTTGACTCCTCAGCAACAGATGAGTGATTCTGCTGGTAACTGTGGCTTGACTCCTTGACAACAGATGAGCGATAGTGCTGGTAACTGTGGCTTGTCTCCTCAGCAACAGATGATTGATACTGCTGGTAACTGTGACTTGTCTCCTCGGTAACAGATGAGCGACACTGCTGGTAACTGTGGCTTGTCTCCTCGGCAACAGATGAGTGATACTGCTGGTAACTGTGGCTTGTCTCCTCGGCAACAGATCAGCGATACTGCTGGTAACTGTGGCTTGTCTCCTCAGTAACAGATGAGTGATACTGCTGGTAACTGTGGCTTGTCTCCTCAGTAACAGATGAGTGATACTTCTGGTAATTGTGGCTTGACTCCTCGGCAACAGATGAGCGATACTGCTGGTAACTGTGGCTTGACTCCTCGGCAACAGATGAGCGATACTGCTGGTAACTGTGGCTTGACTCCTCGGTAACAGATGAGCAATACTGCTGGTAACTGTGGCTTGACTGCTCGGCAACAGATGAGCGATACTGCTGGTAACTGTGGCTTGTCTCCTCGGCAACAGATGAGTGATACTGCTGGTAACTGTGGCTTGGCTCCTCGGCAACAGATGAGCGATACTGCTGGTAACTGTGGCTTGACTCCTCGGCAACAGATCAGCGATACTGCTGGTAACTGTGGCTTGTCTCCTTTGTAACAGATCAGCAATACTTCTGGTTACTGTGGCTTGACTCCTTGACAACAGATGAGTGATACGGCTGGTAACTGTGGCTTGACTCCTCGGTAACAGATGAGCGGTACTGCTGGTAACTGTGGATTGACTCCTCGGCAACAGATCAGCGATACTGCTGATAACTGTGGCTTGTTTCCTCGGCAACAGATCAGCGACACTGCTGGTAACTGTGGCTTGTCTCCTCGGCAACAGATGAGCGATACTGCTGGTAACTGTGGCTTGTCTCCTCGGCAACAGATGAGTGATACTGCTGGTAACTGTGGCTTGTCTCCTCGGCAACAGATGAGTGATACTGCTGGTAACTGTGGCTTGTCTCCTCTGCAACAGATGAGTGATACTGCTGGTAACTGTGGCTTGACTCCTCGGCAACAGATGAGCGATACTGCTGGTAACTGTAGCTTGACTCCTCGGCAGCAGATGAGTGATACTTCTGGTAACTGTGGCTTGTATACTCAGCAACAGATGAGTGATACTTCTGGTAATTGTGGCTTGACTCCTCAGCAACAGAAGAGCGATACTGCTGGTAACTGTGGCTTGTCTCCTCGATAAGAGATGAGCGATACTGCTGGTAACTGTGGCTTCACTTTTTGGCAACAGATGAGCAATACTGCTGTTAACTGTGGCTTGTCTCCTCAGTAACAGATGAGTGATACTGCTGGTAACTGTGGCTTGTCTCCTCAGTAACAGATGAGCGATACTGCTGGTAACTGTGGCTTGTCTCCTCAGTAACAGATGAGTGATACTGCTGGTAACTGTGGCTTGTCTCCTCAGCAACAGATGAGTGATACTGCTGGTAACTGTGGCTTGTCTCCTCAGTAACAGATGAGTGATACTGCTGGTAACTGTGGCTTGTCTCCTCAGCAACAGATGAGTGATACTGCTGGTAACTGTGGCTTGTCTCCTCAGCAACAGATGAGCGATACTGCTGGTAACTGTGGCTTGACTCCTGGGTAACAGATGATCGATACTGCTGGTAACTGTGGCTTGTCTCCTCAGTAACAGATGAGTGATACTGCTGGTAACTGTGGCTTGTCTCCTCAGCAACAGATGAGTGATACTGCTGGTAACTGTGGCTTGTCTCCTCAGCAACAGATGAGCGATACTGCTGGTAACTGTGGCTTGACTCCTGGGTAACAGATGATCGATACTGCTGGTAACTGTGGCTTGTCTCCTCAGTAACAGATGAGCGATACTGCTGGTAACTGTGGCTTGTCTCCTCGGCAACAGATGAGCAATACTGCTGGTAACTGTGGCTTGACTCCTCGGTAACAGATGAGCAATACTGCTGGTAACTGTGGCTTGTCTCCTTAGCAACAGATGAGTGATACTGCTGGTAACTGTGGCTTGTCTCCTCAGCAACAGAAGAGTGATACTGCTGGTAACTGTGGCTTGTCTCCTCGGCAGCAGATGAGTGATACTGCTGGTAACTGTGGCTTGACTCCTCGGTAACAGATGAGTGATACTGCTGGTAACTGTGGCTTGACTCCTCAGCAACAGAAGAGAAATACTGCTGGTAACTGTGGCTTGTCTCCTCAGCAACAGATGAGTGATACTGCTGGTAACTGTGGCTTGACTCCTCAGCAACAGATGAGCGATACTGCTGGTAACTGTGGCTTGACTCCTGGGTAACAGATGATCGATACTGCTGGTAACTGTGGCTTGACTCCTCGGCAACAGATGAGCAATACTGCTGGTAACTGTGGCTTGACTCCTCGGTAACAGATGAGCAATACTGCTGGTAACTGTGGCTTGTCTCCTTAGCAACAGATGAGTGATACTGCTGGTAACTGTGGCTTGTCTCCTCAGTAACAGATGAGTGATACTGCTGGTAACTGTGGCTTGACTCCTCAGCAACAGAAGAGAAATACTGCTGGTAACTGTGGCTTGACTCCTCTGCAACAGATGAGTGATATTGCTGGTAACTGTGGCTTGACTCCTCAGTAACAGATGAGCGATACTGCTGGTAACTGTGGCTTGACTCCTCAGCAACAGAAGAGAAATACTGCTGGTAACTGTGGCTTGACTCCTCTGCAACAGATGAGTGATATTGCTGGTAACTGTGGCTTGACTCCTCAGTAACAGATGAGTGATACTGCTGGTAACTGTGGCTTGTCTCCTCAGTAACAGATGAGTGATACTGCTGGTAACTGTGGCTTGTCTCCTCAGTAACAGATGAGTGATACTGCTGGTAACTGTGGCTTGTCTCCTCAGTAACAGATGAGCGATACTGCTGGTAACTGTGGCTTGTCTCCTCAGTAACAGATGAGTGATACTGCTGGTAACTGTAGCTTGTCTCCTCGGTAACAGATGAGCGATACTGCTGGTAACTGTGGCTTGTCTCCTCGGCAGCAGATGAGTGATACTGCTGGTAACTGTGGCTTGACTCCTCGGCAACAGAAGAGAAATACTGCTGGTAACTGTGGCTTGTCTCCTCTGCAACAGATGAGTGATATTGCTGGTAACTGTGGCTTGACTCCTCAGCAACAGATGAGTGATATTGCTGGTAACTGTGGCTTGACTCCTCAGCAACAGATGAGCAATACTGCTGGTAACTGTGGCTTGTCTCCTCAGCAACAGATGAGTGATACTGCTGGTAACTGTGGCTTGACTCCTGGGTAACAGATGAGCGATACTGCTGGTAACTGTGGCTTGACTCCTCAGCAACAGAAGAGAAATACTGCTGGTAACTGTGGCTTGTCTCCTCTGCAACAGATGAGTGACATTGCTGGTAACTGTGGCTTGACTCCTCAGCAACAGATGAGTGATATTGCTGGTAACTGTGGCTTGACTCCTCAGCAACAGATGAGCAATACTGCTGGTAACTGTGGCTTGTCTCCTCAGCAACAGATGAGTGATACTGCTGGTAACTGTGGCTTGACTCCTGGGTAACAGATGAGCGATACTGCTGGTAACTGTGGCTTGACTCCTCGGCAACAGATGACTGATACTGCTGGTAACTGTGGCTTGTCTCCTCAGTAACAGATGAGTGATACTGCTGGTAACTGTGGCTTGTCTCCTCAGTAACAGATGAGCGATACTGCTGGTAACTGTGGCTTGTCTCCTCAGTAACAGATGAGTGATACTGCTGGTAACTGTGGCTTGTCTCCTCAGTAACAGATGAGTGATACTGCTGGTAACTGTGGCTTGTCTCCTCAGTAACAGATGAGTGATACTGCTGGTAACTGTGACTTGTCTCCTCAGTAACAGATGAGCGGTACTGCTGGTAACTGTGGCTTGACTCCTCAGCAACAGATGAGTGATACTGCTGGTAACTGTGGCTTGTCTCCTCGGTAACAGATGAGCGATACTGCTGGTAACTGTGGCTTGTCTCCTCAGTAACAGATGAGTGATACTGCTGGTAACTGTGGCTTGACTCCTCAGCAACAGATGAGTGATACTGCTGGTAACTGTGGCTTGTCTCCTCAGTAACAGATGAGTGATACTGCTGGTAACTGTGGCTTGTCTCCTCAGTAACAGATGAGTGATACTGATGGTAACTGTGGCTTGTCTCCTCAGTAACAGATGAGTGATTCTGCTGGTAACTGTTGCTTGTCTCCTCAGTAACAGATGAGTAATACTGCTGGTAACTGTGGCTTGACTCCTCAGCAACAGATGAGTGATACTGCTGGTAACTGTGGCTTGTCTCCTCAGTAACAGATGAGTGATACTGCTGGTAACTGTGGCTTGTCTCCTCAGTAACAGATGAGCGATACTGCTGGTAACTGTGGCTTGTCTCCTCAGCAACAGACGAGTGATACTGCTGGTAACTGTGGCTTGTCTCCTCAGTAACAGATGAGTGATACTGCTGGTAACTGTGGCTTGTCTCCTCAGCAACAGATGAGCGATACTGCTGGTAACTGTGGCTTGTCTCCTCAGCAACAGATGAGCGATACTGCTGGTAACTGTGGCTTGTCTCCTCAGCAACAGATGAGCGATACTGCTGGTAACTGTGGCTTGTCTCCTCAGCAACAGATGAGCGATTCTGCTGGTAACTGTGGCTTGACTCCTCAGTAACAGATGAGTGATACTGCTGGTAACTGTGGCTTGTCTCCTCGGCAGCAGATGAGTGATACTGCTGGTAACTGTGGCTTGTCTCCTCAGTAACAGATGAGTAATACTGCTGGTAACTGTGGCTTGTCTCCTCAGTAACAGATGAGTGATACTGCTGGTAACTGTGGCTTGTCTCCTCGGCAGCAGATGAGTGATACTGCTGGTAACTGTGGCTTGTCTCCTCAGTAACAGATGAGTGATATTGCTGGTAACTGTGGCTTGTCTCCTCAGCAACAGATGAGCGATACTGCTGATAACTGTGGCTTGTCTCCTCAGTAACAGATGAGTGATACTGCTGGTAACTGTGGCTTGTCTCCTCAGTAACAGATGAGTGATACTGCTGGTAACTGTGGCTTGTCTCCTCAGCAACAGATGAGTGATACTGCTGGTAACTGTGGCTTGTCTCCTCAGCAACAGATGAGTGATACTGCTGGTAACTGTGGCTTGTCTCCTCAGTAACAGATGAGTGATATTGCTGGTAACTGTGGCTTGACTCCTGGGTAACAGATGAGCGATACTGCTGGTAACTGTGGCTTGACTCCTGGGTAACAGATGAGTGATACTGCTGGTAACTGTGGCTTGTCTCCTCAGTAACAGATGAGTGATACTGCTGGTAACTGTGGCTTGTCTCCTCAGTAACAGATGAGCGATACTGCTGGTAACTGTGGCTTGTCTCCTCAGCAACAGATGAGTGATACTGCTGGTAACTGTGGCTTGACTCCTCTGCAACAGATGAGTGATATTGCTGGTAACTGTGGCTTGACTCCTCTGCAACAGATGAGTGATACTGCTGGTAACTGTGGCTTGTCTCCTCAGTAACAGATGAGTGATACTGCTGGTAACTGTGGCTTGTCTCCTCAGTAACAGATGAGTGATACTGCTGGTAACTGTGACTTGTCTCCTCGGTAACAGATGAGCGATACTGCTGGTAACTGTGGCTTGTCTCCTCAGCAACAGATGAGCGATACTGCTGGTAACTGTGGCTTGTCTCCTCAGTAACAGATGAGTGATACTGCTGGTAACTGTGGCTTGTCTCCTCAGTAACAGATGAGTGATACTGCTGGTAACTGTGGCTTGTCTCCTCAGTAACAGATGAGTGATACTGCTGGTAACTGTGGCTTGTCTCCTCAGCAACAGATGAGTGATACTGCTGGTAACTGTGGCTTGTCTCCTCAGTAACAGATGAGTGATATTGCTGGTAACTGTGGCTTGACTCCTGGGTAACAGATGAGCGATACTACTGGTAACTGTGGCTTGTCTCCTCAGTAACAGATGAGCGATACTGCTGGTAACTGTGGCTTGTCTCCTCAGTAACAGATGAGTGATACTGCTGGTAACTGTGGCTTGTCTCCTCAGCAACAGATGAGTGATATTGCTGGTAACTGTTGCTTGTCTCCTCAGTAACAGATGAGTGATACTGCTGGTAACTGTGGCTTGTCTCCTCAGCAACAGATGAGCGATACTGCTGGTAACTGTGGCTTGTCTCCTCAGTAACAGATGAGTGATACTGCTGGTAACTGTGGCTTCTCTTCTCAGTAACAGATGAGTGATACTGCTGGTAACTGTGGCTTGTCTCCTCAGTAACAGATGAGTGATACTGCTGGTAACTGTGGCTTGTCTCCTCAGTAACAGATGAGTGATACTGCTGGTAACTGTGACTTGTCTCCTCAGTAACAGATGAGCGATACTGCTGGTAACTGTGGCTTGTCTCCTCAGTAACAGATGAGTGATACTGCTGGTAACTGTGGCTTGTCTCCTCAGCAACAGATGAGCGATACTGCTGGTAACTGTGGCTTGTCTCCTCAGCAACAGATGAGCGATACTGCTGGTAACTGTGGCTTGTCTCCTCAGTAACAGATGAGTGATACTGCTGGTAACTGTGGCTTGACTCCTCTGCAACAGATGAGTGATATTGCTGGTAACTGTGGCTTGACTCCTCTGCAACAGATGAGTGATATTGCTGGTAACTGTGGCTTGTCTCCTCAGTAACAGATGAGCGATACTGCTGGTAACTGTGACTTGTCTCCTCGGTAACAGATGAGTGATACTGCTGGTAACTGTGGCTTGACTCCTCTGCAACAGATGAGTGATACTGCTGGTAACTGTGGCTTGACTCCTCTGCAACAGATGAGTGATATTGCTGGTAACTGTGGCTTGTCTCCTCAGTAACAGATGAGCGATACTGCTGGTAACTGTGGCTTGTCTCCTCAGTAACAGATGAGTGATACTGCTGGTAACTGTGGCTTGTCTCCTCAGCAACAGATGAGTGATACTGCTGGTAACTGTGGCTTGTCTCCTCAGTAACAGATGAGCGATACTGCTGGTAACTGTGGCTTGTCTCCTCAGTAACAGATGAGCGATACTGCTGGTAACTGTGGCTTGTCTCCTCAGTAACAGATGAGTGATACTGCTGGTAACTGTGGCTTGTCTCCTCAGTAACAGATGAGTGATACTGCTGGTAACTGTGGCTTGTCTCCTCAGCAACAGATGAGTGATACTGCTGGTAACTGTGGCTTGTCTCCTCAGCAACAGATGAGTGATACTGCTGGTAACTGTGGCTTGTCTCCTCAGTAACAGATGAGTGATACTGCTGGTAACTGTGGCTTGTCTCCTCAGTAACAGATGAGTGACACCGCTGGTAACTGTGGCCTGACTCCTCAGCAACAGATGAGTGATACTGCTGGTAACTGTGGCTTGTCTCCTCAGTAACAGATGAGTGACACTGCTGGTAACTGTGGCTTGTCTCCTCGGTAACAGATGAGCGATACTGCTGGTAACTGTGGCTTGTCTCCTCGGTAACAGATGAGCGATACTGCTGGTAACTGTGGCTTGTCTCCTCAGTAACAGATGAGTGATACTGCTGGTAACTGTGGGTTGACTCCTCAGTAACAGATGAGTGATACTGCTGGTAACTGTGGCTTGTCTCCTCAGTAACAGATGAGTGATACTGCTGGTAACTGTGGCTTGTCTCCTCAGCAACAGATGAGTGATACTGCTGGTAACTGTGGCTTGTCTCCTCAGTAACAGATGAGCGATACTGCTGGTAACTGTGGCTTGTTTCCTCAGTAACAGATGAGCGATACTGCTGGTAACTGTGACTTATCTCCTCAGCAACAGATGAGTGATACTGCTGGTAACTGTGGCTTGTCTCCTCAGTAACAGATGAGCGATACTGCTGGTAACTGTAGCTTGTCTCCTCAGCAACAGATGAGTGATACTGCTGGTAACTGTGGCTTGTCTCCTCAGCAACAGATGAGTGATACTGCTGGTAACTGTGGCTTGTCTCCTCAGTAACAGATGAGTGATACTGCTGGTAACTGTGGCTTGTCTCCTCAGCAACAGATGAGTGATACTGCTGGTAACTGTGGCTTGTCTCCTCAGCAACAGATGAGTGATACTGCTGGTAACTGTGGCTTGTCTCCTCAGTAACAGATGAGTGATACTGCTGGTAACTGTGGCTTGACTCCTCTGCAACAGATGAGTGATATTGCTGGTAACTGTGGCATGTATCCTCAGTAACAGATGAGTGATACTGCTGGTAACTGTGGCTTGACTCCTCGGTAACAGATGAGTGATACTGCTGGTAACTGTGGCTTGTCTCCTCAGCAACAGATGAGTGATACTGCTGGTAACTGTGGCTTGACTCCTCTGCAACAGATGAGTGATATTGCTGGTAACTGTGGCTTGACTCCTCAGTAACAGATGAGCGATACTGCTGGTAACTGTGGCTTGACTCCTCTGCAACAGATGAGTGATATTGCTGGTAACTGTGGCTTGTCTCCTCAGTAACAGATGAGCGATACTGCTGGTAACTGTGACTTGTCTCCTCGGTAACAGATGAGTGATACTGCTGGTAACTGTGGCTTGACTCCTCTGCAACAGATGAGTGATATTGCTGGTAACTGTGGCTTGTCTCCTCAGTAACAGATGATCGATACTGCTGGTAACTGTGGCTTGTCTCCTCAGTAACAGATGAGCGATACTGCTGGTAACTGTGGCTTGTCTCCTCAGTAACAGATGAGTGATACTGCTGGTAACTGTGGCTTGTCTCCTCAGCAACAGATGAGTGATACTGCTGGTAACTGTGGCTTGTCTCCTCAGTAACAGATGAGCGATACTGCTGGTAACTGTGGCTTGTCTCCTCAGTAACAGATGAGTGATACTGCTGGTAACTGTGGCTTGTCTCCTCAGTAACAGATGAGCGATACTGCTGGTAACTGTGGGTTGTCTCCTCAGCAACAGATGAGTGATACTGCTGGTAACTGTGGCTTGTCTCCTCAGTAACAGATGAGTGATACTGCTGGTAACTGTGGCTTGTCTCCTCAGTAACAGATGAGCGATACTGCTGGTAACTGTGGCTTGTCTCCTCAGCAACAGATGAGTGATACTGCTGGTAACTGTGGCTTGTCTCCTCAGTAACAGATGAGCGATACTGCTGGTAACTGTGGCTTGTCTCCTCGGTAACAGATGAGCGATACTGCTGGTAACTGTGGCTTGTCTCCTCAGTAACAGATGAGCGATACTGCTGGTAACTGTGGCTTGTCTCCTCGGTAACAGATGAGCGATACTGCTGGTAACTGTGGCTTGTCTCCTCGGTAACAGATGAGCGATACTGCTGGTAACTGTGGCTTGTCTCCTCGGTAACAGATGAGTGATACTGCTGGTAACTGTGGCTTGTCTCCTCGGCAGCAGATGAGTGATACTGCTGGTAACTGTGGCTTGTCTCCTCAGCAACAGATGAGTGATACTGCTGGTAACTGTGGCTTGTCTCCTCAGTAACAGATGAGTGATACTGCTGGTAACTGTGGCTTGTCTCCTCAGTAACAGATGAGTGATACTGCTGGTAACTGTGGCTTGTCTCCTCAGTAACAGATGAGTGATACTGCTGGTAACTGTGGCTTGTCTCCTCAGTAACAGATGAGTGATACTGCTGGTAACTGTGGCTTGTCTCCTCAGTAACAGATGAGCGATACTGCTGGTAACTGTGGCTTGTCTCCTCAGTAACAGATGAGCGATACTGCTGGTAACTGTGGCTTGTCTCCTCAGCAACAGATGAGTGATACTGCTGGTAACTGTGGCTTGTCTCCTCAGTAACAGATGAGTGATACTGCTGGTAACTGTGGCTTGTCTCCTCAGCAACAGATGAGTGATACTGCTGGTCACTGTGGCTTGTCTCCTCAGTAACAGATGAGTGATACTGCTGGTAACTGTGGCTTGTCTCCTCAGCAACAGATGAGTGATACTGCTGGTAACTGTGGCTTGTCTCCTCAGCAACAGATGAGTGATACTGCTGGTAACTGTGGCTTGTCTCCTCAGTAACAGATGAGTGATACTGCTGGTAACTGTGGCTTGACTCCTCTGCAACAGATGAGTGATATTGCTGGTAACTGTGGCTTGTATCCTCAGTAACAGATGAGTGATACTGCTGGTAACTGTGGCTTGTCTTCTCAGCAACAGATGAGTGATACTGCTGGTAACTGTGGCTTGTCTCCTCAGCAACAGATGAGTGATACTGCTGGTAACTGTGGCTTGTCTCCTCAGCAACAGATGAGTGATACTGCTGGTAACTGTGGCTTGTCTTCTCAGCAACAGATGAGTGATACTGCTGGTAACTGTGGCTTGTCTCCTCAGCAACAGATGAGTGATACTGCTGGTAACTGTGGCTTGTCTCCTCAGTAACAGATGAGCGATACTGCTGGTAACTGTGACTTGTCTCCTCGGTAACAGATGAGTGATACTGCTGGTAACTGTGGCTTGTCTCCTCAGTAACAGATGAGCGATACTGCTGGTAACTGTGACTTGTCTCCTCGGTAACAGATGAGTGATACTGCTGGTAACTGTGACTTGTCTCCTCAGTAACAGATGAGTGATACTGCTGGTCACTGTGGCTTGTCTCCTCAGTAACAGATGAGTGATACTGCTGGTAACTGTGGCTTGTCTCCTCAGCAACAGATGAGTGATACTGCTGGTAACTGTGGCTTGTCTCCTCAGCAACAGATGAGTGATACTGCTGGTAACTGTGGCTTGTCTCCTCAGTAACAGATGAGCGATACTGCTGGTAACTGTGACTTGTCTCCTCGGTAACAGATGAGTGATACTGCTGGTAACTGTGGCTTGTCTCCTCAGTAACAGATGAGCGATACTGCTGGTAACTGTGGCTTGTCTTCTCAGCAACAGATGAGTGATACTGCTGGTAACTGTGGCTTGTCTCCTCAGCAACAGATGAGTGATACTGCTGGTAACTGTGGCTTGACTCCTCTGCAACAGATGAGTGATATTGCTGGTAACTGTGGCTTGACTCCTCTGCAACAGATGAGTGATATTGCTGGTAACTGTGGCTTGTCTCCTCAGTAACAGATGAGCGATACTGCTGGTAACTGTGGCTTGTCTCCTCAGTAACAGATGAGTGATATTGCTGGTAACTGTGACTTGTCTCCTCGGTAACAGATGAGTGATACTGCTGGTAACTGTGGCTTGACTCCTCTGCAACAGATGAGTGATATTGCTGGTAACTGTGGCTTGTCTCCTCAGTAACAGATGAGCGATACTGCTGGTAACTGTGACTTGTCTCCTCAGTAACAGATGAGTGATACTGCTGGTAACTGTGACTTGTCTTCTCAGTAACAGATGAGTGATACTGCTGGTAACTGTGGCTTGTCTCCTCAGTAACAGATGAGTGATACTGCTGGTAACTGTGGCTTGTCTCCTCAGTAACAGATGAGTGATACTGCTGGTAACTGTGGCTTGTCTCCTCAGTAACAGATGAGCGATACTGCTGGTAACTGTGGCTTGTCTCCTCAGTAACAGATGAGTGATACTGCTGGTAACTGTGGCTTGTCTCCTCAGTAACAGATGAGCGATACTGCTGGTAACTGTGGCTTGTCTCCTCAGCAACAGATGAGTGATACTGCTGGTAACTGTGGCTTGTCTCCTCAGTAACAGATGAGCGATACTGCTGGTAACTGTGGCTTGTCTCCTCGGTAACAGATGAGCGATACTGCTGGTAACTGTGGCTTGTCTCCTCAGTAACAGATGAGTGATACTGCTGGTAACTGTGGCTTGTCTCCTCAGTAACAGATGAGTGATACTGCTGGTAACTGTGGCTTGTCTCCTCAGTAACAGATGAGTGATACTGCTGGTAACTGTGGCTTGTCTCCTCAGTAACAGATGAGTGATACTGCTGGTAACTGTGGCTTGTCTCCTCAGTAACAGATGAGCGATACTGCTGGTAACTGTGGCTTGTCTCCTCAGTAACAGATGAGCGATACTGCTGGTAACTGTGGCTTGTCTCCTCAGCAACAGATGAGTGATACTGCTGGTAACTGTGGCTTGTCTCCTCAGTAACAGATGAGTGATACTGCTGGTAACTGTGGCTTGTCTCCTCAGCAACAGATGAGTGATACTGCTGGTCACTGTGGCTTGTCTCCTCAGTAACAGATGAGTGATACTGCTGGTAACTGTGGCTTGTCTCCTCAGTAACAGATGAGTGATACTGCTGGTAACTGTGGCTTGTCTCCTCAGTAATAGATGAGCGATACTGCTGGTAACTGTGACTTGTCTCCTCAGTAACAGATGAGTGATACTGCTGGTAACTGTGGCTTGTCTCCTCAGTAACAGATGAGTGATACTGCTGGTAACTGTGGCTTGTCTCCTCAGTAACAGATGAGCGATACTGCTGGTAACTGTGGCTTGTCTCCTCAGTAACAGATGAGTGATACTGCTGGTAACTGTGGCTTGTCTCCTCAGTAACAGATGAGTGATACTGCTGGTAACTGTGGCTTGTCTCCTCGGTAACAGATGAGTGATACTGCTGGTAACTGTGGCTTGTCTCCTCAGTAACAGATGAGTGATACTGCTGGTAACTGTGGCTTGTCTCCTCAGTAACAGATGAGCGATACTGCTGGTAACTGTGGCTTGTCTCCTCAGTAACAGATGAGTGATACTGCTGGTAACTGTGGCTTGTCTCCTCGGTAACAGATGAGTGATACTGCTGGTAACTGTGGCTTGTCTCCTCAGTAACAGATGAGTGATACTGCTGGTAACTGTGGCTTGTCTCCTCAGTAACAGATGAGTGATACTGCTGGTAACTGTGGCTTGTCTCCTCGGTAACAGATGAGTGATACTGCTGGTAACTGTGGCTTGTCTCCTCAGTAACAGATCAGCGATACTGCTGGTAACTGTGGCTTGACTCCTCAGTAACAGATGAGTGATACTGCTGGTAACTGTGGCTTGTCTCCTCAGTAACAGATGAGTGATACTGCTGGTAACTGTGGCTTGTCTCCTCAGTAACAGATGAGTGATACTGCTGGTAACTGTGGCTTGTCTCCTCGGTAACAGATGAGTGATACTGCTGGTAACTGTGGCTTGTCTCCTCAGTAACAGATGAGTGATACTGCTGGTAACTGTGGCTTGTCTCCTCAGTAACAGATGAGTGATACTGCTGGTAACTGTGGCTTGTCTCCTCAGTAACAGATGAGTGATACTGCTGGTAACTGTGACTTGTCTCCTCAGTAACAGATGAGTGATACTGCTGGTAACTGTGGCTTGTCTCCTCAGTAATAGATGAGCGATACTGCTGGTAACTGTGACTTGTCTCCTCGGTAACAGATGAGTGATACTGCTGGTAACTGTGGCTTGTCTCCTCAGTAACAGATGAGTGATACTGCTGATAACTGTAGCTTGTCTCCTCAGTAACAGATGAGTGATACTGCTGGTAACTGTGGCTTGTCTCCTCAGTAACAGATGAGCAATACTGCTGGTAACTGTGGCTTGTCTCCTCAGTAACAGATGAGTGATACTGCTGGTAACTGTGGCTTGTCTCCTCGGCAGCAGATGAGCGATACTGCTGGTAACTGTGGCTTGTCTCCTCAGTAACAGATGAGCAATACTGCTGGTAACTGTGGCTTGTCTCCTCAGTAACAGATGAGTGATACTGCTGGTAACTGTGGCTTGTCTCCTCAGTAACAGATGAGTGATACTGCTGGTAACTGTGGCTTGTCTCCTCAGTAACAGATGAGTGATACTGCTGGTAACTGTGGCTTGTCTCCTCAGTAACAGATGAGTGATACTGCTGGTAACTGTGGCTTGTCTCCTCAGTAACAGATGAGTGATACTGCTGGTAACTGTGACTTGTCTCCTCAGTAACAGATGAGCGATACTGCTGGTAACTGTGGCTTGACTCCTCAGCAACAGATGAGCGATACTGCTGGTAACTGTAGCTTGTCTCCTCAGTAACAGATGAGTGATACTGCTGGTAACTGTGGCTTGTCTCCTCAGTAACAGATGAGTGATACTGCTGGTAACTGTAGCTTGTCTCCTCAGTAACAGATGAGTGATACTGCTGGTAACTGTGGCTTGTCTCCTCAGTAACAGATGAGTGATACTGCTGGTAACTGTGGCTTGTCTCCTCAGTAACAGATGAGTGATACTGCTGGTAACTGTGGCTTGTCTCCTCAGTAACAGATGAGTGATACTGCTGGTAACTGTGGCTTGTCTCCTCGGCAGCAGATGAGTGATACTGCTGGTAACTGTGGCTTGTCTCCTCGGCAGCAGATGAGTGATACTGCTGGTAACTGTGGCTTGTCTCCTCAGTAACAGATGAGCAATACTGCTGGTAACTGTGGCTTGTCTCCTCAGTAACAGATGAGTGATACTGCTGGTAACTGTGGCTTGTCTCCTCAGTAACAGATGAGTGACACTGCTGGTAACTGTGGCTTGTCTCCTCAGTAACAGATGAGCAATACTGCTGGTAACTGTGGCTTGTCTCCTCAGTAACAGATGAGTGATACTGCTGGTAACTGTGGCTTGTCTCCTCAGTAACAGATGAGTGATACTGCTGGTAACTGTGGCTTGTCTCCTCAGTAACAGATGAGTGATACTGCTGGTAACTGTGGCTTGTCTCCTCAGTAACAGATGAGCGATACTGCTGGTAACTGTGGCTTGTCTCCTCAGTAACAGATGAGTGATACTGCTGGTAACTGTGGCTTGTCTCCTCAGTAACAGATGAGTGATACTGCTGGTAACTGTAGCTTGTCTCCTCAGTAACAGATGAGTGATACTGCTGGTAACTGTGGCTTGTCTCCTCAGTAACAGATGAGTGATACTGCTGGTAACTGTGGCTTGTCTCCTCAGTAACAGATGAGTGATACTGCTGGTAACTGTGGCTTGTCTCCTCAGTAACAGATGAGTGATACTGCTGGTAACTGTGGCTTGTCTCCTCGGCAGCAGATGAGTGATACTGCTGGTAACTGTGGCTTGTCTCCTCAGTAACAGATGAGCAATACTGCTGGTAACTGTGGCTTGTCTCCTCAGTAACAGATGAGTGATACTGCTGGTAACTGTGGCTTGTCTCCTCAGTAACAGATGAGCAATACTGCTGGTAACTGTGGGTTGTCTCCTCAGTAACAGATGAGTGATACTGCTGGTAACTGTGGCTTGTCTCCTCAGTAACAGATGAGTGATACTGCTGGTAACTGTGGCTTGTCTCCTCAGTAACAGATGAGTGATACTGCTGGTAACTGTGGCTTGTCTCCTCAGTAACAGATGAGTGATACTGCTGGTAACTGTGGCTTGTCTCCTCAGTAACAGATGAGCGATACTGCTGGTAACTGTGGCTTGTCTCCTCAGTAACAGATGAGTGATACTGCTGGTAACTGTGGCTTGACTCCTCAGTAACAGATGAGTGATACTGCTGGTAACTGTGGCTTGTCTCCTCAGTAACAGATGAGCGATACTGCTGGTAACTGTGGCTTGTCTCCTCAGTAACAGATGAGTGATACTGCTGGTAACTGTGGCTTGTCTCCTCAGTAACAGATGAGTGATACTGCTGGTAACTGTGGCTTGTCTCCTCAGTAATAGATGAGCGATACTGCTGGTAACTGTGACTTGTCTCCTCGGTAACAGATGAGTGATACTGCTGGTAACTGTGGCTTGTCTCCTCAGTAACAGATGAGTGATACTGCTGGTAACTGTGGCTTGTCTCCTCAGTAACAGATGAGCGATACTGCTGATAACTGTAGCTTGTCTCCTCAGTAACAGATGAGTGATACTGCTGGTAACTGTGGCTTGTCTCCTCAGTAACAGATGAGTGATACTGCTGATAACTGTAGCTTGTCTCCTCAGTAACAGATGAGTGATACTGCTGGTAACTGTGGCTTGTCTCCTCAGTAACAGATGAGCAATACTGCTGGTAACTGTGGCTTGTCTCCTCAGTAACAGATGAGTGATACTGCTGGTAACTGTGGCTTGTCTCCTCAGTAACAGATGAGCAATACTGCTGGTAACTGTGGCTTGTCTCCTCAGTAACAGATGAGCGATACTGCTGGTAACTGTGGCTTGTCTCCTCAGTAACAGATGAGTGATACTGCTGGTAACTGTGGCTTGTCTCCTCAGTAACAGATGAGTGATACTGCTGGTAACTGTGGCTTGTCTCCTCAGTAACAGATGAGTGATACTGCTGGTAACTGTGGCTTGTCTCCTCGGCAGCAGATGAGTGATACTGCTGGTAACTGTGGCTTGTCTCCTCAGTAACAGATGAGCGATACTGCTGGTAACTGTGGCTTGTCTCCTCGGCAACAGATGAGCGGTACTGCTGGTAACTGTGGCTTGTCTCCTCAGTAACAGATGAGTGATACTGCTGGTAACTGTGGCTTGTCTCCTCAGTAACAGATGAGTGATACTGCTGGTAACTGTGGCTTGTCTCCTCGGCAGCAGATGAGTGATACTGCTGGTAACTGTGGCTTGTCTCCTCAGTAACAGATGAGCGATACTGCTGGTAACTGTGGCTTGTCTCCTCGGCAACAGATGAGCGATACTGCTGGTAACTGTGGCTTGTCTCCTCAGTAACAGATGAGTGATACTGCTGGTAACTGTGGCTTGTCTCCTCAGCAGCAGATGAGTGATACTGCTGGTAACTGTGACTTGTCTCCTCAGTAACAGATGAGTGATACTGCTGGTAACTGTGGCTTGTCTCCTCAGCAGCAGATGAGCGATACTGCTGGTAACTGTGGCTTGTCTCCTCAGTAACAGATGAGTGATACTGCTGGTAACTGTGGCTTGTCTCCTCAGTAACAGATGAGTGATACTGCTGGTAACTGTGGCTTGTCTCCTCAGCAACAGATGAGTGATACTGCTGGTAACTGTGGCTTGTCTCCTCAGTAACAGAAGAGTGATACTGCTGGTAACTGTGGCTTGTCTCCTCAGTAACAGATGAGTGATACTGCTGGTAACTGTGGCTTGTCTCCTCAGTAACAGATGAGTGATACTGCTGGTAACTGTGGCTTGTCTCCTCAGTAACAGATGAGTGACACTGCTGGTAACTGTGGCTTGTCTCCTCAGCAACAGATGAGTGATACTGCTGGTAACTGTGGCTTGTCTCCTCAGTAACAGATGAGTGATACTGCTGGTAACTGTGGCTTGTCTCCTCAGTAACAGAAGAGTGATACTGCTGGTAACTGTGGCTTGTCTCCTCAGTAACAGATGAGTGATACTGCTGGTAACTGTGGCTTGTCTCCTCAGTAACAGATGAGTGATACTGCTGGTAACTGTGGCTTGTCTCCTCAGTAACAGATGAGTGATACTGCTGGTAACTGTGACTTGTCTCCTCGGTAACAGATGAGTGATACTGCTGGTAACTGTGGCTTGTCTCCTCAGCAACAGATGAGTGATACTGCTGGTAACTGTGGCTTGTCTCCTCAGTAACAGAAGAGTGATACTGCTGGTAACTGTGGCTTGTCTCCTCAGTAACAGATGAGTGATACTGCTGGTAACTGTGGCTTGTCTCCTCAGCAACAGATGAGCAATACTGCTGGTAACTGTGGCTTGTCTCCTCAGTAACAGATGAGCGATACTGCTGGTAACTGTGGCTTGTCTCCTCAGTAACAGATGAGTGATACTGCTGGTAACTGTGGCTTGTCTCCTCAGTAACAGATGAGTGATACTGCTGGTAACTGTGGCTTGTCTCCTCAGTAACAGATGAGTGATACTGCTGGTAACTGTGGCTTGTCTCCTCAGTAACAGATGATCGATACTGCTGGTAACTGTGGCTTGTCTCCTCAGTAACAGATGAGTGATACTGCTGGTAACTGTGGCTTGTCTCCTCAGTAACAGATGAGCGATACTGCTGGTAACTGTGGCTTGTCTCCTCAGTAACAGATGAGTGATACTGCTGGTAACTGTGGCTTGTCTCCTCGGCAGCAGATGAGTGATACTGCTGGTAACTGTGGCTTGTCTCCTCAGTAACAGATGAGTGATACTGCTGGTAACTGTGGCTTGTCTCCTTAGTAACAGATGATCGATACTGCTGGTAACTGTGGCTTGTCTCCTCGGTAACAGATGAGTGATACTGCTGGTCACTGTGGCTTGTCTCCTCAGTAACAGATGAGTGATACTGCTGGTAACTGTGGCTTGTCTCCTCAGTAACAGATGAGTGATACTGCTGGTAACTGTGGCTTGTCTCCTCAGTAACAGATGAGTGATACTGCTGGTAACTGTGGCTTGTCTCCTCAGTAACAGATGAGTAATACTGCTGGTAACTGTGGCTTGTCTCCTCAGTAACAGATGAGTGATACTGCTGGTAATTGTGGCTTGTCTCCTCAGTAACAGATGAGTGATACTGCTGGTAACTGTGGCTTGTCTCCTCAGTAACAGATGAGCGATACTGCTGGTAACTGTGGCTTGTCTCCTCAGTAACAGATGAGTGATACTGCTGGTAACTGTGGCTTGTCTCCTCAGTAACAGATGAGCGATACTGCTGGTAACTGTGGCTTGTCTCCTCAGTAACAGATGAGTGATACTGCTGGTAACTGTGGCTTGTCTCCTCAGTAACAGATGAGTGATACTGCTGGTAACTGTGGCTTGTCTCCTCAGTAACAGATGAGCGATACTGCTGGTAACTGTGGCTTGTCTCCTCAGTAACAGATGAGTGATACTGCTGGTAACTGTGGCTTGTCTCCTCAGTAACAGATGAGCGATACTGCTGGTAACTGTGGCTTGTCTCCTCAGTAACAGAAGAGTAATACTGCTGGTAACTGTGGCTTGTCTCCTCAGCAACAGATGAGTGATACTGCTGGTAACTGTGGTTTGTCTCCTCAGTAACAGATGAGTGATACTGCTGGTAACTGTGGTTTGTCTCCTCAGTAACAGATGAGTGATACTGCTGGTAACTGTGGCTTGTCTCCTCAGTAACAGATGAGTGATACTGCTGGTAACTGTGGCTTGTCTCCTCAGTAACAGATGAGTGATACTGCTGGTAACTGTGGCTTGTCTCCTCAGTAACAGATGAGCGATACTGCTGGTAACTGTGGCTTGTCTCCTCAGTAACAGATGAGTGATACTGCTGGTAACTGTGGCTTGTCTCCTCAGTAACAGATGAGTAATACTGCTGGTAACTGTGGCTTGTCTCCTCAGTAACAGATGAGTGATACTGCTGGTAACTGTGGCTTGTCTCCTCAGTAACAGATGAGTAATACTGCTGGTAACTGTGGCTTGTCTCCTCAGTAACAGATGAGTGATACTGCTGGTAACTGTGGCTTGTCTCCTCAGTAACAGATGAGTGATACTGCTGGTAACTGTGGCTTGTCTCCTCAGTAACAGATGAGTAATACTGCTGGTAACTGTGGCTTGTCTCCTCAGTAACAGATGAGTGATACTGCTGGTAACTGTGGCTTGTCTCCTCAGTAACAGATGAGTGATACTGCTGGTAACTGTGGCTTGTCTCCTCAGTAACAGATGAGTGATACTGCTGGTAACTGTAGCTTGTCTCCTCAGTAACAGATGAGCGATACTGCTGGTAACTGTGGCTTGTCTCCTCAGTAACAGATGAGTGATACTGCTGGTAACTGTGGCTTGTCTCCTCGGTAACAGATGAGTGATACTGCTGGTAACTGTGGCTTGTCTCCTCGGTAACAGATGAGTGATACTGCTGGTAACTGTGGCTTGTCTCCTCAGTAACAGATGAGCGATACTGCTGGTAACTGTGGCTTGTCTCCTCGGTAACAGATGAGCGATACTGCTGGTAACTGTGGCTTGTCTCCTCAGTAACAGATGATCGATACTGCTGGTAACTGTGGCTTGTCTCCTCAGCAACAGATGAGTGATACTGCTGGTAACTGTGGCTTGTCTCCTCGGCAGCAGATGAGTGATACTGCTGGTGTGAAGCCCCACAGGTGTTGTGTCGGTGCATTACCTTCAGGGACTCCACGTAGATGGATCTGTCTGGTCACAGGTAGGAAACCTTCTTTGTAGTTTGTCGTGACGCCACTCTCAGATTTGCGGTCAGTGGGGACCGCCACTGCAGGTTAAGGGATGCCTGGGGCTGATGGTGGGTGCAGCCAGTTGTAGTAGCCTCCTGAGAGTGAGGCAAGCCCCAGGGCCCTGTGTAGATGTGTAGAACTACAAGGCGCAGAATGACTCAACACAGGCAGAGTGTCTTTCAGGGTTTTTACTCACAGTTGATAGGGTGAGTAACCCGGGCGTAGCTGGGATTAACCAGACTGGAACCAGGTATCCTTCAGGCTGACTTCTGATGTTGACTACCAACTCGCCTTCCTTAGCCCTTTTTGGTTTGGGGTGACCCCGACTTTTAGTCCCTATGGGGGTCACCCAGGGAAGATGCTGCAGCCTCTCTCCCCTTCGTTTGCCGTTTGCTTGTCGCCTGGACCAGGCCACTCCAGCTACTTGCCTCCTGTGACCTATGGGCCCTAACTGTGGCTACGTGGCTGCGGCTTTTGTGGTGTTGTGGCGTGGGCTTTGAGAGCCCCACACCGGCAGGTTTAGCAAAAGAAAGCTGGATCTATCTCCGCTTCGGGATCTGCCGCCCGTTTGGGCCTGGTACTCCCTAGCAGTCTCCTTACTTCCCACTCCGTGCTCTCTCTCTAGCTGAGATGGGTTTCAGGTAGCACTCCTAGTTGACCGTTCTCCCCCGTCGGTAGCCACTGCGCGGACGCTGTCAGACTACAGCAGCCCACGGGATCTGCTCCTGCTCTGAGCTCCCTGGACTCTGCACTGAACCGGCTCACATCTGGGACCTTCACCGCTGCTCCTGTCTGAGCTTCACTTTCCATGCTCCTCACTCCTCCCCACTCTGCTGCAGACTGTTTACCCCTCCTTCTCTTTTCCCTTTGTGCCTGCCTACGCCACCTAGCAACCAGGCTCTCTTACCACACCCCTTGAGAGGAGATGGAGGCTTTTGGCCCCCTCCACTATTCCAGTGGAGGTCAAGGCTTTTCCCCCTCCTGGGATCCCCAGGGGTCCTCTCAAAGGTACATGTGTGAGACCTGATCACTATGCGCCTGTGTAGTCACACCTCGGTCAGCCTTCTGGATTACCTGTATTGTACTGTCCCCAGCATGGGTGCAGTACTCAGTGGTGCCTGACCAGGTCAGGGGCGCCACATTCCCCCTTAGTTATCACCAGCACGTCCTCGGGCTGCAAGACAACATTTTAAAATGCATAAAACGTTAAAACATGTAAAACATTTTTAAAATCACCAGGTACCATACATCACCACCCTCCACCCACAAGTCCGTTAACCCACCCAAAACCCTTTCACGTTGGCCGCGCCTTCAGCCACTTCTGGCAGGATGTAGAGGCGGCTTTCATGGGCTGGTGGTTTCCAGGGTATACCTGGCCTGGTGGAGCCGCGCCTTCAGCCTCTTCTGGCAGGATGTAGAGGCGGCCTCCACAGTTGGTGCTGACCAGGTACCCTCTTTGTGGTGGAGAGCCAGGCCCCATAAACAGGCATGCTCTCTGGTTGCAGGTGAGCCAAGGCCCTATATACGGACGTGCTCCCTGGTTGCAGACGAGCCAAGCCCCTAAACAGGCTGGCTCTGGTGGTGGTGGTGCCCTCTGGTGTAACTATTTACACTGCGAGAGTTTGTGGCTATAGCCAGTTCATAGCCTTAAGGTTTATTTCTCACAATAGTTTATGTGGGCACATACTTGAACTTGTAAAACGTTGCAAACTTCAAACTGGTCAAAACTTTAACTTTTCAACTGCTGTACTTCTTACTTTAGGCAGATTCCTCTTCACCAGGGCTTGGGCCTGTAGGGCTGCGGCACCTGTTGCTTTCTTGACCTTTTTCCTCATCTGTGGTTGTCTCGTCAGTAGGTCCTTTGTCTTTTCTTTCTTTATCGCTGTCTTTCCTTTCTTCTTCTTTAGGACATGGTGCTACATCTAGCGCGTACCAGCCTCTTTCTCCTTGATGCATGGTAAACTGCACTGTGTCTCCCATCTTTAAGTTTCTTCCAGGATGTCCTCTGGGCAAATGAGCTCTCACATCTCTTCTATTGACGAAGATACCTTCCTTTATACCAGGTGCAACGATGAATCCGTACCCTGACTTCAGGCTAAAATCTTCCACAATTCCTCTACAAAGGGGTCCTCTGACCTGTGCTTTGGCTCTTCTCAGGAACCGTTTCTCCTGTAGGTCTCTGGCCGTGACTTCATCTTTCTGCTCTGGGGATGGCGGTGCAGGAGACAACTGGGTTCTGCTACGACGCCGTGTCTTGCGGGCTTGATTCTGCTGGGCTGTTACTTCAATGACTGCAGGCCCCCAGGTGAGGTTTCTGGTCAGATCTTCGTCAGCAGACGGTGTCAGGTCTTCTTCATCCCAGCGGGAATATGGCAGCATCTCCGGCTCTGGGCATGGGTCCACAGCTGGTGGCTCCTGAGTCAACTCCTCAACTTCCTGGCCTCCTCTCCCCCTTAGTTCTTCTTGGCACTCCTTTGGTGACGGTGCTGGGGATGGACTTCCTTCAGCAGGCCCAGGCGGGGGACTCTTTGGCGTGATTGCTGCAGGGGTTGCCGGAATCCTCTTGGGGGTGTGCGGAGGGAGTATGTACTGGTCCACCAACCATTGTGGAAACTTGGCCTCCATGTCAGCCTTCAGCTGCCAGTATGCGGGGTCCTCTCCCAATGTGGGCTTTCCAGCAGGGACCTCTTTGGACTGGGGAGCGGTATCTGCTCTGGCCTTGCAGGCCGGGGAAAATGGTGATGCAATCTCTTGGCGGGCCGCGCCTGGCATGGCGGCGGCCTGGTCTTGGCGGGCCGCGCCCTGTATGGCGGCGGCCTGGATCGGCGTCGCTGTTGCAGTGGGCTCTGCGCATGCTGAGCTGGCCGTCGCTGCAGCAGTCTGGGCTTGGCGGGCCGCGCCTGGCGTGGCTGCGGCCTGGTTCAGCACCTCACTTGCGGCACGGACGAGCGTTGCTGCGGCGGTGGAGTCTTGGCGGGCCGGGCCTAGCAGGGCGGCGGCCTGGGTCAGCGTTACGCCTGCGGCGCGGATGAGGGTCGCGGTGGCAGCCGGTTCTTTGCGGGCCGGGCAGGGCATCGCTGCAGGGACCGGGTCTTGGTGGGCCGAGCAGGGCATCGCTGCAGGGACCGGGTCTTGGTGGGCCGAGCAGGGCATCGCTGCGGCGGCCTGGGCTTGGCGGGCCGCACCTGGCGTGGCTGCGGCCTGGCTCAGCGTCGCCGCGCCGGGCGCCTCTTCAGGGACCGCGGGCGTGGCAGCAGGGGTCGGGGCATCCGGGCCGGCAGGGGTAATACTGGACTCACCCATCGGTGGCAGCATCGGGGTCTGAGTCGTTGCCACTCGGTCTGGCGCTCGGCGCGCGGCTCTCCCTTCATAGGCCTGAACCGCGGCAGCCATCTCCAGAAGTTCCATGCGTTCTTCTCTGATCTGCTCCACGACCCGGGTCTCCAGTCGGTCGCAGAACTGGGCCAGCTCCCGATACCACCAGGCAGCGGAGCCCGGTTCTGGGTTTCTGCGGTCAGACGCCATTTCTTCTGCGCCCTCTTCTGCACGATTTCCCAGCAGTGGACTCGTCGTTGCCTCTAGTAGCAAGCTGTTCAGTTTCCGCTCTGCCTCTTTCAGCAGCTCCTCTCCCAGCAGCAGGCTTCTGGCTCCCTTTCTGTCCCGACGTCTCTGGACGCTCCCGCTCTCTTCACAAGCGAGGTCAGAACTCTGCAGGGGATCTCTGGGTAGCCACACCTCTTCGTGGGCGGTAACTTCTTCCAGCGCGGGCTGCTGTTGTTTTTCAGCGCGCTTTTCATGGTGGCAATATGGCGGCGCTTCCAATTTTCCAAGCGGACCGCCCAGGCACATGGTCACCTGTCTGAACAGGTCTAGTCCTTATCCTGTTCGTGACGCCAGATGTGAAGCCCCACAGGTGTTGTGTCGGTGCATTACCTTCAGGGACTCCACGTAGATGGATCTGTCTGGTCACAGGTAGGAAACCTTCTTTGTAGTTTGTCGTGACGCCACTCTCAGATTTGCGGTCAGTGGGGACCGCCACTGCAGGTTAAGGGATGCCTGGGGCTGATGGTGGGTGCAGCCAGTTGTAGTAGCCTCCTGAGAGTGAGGCAAGCCCCAGGGCCCTGTGTAGATGTGTAGAACTACAAGGCGCAGAATGACTCAACACAGGCAGAGTGTCTTTCAGGGTTTTTACTCACAGTTGATAGGGTGAGTAACCCGGGCGTAGCTGGGATTAACCAGACTGGAACCAGGTATCCTTCAGGCTGACTTCTGATGTTGACTACCAACTCGCCTTCCTTAGCCCTTTTTGGTTTGGGGTGACCCCGACTTTTAGTCCCTATGGGGGTCACCCAGGGAAGATGCTGCAGCCTCTCTCCCCTTCGTTTGCCGTTTGCTTGTCGCCTGGACCAGGCCACTCCAGCTACTTGCCTCCTGTGACCTATGGGCCCTAACTGTGGCTACGTGGCTGCGGCTTTTGTGGTGTTGTGGCGTGGGCTTTGAGAGCCCCACACCGGCAGGTTTAGCAAAAGAAAGCTGGATCTATCTCCGCTTCGGGATCTGCCGCCCGTTTGGGCCTGGTACTCCCTAGCAGTCTCCTTACTTCCCACTCCGTGCTCTCTCTCTAGCTGAGATGGGTTTCAGGTAGCACTCCTAGTTGACCGTTCTCCCCCGTCGGTAGCCACTGCGCGGACGCTGTCAGACTACAGCAGCCCACGGGATCTGCTCCTGCTCTGAGCTCCCTGGACTCTGCACTGAACCGGCTCACATCTGGGACCTTCACCGCTGCTCCTGTCTGAGCTTCACTTTCCATGCTCCTCACTCCTCCCCACTCTGCTGCAGACTGTTTACCCCTCCTTCTCTTTTCCCTTTGTGCCTGCCTACGCCACCTAGCAACCAGGCTCTCTTACCACACCCCTTGAGAGGAGATGGAGGCTTTTGGCCCCCTCCACTATTCCAGTGGAGGTCAAGGCTTTTCCCCCTCCTGGGATCCCCAGGGGTCCTCTCAAAGGTACATGTGTGAGACCTGATCACTATGCGCCTGTGTAGTCACACCTCGGTCAGCCTTCTGGATTACCTGTATTGTACTGTCCCCAGCATGGGTGCAGTACTCAGTGGTGCCTGACCAGGTCAGGGGCGCCACACTGGTAACTGTGGCTTGACTCCTCGGTAACAGATCAGCGATACTGCTGGTAACTGTGGCTTGATTCCTCAGCAACAGAAGAGTAATACTGCTGGTAACTGTGGCTTGACTCCTCTGTAAGAGATGAGCGATACTGCTGGTAACTGTGGCCTGACTCCTCGGCAACAGATGAGCGATACTGCTGGTAACTGTGGCTTGACTCCTCAGCAACAGATGAGTGATACTGCTGGTAACTGTGGCTTGACTCCTGGGTAACAGATGATCGATACTGCTGGTAACTGTGGCTTGTCTCCTCAGCAACAGATGAGTGATACTGCTGGTAACTGTGGCTTGTCTCCTCAGTAACAGATGAGTGATACTGCTGGTAACTGTGGCTTGTCTCCTCAGTAACAGATGAGTGATACTGCTGGTAACTGTGGCTTGTCTCCTCAGTAACAGATGAGTGATACTGCTGGTAACTGTGGCTTGTCTCCTCAGCAACAGATGAGTGATACTGCTGGTAACTGTGGCTTGTCTCCTCAGTAACAGATGAGTGATACTGCTGGTAACTGTGGCTTGTCTCCTCAGTAACAGATGAGTGATACTGCTGGTAACTGTGGCTTGTCTCCTCAGTAACAGATGAGTGATACTGCTGGTAACTGTGGCTTGTCTCCTCAGCAACAGAAGAGTGATACTGCTGGTAACTGTGGCTTGTCTCCTCGGTAACAGATGAGCGATACTGCTGGTAACTGTGGCTTGTCTCCTCGGCAGCAGATGAGTGATACTGCTGGTAACTGTGGCTTGTCTCCTCAGTAACAGATGAGTGATACTGCTGGTAACTGTGGCTTGTCTCCTCAGCAACATATGAGTGATACTGCTGGTAACTGTGGCTTGTCTCCTCAGTAACAGATGAGTGATACTGCTGGTAACTGTGGCTTGTCTCCTCAGTAACAGATGAGTGATACTGCTGGTAACTGTGGCTTGACTCCTCGGTAACAGATGAGTGATACTGCTGGTAACTGTGGCTTGTCTCCTCAGTAACAGATGAGTGATACTGCTGGTAACTGTGGCTTGTCTCCTCGGCAGCAGATGAGTGATACTGCTGGTAACTGTGGCTTGTCTCCTCAGTAACAGATGAGTGATACTGCTGGTAACTGTGGCTTGTCTCCTCGGCAGCAGATGAGTGATACTGCTGGTAACTGTGGCTTGACTCCTCGGTAACAGATGAGTGATACTGCTGGTAACTGTGGCTTGTCTCCTCAGTAACAGATGAGGGATACTGCTGGTAACTGTGGCTTGACTCCTCTGCAACAGATGAGTGATATTGCTGGTAACTGTGGCTTGACTCCTCAGCAACAGATGAGTGATACTGCTGGTAACTGTGGCTTGACTCCTCAGCAACAGATGAGTGATACTGCTGGTAACTGTGGCTTGACTCCTCGGTAACAGATGAGCAATACTGCTGGTAACTGTGGCTTGTCTCCTCAGCAACAGAAGAGTGATACTGCTGGTAACTGTGGCTTGACTCCTCAGCAACAGAAGAGTGATACTGCTGGTAACTGTGGCTTGACTCCTCAGCAACAGAAGAGTGATACTGCTGGTAACTGTGGCTTGACTCCTGGGTAACAGATGAGTGATACTGCTGGTAACTGTGGCTTGTCTCCTCAGTAACAGATGAGTGATACTGCTGGTAACTGTGGCTTGTCTCCTCGGCAGCAGATGAGTGATACTGCTGGTAACTGTGGCTTGACTCCTCTGCAACAGATGAGTGATATTGCTGGTAACTGTGGCTTGACTCCTCGGCAACAGATGAGTGATACTGCTGGTAACTGTGGCTTGTCTCCTCAGTAACAGATGAGTGATACTGCTGGTAACTGTGGCTTGTCTCCTCGGTAACAGATGAGTGATACTGCTGGTAACTGTGGCTTGTCTCCTCAGTAACAGATGAGTGATACTGCTGGTAACTGTGGCTTGTCTCCTCAGTAACAGATGAGTGATACTGCTGGTAACTGTGGCTTGTCTCCTCAGCAACAGAAGCGTGATACTGCTGGTAACTGTGGCTTGTCTCCTCGGTAACAGATGAGCAATACTGCTGGTAACTGTGGCTTGACTCCTCGGCAACAGATGAGCGATACTGCTGGTAACTGTGGCTTGTCTCCTCAGTAACAGATGAGTGATACTGCTGGTAACTGTTGCTTGTCTCCTCAGTAACAGATGAGTGATACTGCTGGTAACTGTGGCTTGTCTCCTCAGTAACAGATGAGTGATACTGCTGGTAACTGTGGCTTGTCTCCTCGGTAACAGATGAGCGATACTGCTGGTAACTGTGGCTTGTCTCCTCAGTAACAGATGAGTGATACTGCTGGTAACTGTGGCTTGTCTCCTCAGTAACAGATGAGTGATACTGCTGGTAACTGTGGCTTGTCTCCTCAGTAACAGATGAGCGATACTGCTGGTAACTGTGGCTTGTCTCCTCAGTAACAGATGAGCGATACTGCTGGTAACTGTGGCTTGTCTCCTCAGTAACAGATGAGTGATACTGCTGGTAACTGCGGCTTGTCTCCTCTGCAACAGATGAGCAATACTGCTGGTAACTGTGGCTTGTCTTCTCAGTAACAGATGAGCGATACTGCTGGTAACTGTGGCTTGTCTCCTCGGTAACAGATGAGTGATACTGCTGGTAACTGTGGCTTGTCTCCTCAGTAACAGATGAGTGATACTGCTGGTAACTGTGACTTGTCTCCTCGGTAACAGATGAGTGATACTGCTGGTAACTGTGGCTTGTCTCCTCAGTAACAGATGAGTGATACTGCTGGTAACTGTGGCTTGTCTCCTCAGTAACAGATGAGTGATACTGCTGGTAACTGTGGCTTGACTCCTCTGCAACAGATGAGCGATACTGCTGGTAACTGTGGCTTGTCTCCTCAGTAACAGATGAGTGATACTGCTGGTAACTGTGGCTTGTCTCCTCAGTAACAGATGAGTGATACTGCTGGTAACTGTGGCTTGACTCCTCTGCAACAGATGAGCAATACTGCTGGTAACTGTGGCTTGTCTTCTCAGTAACAGATGAGCGATACTGCTGGTAACTGTGGCTTGTCTCCTCGGTAACAGATGAGTGATACTGCTGGTAACTGTGGCTTGTCTCCTCAGTAACAGATGAGTGATACTGCTGGTAACTGTGGCTTGACTCCTCTGCAACAGATGAGCAATACTGCTGGTAACTGTGGCTTGTCTTCTCAGTAACAGATGAGCGATACTGCTGGTAACTGTGGCTTGTCTCCTCGGTAACAGATGAGTGATACTGCTGGTAACTGTGGCTTGTCTCCTCGGCAGCAGATGAGTGATACTGCTGGTAACTGTGGCTTGACTCCTCGGTAACAGATCAGCGATACTGCTGGTAACTGTGGCTTGACTCCTCAGCAACAGAAGAGTAATACTGCTGGTAACTGTGGCTTGACTCCTCTGCAACAGATGAGTGATACTGCTGGTAACTGTGGCTTGACTCCTCTGCAACAGATGAGTGATACTGCTGGTAACTGTGGCTTGTCTCCTCGGCAACAGATGAGTGATACTGCTGGTAACTGTGGCTTGACTGCTCTGCAACAGATGAGTGATACTGCTGGTAACTGTGGCTTGACTCCTCAGCAACAGAAGAGTAATACTGCTGGTAACTGTGGCTTGTCTCCTCGGCAGCAGATGAGCGATACTGCTGGCAACTGTGGCTTGACTCCTCGGCAACAGATGAGCGATACTGCTGGTAATTGTGGCTTGACTCCTCGGTAACAGATCAGCGATACTGCTGGTAACTGTGGCTTGACTCCTCAGCAACAGATGAGTGATACTGCTGGTAACTGTGGCGTGACTTCTCGCTAACAGACGAGGTATACTGCTGGTAACTGTGGCTTGACTCCTCGGCAACAGATGATCGATACTGCTGGTAACTGTGGCTTGACTCCTCTGCAACAGATGAGTAATTCTGCTGGTAACTGTGGCTTGACTCCTCTGCAACAGATGAGTGATACTGCTGGTAACTGTGGCTTGACTCCTCAGCAACAGAAGAGCGATACTGCTGGTAACTGTGGCTTGACTCCTCGGCAACAGATCAGCGATACTGCTGGTAACTGTGGCTTGTCTCCTTTGTAACAGATCAGCAATACTGCTGGTAACTGTGGCTTGACTCCTTGACAACAGATGAGTGATACTGCTGGTAACTGTGGATTGACTCCTCTGCAACAGATGAGTGATACTGCTTGTAACTGTGGCTTGACTCCTCAGCAACAGAAGAGTAATACTGCTGGTAACTGTGGCTTGTCTCCTCGGCAGCAGATGAGCGATACTGCTGGTAACTGTGGCTTGTCTCCTCGGCAGCAGATGAGCGATACTGCTGGTAACTGTGGCTTGACTCCTCTGTAACAGATGAGCGATACTGCTGGTAACTGTGGCTTGACTCCTCAGCAACAGAAGAGTAATACTGCTGGTAACTGTGGCTTGACTCCTCAGCAACAGAAGAGTAATACTGCTGGTAACTGTGGCTTGACTCCTCAGCAACAGATGAGTGATACTGCTGGTAATTGTGGCTTGTCTCCTCGGCAGCAGATGAGCGATACTGCTGGTAAATGTGGCTTGTCTCCTCGGCAGCAGATGAGCGATACTGCTGGTAACTGTGGCTTGACTCCTCTGTAACAGATGAGCGATACTGCTGGTAACTGTGGCCTGACTCCTCGGCAACAGATGAGCGATACTGCTGGTAACTGTGGCTTGTCTCCTCAGCAACAGATGAGCGATACTGCTGGTAACTGTGGCTTGTCTCCTCAGCAACAGATGAGTGATACTGCTGGTAACTGTGGCTTGTCTCCTCAGTAACAGATGAGTGATACTGCTGGTAACTGTGGCTTGACTCCTCGGTAACAGATGAGCAATACTGCTGGTAACTGTGGCTTGTCTCCTCAGCAACAGATGAGTGATACTGCTGGTAACTGTGGCTTGACTCCTGGGTAACAGATGATCGATACTGCTGGTAACTGTGGCTTGACTCCTCGGCAACAGATGAGCAATACTGCTGGTAACTGTGGCTTGTCTTCTCAGCAACAGATGAGTGATACTGCTGGTAACTGTGGCTTGTCTCCTCGGTAACAGATGAGCGATACTGCTGGTAACTGTGGCTTGTCTCCTCGGCAGCAGATGAGTGATACTGCTGGTAACTGTGGCTTGACTCCTCGGTTACAGATCAGCGATACTGCTGGTAACTGTGGCTTGACTCCTCAGCAACAGAAGAGTAATACTGCTGGTAACTGTGGCTTGACTCCTCTGCAACAGATGAGTGATATTGCTGGTAACTGTGGCTTGACTCCTCTGCAACAGATGAGTGATACTGCTGGTAACTGTGGCTTGTCTCCTCAGCAACAGAAGAGTAATACTGCTGGTAACTGTGGCTTGTCTCCTCAGCAACAGATGAGTGATACTGCTGGTAACTGTGGCTTGACTCCTCTGCAACAGATGAGTGATACTGCTGGTAACTGTGGCTTGACTCCTCTGCAACAGATGAGTGATACTGCTGGTAACTGTGGCTTGACTCCTCGGCAACAGATGAGTGATACTGCTGGTAACTGTGGCTTGACTCCTCTGCAACAGATGAGTGATACTGCTTGTAACTGTGGCTTGACTCCTCAGCAACAGAAGAGTAATACTGCTGGTAACTGTGGCTTGTCTCCTCGGCAGCAGATGAGCGATACTGCTGGTAACTGTGGCTTGACTCCTCGGCAACAGATGAGCGATACTGCTGGTAATTGTGGCTTGACTCCTCGGTAACAGATCAGCGATACTGCTGGTAACTGTGGCTTGACTCCTCAGCAACAGATGAGTGATACTGCTGGTAACTGTGGCTTAACTTCTCGGCAACAGATGAGCGATACTGCTGGTAACTGTGGCTTGACTCCTCGGCAACAGATGATCGATACTGCTGGTAACTGTGGCTTGACTCCTCGGCAACAGATGAGCAATACTGCTGGTAACTGTGGCTTGACTCCTCGGTAACAGATCAGCGATACTGCTGGTAACTGTGGCTTGACTCCTCAGCAACAGAAGAGTAATACTGCTGGTAACTGTGGCTTGTCTCCTCGGCAGCAGATGAGCGATACTGCTGGTAACTGTGGCTTGACTCCTCGGCAACAGATGAGCGATACTGCTGGTAATTGTGGCTTGGCTCCTCGGTAACAGATCAGCGATACTGCTGGTAACTGTGGCTTGACTCCTCAGCAACAGATGAGTGATACTGCTGGTAACTGTGGCTTGACTTCTCGGCAACAGATGAGCGATACTGCTGGTAACTGTGGCTTGTCTCCTCGGCAGCAGATGAGTGATACTGCTGGTAACTGTGGCTTGACTCCTCGGTAACAGATCAGCCATACTGCTGGTAACTGTGGCTTGACTCCTCAGCAACAGAAGTGTAATACTGCTGGTAACTGTGGCTTGACTCCTCTGCAACAGATGAGTGATATTGCTGGTAACTGTGGCTTGACTCCTCAGCAACAGATGAGCAATACTGCTGGTAACTGTGGCTTGACTCCTCGGTAACAGATGAGCAATACTGCTGGTAACTGTGGCTTGACTCCTGGGTAACAGATGAGCGATACTGCTGGTAACTGTGGCTTGTCTCCTCGGCAGCAGATGAGTGATACTGCTGGTAACTGTGGCTTGACTCCTCGGTAACAGATCAGCGATACTGCTGGTAACTGTGGCTTGACTCCTCGGCAACAGATGAGCAATACTGCTGGTAACTGTGGCTTGTCTCCTCAGTAACAGATGAGTGATACTGCTGGTAACTGTGGCTTGTCTCCTCGGCAGCAGATGAGTGATACTGCTGGTAACTGTGGCTTGTCTCCTCGGCAGCAGATGAGTGATACTGCTGGTAACTGTGGCTTGACTCCTGGGTAACAGATGAGCGATACTGCTGGTAACTGTGGCTTGTCTCCTCGGCAGCAGATGAGTGATACTGCTGGTAACTGTGGCTTGACTCCTCGGTAACAGATCAGCGATACTGCTGGTAACTGTGGCTTGACTCCTCGGCAACAGATGAGCAATACTGCTGGTAACTGTGGCTTGTCTCCTCAGTAACAGATGAGTGATACTGCTGGTAACTGTGGCTTGTCTCCTCGGTAACAGATGAGCGATACTGCTGGTAACTGTGGCTTGTCTCCTCGGCAGCAGATGAGTGATACTGCTGGTAACTGTGGCTTGACTCCTCGGTAACAGATCAGCGATACTGCTGGTAACTGTGGCTTGACTCCTCAGCAACAGAAGAGTAATACTGCTGGTAACTGTGGCTTGACTCCTCTGCAACAGATGAGTGATATTGCTGGTAACTGTGGCTTGACTCCTCTGCAACAGATGAGTGATACTGCTGGTAACTGTGGCTTGTCTCCTCGGCAACAGATGAGTGATACTGCTGGTAACTGTGGCTTGACTGCTCTGCAACAGATGAGTGATACTGCTGGTAACTGTGGCTTGACTCCTCAGCAACAGAAGAGTAATACTGCTGGTAACTGTGGCTTGTCTCCTCGGCAGCAGATGAGCGATACTGCTGGTAACTGTGGCTTGACTCCTCGGCAACAGATGAGCGATACTGCTGGTAATTGTGGCTTGACTCCTCGGTAACAGATCAGCGATACTGCTGGTAACTGTGGCTTGACTCCTCAGCAACAGATGAGTGATACTGCTGGTAACTGTGGCGTGACTTCTCGCTAACAGACGAGGTATACTGCTGGTAACTGTGGCTTGACTCCTCGGCAACAGATGATCGATACTGCTGGTAACTGTGGCTTGACTCCTCTGCAACAGATGAGTAATACTGCTGGTAACTGTGGCTTGACTCCTCTGCAACAGATGAGTGATACTGCTGGTAACTGTGGCTTGACTCCTCAGCAACAGAAGAGTAATACTGCTGGTAACTGTGGCTTGACTCCTCGTCAACAGATGAGCGATACTGCTGGTAACTGTGGCTTGACTCCTCGGCAACAGATCAGCGATACTGCTGGTAACTGTGGCTTGTCTCCTTTGTAACAGATCAGCAATACTGCTGGTAACTGTGGCTTGACTCCTTGACAACAGATGAGTGATACTGCTGGTAACTGTGGATTGACTCCTCTGCAACAGATGAGTGATACTGCTTGTAACTGTGGCTTGACTCCTCAGCAACAGAAGAGTAATACTGCTGGTAACTGTGGCTTGTCTCCTCGGCAGCAGATGAGCGATACTGCTGGTAACTGTGGCTTGTCTCCTCGGCAGCAGATGAGCGATACTGCTGGTAACTGTGGCTTGACTCCTCTGTAACAGATGAGCGATACTGCTGGTAACTGTGGCTTGACTCCTCAGCAACAGAAGAGTAATACTGCTGGTAACTGTGGCTTGACTCCTCTGCAACAGATGAGTGATACTGCTGGTAACTGTGGCTTGACTCCTCAGCAACAGAAGAGTAATACTGCTGGTAACTGTGGCTTGACTCCTCAGCAACAGAAGAGTAATACTGCTGGTAACTGTGGCTTGTCTCCTCGGCAGCAGATGAGCGATACTGCTGGTAAATGTGGCTTGTCTCCTCGGCAGCAGATGAGCGATACTGCTGGTAACTGTGGCTTGACTCCTCTGTAACAGATGAGCGATACTGCTGGTAACTGTGGCCTGACTCCTCGGCAACAGATGAGCGATACTGCTGGTAACTGTGGCTTGTCTCCTCAGCAACAGATGAGCGATACTGCTGGTAACTGTGGCTTGTCTCCTCAGCAACAGATGAGCGATACTGCTGGTAACTGTGGCTTGACTCCTGGGTAACAGATGATCGATACTGCTGGTAACTGTGGCTTGACTCCTCGGCAACAGATGAGCAATACTGCTGGTAACTGTGGCTTGTCTCCTCAGCAACAGATGAGTGATACTGCTGGTAACTGTGGCTTGTCTCCTCAGCAACAGATGAGTGATACTGCTGGTAACTGTGGCTTGTCTCCTCAGCAACAGATGAGCGATACTGCTGGTAACTGTGGCTTGTCTCCTCAGCAACAGATGAGTGATACTGCTGGTAACTGTGGCTTGTCTCCTCGGTAACAGATGAGCGATACTGCTGGTAACTGTGGCTTGTCTCCTCGGCAGCAGATGAGTGATACTGCTGGTAACTGTGGCTTGACTCCTCGGTTACAGATCAGCGATACTGCTGGTAACTGTGGCTTGACTCCTCTGCAACAGATGAGTGATACTGCTGGTAACTGTGGCTTGTCTCCTCGGCAACAGATGAGTGATACTGCTGGTAACTGTGGCTTGACTCCTCTGCAACAGATGAGTGATACTGCTTGTAACTGTGGCTTGACTCCTCACCAACAGAAGAGTAATACTGCTGGTAACTGTGGCTTGTCTACTCGGCAGCAGATGAGCGATACTGCTGGTAACTGTGGCTTGACTCCTCGGCAACAGATGAGCGATACTGCTGGTAATTGTGGCTTGACTCCTCGGTAACAGATCAGCGATACTGCTGGTAACTGTGGCTTGACTCCTCAGCAACAGATGAGTGATACTGCTGGTAACTGTGGCTTAACTTCTCGGCAACAGATGAGCGATACTGCTGGTAACTGTGGCTTGACTCCTCGGCAACAGATGATCGATACTGCTGGTAACTGTGGCTTGACTCCTCGGCAACAGATGAGCAATACTGCTGGTAACTGTGGCTTGACTCCTCGGTAACAGATCAGCGATACTGCTGGTAACTGTGGCTTGACTCCTCAGCAACAGAAGAGTAATACTGCTGGTAACTGTGGCTTGTCTCCTCGGCAGCAGATGAGCGATACTGCTGGTAACTGTGGCTTGACTCCTCGGCAACAGATGAGCGATACTGCTGGTAATTGTGGCTTGGCTCCTCGGTAACAGATCAGCGATACTGCTGGTAACTGTGGCTTGACTCCTCAGCAACAGATGAGTGATACTGCTGGTAACTGTGGCTTGACTTCTCGGCAACAGATGAGCGATACTGCTGGTAACTGTGGCTTGACTCCTCGGCAACAGATGATCGATACTGCTGGTAACTGTGGCTTGACTCCTCGGCAACAGATGAGCAATACTGCTGGTAACTGTGTCTTGACTCCTCGGTAACAGATCAGCGATACTGCTGGTAACTGTGGCTTGACTCCTCTGCAACAGATGAGTGATACTGCTGGTAACTGTGGCTTGACTCCTCTGCAACAGATGAGTGATACTGCTGGTAACTGTGGCTTGATTCCTCAGCAACAGAAGAGTACTACTGCTGGTAACTGTGGCTTGACTCCTCTGCAACAGATGAGTGATACTGCTGGTAACTGTGGCTTGACTCCTCTGCAACAGATCAGCGATACTACTGGTAACTGTGGCTTGACTCCTCAGCAACAGAAGAGTAATACTGCTGGTAACTGTGGCTTGACTCCTCTGCAACAGATGAGTGATACTGCTGGTAACTGTGGCTTGACTCCTCAGCAACAGAAGAGTAATACTGCTGGTAACTGTGGCTTGTCTCCTCGGCAGCAGATGAGCGATACTGCTGGTAACTGTGGCTTGACTCCTCGGCAACAGATGAGCGATACTGCTGGTAACTGTGGCTTGGCTCCTCGGTAACAGATCAGCGATACTGCTGGTAACTGTGGCTTGACTCCTCAGCAACAGATGAGTGATACTGCTGGTAACTGTGGCTTGACTTCTCGGCAACAGATGAGCGATACTGCTGGTAACTGTGGCTTGTCTCCTCGGCAGCAGATGAGTGATACTGCTGGTAACTGTGGCTTGACTCCTCGGTAACAGATCAGCCATACTGCTGGTAACTGTGGCTTGACTCCTCAGCAACAGAAGTGTAATACTGCTGGTAACTGTGGCTTGACTCCTCTGCAACAGATGAGTGATATTGCTGGTAACTGTGGCTTGACTCCTCAGCAACAGATGAGCAATACTGCTGGTAACTGTGGCTTGACTCCTCGGTAACAGATGAGCAATACTGCTGGTAACTGTGGCTTGTCTCCTCAGCAACAGATGAGTGATACTGCTGGTAACTGTGGCTTGACTCCTGGGTAACAGATGAGCGATACTGCTGGTAACTGTGGCTTGTCTCCTCGGCAGCAGATGAGTGATACTGCTGGTAACTGTGGCTTGTCTCCTCAGCAACAGATGAGCGATACTGCTGGTAACTGTGGCTTGTCTCCTCAGTAACAGATGAGTGATACTGCTGGTAACTGTGGCTTGTCTCCTCAGTAACAGATGAGCGATACTGCTGGTAACTGTGGCTTGACTCCTCGGTAACAGATGAGCAATACTGCTGGTAACTGTGGCTTGACTCCTCGGTAACAGATGAGTGATACTGCTGGTAACTGTGGCTTGACTCCTGGGTAACAGATGATCGATACTGCTGGTAACTGTGGCTTGACTCCTCGGCAACAGATGAGCAATACTGCTGGTAACTGTGGCTTGTCTCCTCAGTAACAGATGAGTGATACTGCTGGTAACTGTGGCTTGTCTCCTCAGCAACAGAAGCGTGATACTGCTGGTAACTGTGGCTTGTCTCCTCGGTAACAGATGAGCGATACTGCTGGTAACTGTGGCTTGTCTCCTCGGCAGCAGATGAGTGATACTGCTGGTAACTGTGGCTTGACTCCTCGGTAACAGATGAGCAATACTGCTGGTAACTGTGGCTTGTCTCCTCGGCAGCAGATGAGTGATACTGCTGGTAACTGTGGCTTGACTCCTCAGCAACAGAAGAGTAATACTGCTGGTAACTGTGGCTTGACTCCTCTGCAACAGATGAGTGATATTGCTGGTAACTGTGGCTTGTCTCCTCAGTAACAGATGAGTGATACTGCTGGTAACTGTGGCTTGTCTCCTCAGTAACAGATGAGTGATACTTCTGGTAACTGTGGCTTGTCTCCTCGGCAACAGAAGAGTAATACTGCTGGTAACTGTGGCTTGACTGCTCTGCAACAGAAGAGTAATACTGCTGGTAACTGTGGCTTGTCTCCTCGGCAGCAGATGAGCGATACTGCTGGTAATTGTGGCTTGACTCCTCGGTAACAGATCAGCGATACTGCTGGTAACTGTGGCTTGACTCCTCAGCAACAGATGAGTGATACTGCTGGTAACTGTGGCGTGACTTCTCGCTAACAGACGAGGTATACTGCTGGTAACTGTGGCTTGACTCCTCGGCAACAGATGATCGATACTGCTGGTAACTGTGGCTTGACTCCTCGGCAACAGATGAGTAATACTGCTGGTAACTGTGGCTTGACTCCTCTGCAACAGATGAGTGATACTGCTGGTAACTGTGGCTTGACTCCTCGTCAACAGATGAGCGATACTGCTGGTAACTGTGGCTTGACTCCTCGGCAACAGATCAGCGATACTGCTGGTAACTGTGGCTTGTCTCCTTTGTAACAGATCAGCAATACTGCTGGTAACTGTGGCTTGACTCCTCTGCAACAGATGAGTGATACTGCTTGTAACTGTGGCTTGACTCCTCTGCAACAGATGAGTGATACTGCTTGTAACTGTGGATTGACTCCTCTGCAACAGATGAGTGATACTGCTTGTAACTGTGGCTTGACTCCTCAGCAACAGAAGAGTAATACTGCTGGTAACTGTGGCTTGTCTCCTCGGCAGCAGATGAGCGATACTGCTGGTAACTGTGGCTTGTCTCCTCGGCAGCAGATGAGCGATACTGCTGGTAACTGTGGCTTGACTCCTCTGTAACAGATGAGCGATACTGCTGGTAACTGTGGCTTGACTCCTCAGCAACAGAAGAGTAATACTGCTGGTAACTGTGGCTTGACTCCTCTGCAACAGATGAGTGATACTGCTGGTAACTGTGGCTTGACTCCTCAGCAACAGAAGAGTAATACTGCTGGTAACTGTGGCTTGACTCCTCAGCAACAGAAGAGTAATACTGCTGGTAACTGTGGCTTGTCTCCTCGGCAGCAGATGAGCGATACTGCTGGTAAATGTGGCTTGTCTCCTCGGCAGCAGATGAGCGATACTGCTGGTAACTGTGGCTTGACTCCTCTGTAACAGATGAGCGATACTGCTGGTAACTGTGGCCTGACTCCTCGGCAACAGATGAGCGATACTGCTGGTAACTGTGGCTTGTCTCCTCAGCAACAGATGAGCGATACTGCTGGTAACTGTGGCTTGTCTCCTCAGCAACAGATGAGTGATACTGCTGGTAACTGTGGCTTGACTCCTGGGTAACAGATGATCGATACTGCTGGTAACTGTGGCTTGACTCCTCGGCAACAGATGAGCAATACTGCTGGTAACTGTGGCTTGTCTCCTCGGTAACAGATGAGTGATACTGCTGGTAACTGTGGCTTGTCTTCTCAGCAACAGATGAGTGATACTGCTGGTAACTGTGGCTTGTCTCCTCGGTAACAGATGAGTGATACTGCTGGTAACTGTGGCTTGTCTCCTCGGTAACAGATGAGTGATACTGCTGGTAACTGTGGCTTGTCTCCTCGGCAGCAGATGAGTGATACTGCTGGTAACTGTGGCTTGACTCCTCGGTTACAGATCAGCGATACTGCTGGTAACTGTGGCTTGACTCCTCAGCAACAGAAGAGTAATACTGCTGGTAACTGTGGCTTGACTCCTCTGCAACAGATGAGTGATATTGCTGGTAACTGTGGCTTGTCTCCTCAGTAACAGATGAGTGATACTGCTGGTAACTGTGGCTTGACTCCTCTGCAACAGATGAGTGATACTGCTGGTAACTGTGGCTTGTCTCCTCGGCAACAGATGAGTGATACTGCTGGTAACTGTGGCTTGACTCCTCTGCAACAGATGAGTGATACTGCTTGTAACTGTGGCTTGACTCCTCAGCAACAGAAGAGTAATACTGCTGGTAACTGTGGCTTGTCTCCTCGGCAGCAGATGAGCGATACTGCTGGTAACTGTGGCTTAACTTCTCGGCAACAGATGAGTGATACTGCTGGTAATTGTGGCTTGACTCCTCGGTAACAGATCAGCGATACTGCTGGTAACTGTGGCTTGCCTCCTCAGCAACAGATGAGTGATACTGCTGGTAACTGTGGCTTAACTTCTCGGCAACAGATGAGCGATACTGCTGGTAACTGTGGCTTGACTCCTCGGCAACAGATGATCGATACTGCTGGTAACTGTGGCTTGACTCCTCGGCAACAGATGAGCAATACTGCTGGTAACTGTGGCTTGACTCCTCGGTAACAGATCAGCGATACTGCTGGTAACTGTGGCTTGACTCCTCAGCAACAGAAGAGTAATACTGCTGGTAACTGTGGCTTGTCTCCTCGGCAGCAGATGAGCGATACTGCTGGTAACTGTGGCTTGACTCCTCGGCAACAGATGAGCGATACTGCTGGTAATTGTGGCTTGGCTCCTCGGTAACAGATCAGCGATACTGCTGGTAACTGTGGCTTGACTCCTCAGCAACAGATGAGTGATACTGCTGGTAACTGTGGCTTGACTTCTCGGCAACAGATGAGCGATACTGCTGGTAACTGTGGCTTGACTCCTCGGCAACAGATGATCGATACTGCTGGTAACTGTGGCTTGACTCCTCGGCAACAGATGAGCAATACTGCTGGTAACTGTGTCTTGACTCCTCGGTAACAGATCAGCGATACTGCTGGTAACTGTGGCTTGACTCCTCTGCAACAGATGAGTGATACTGCTGGTAACTGTGGCTTGACTCCTCTGCAACAGATGAGTGATACTGCTGGTAACTGTGGCTTGTCTCCTCAGCAACAGATGAGTGATACTGCTGGTAACTGTGGCTTGACTCCTCTGCAACAGATGAGCAATACTGCTGGTAACTGTGTCTTGACTCCTCGGTAACAGATCAGCGATACTGCTGGTAACTGTGGCTTGACTCCTCGGCAACAGATGAGTGATACTGCTGGTAACTGTGGCTTGATTCCTCAGCAACAGAAGAGTAATACTGCTGGTAACTGTGGCTTGACTCCTCTGCAACAGATGAGTGATACTGCTGGTAACTGTGGCTTGACTCCTCTGCAACAGATGAGTGATACTGCTGGTAACTGTGGCTTGACTCCTCAGCAACAGAAGAGTAATACTGCTGGTAACTGTGGCTTGTCTCCTCAGTAACAGATGAGCGATACTGCTGGTAACTGTGGCTTGTCTCCTCAGTAACAGATGAGTGATACTGCTGGTAACTGTGGCTTGTCTCCTCGGCAGCAGATGAGCGATACTGCTGGTAACTGTGGCTTGTCTCCTCGGCAGCAGATGAGCGATACTGCTGGTAACTGTGGCTTGACTCCTCGGCAACAGATGAGCGATACTGCTGGTAACTGTGGCTTGACTCCTCAGCAACAGATGAGTGATACTGCTGGTAATTGTGGCTTGACTCCTCGGTAACAGATCAGCGATACTGCTGGTAACTGTGGTTTGACTCCTCAGCAACAGAAGAGTAATACTGCTGGTAACTGTGGCTTGACTCCTCAGCAACACATGAGCGATACTGCTGGTAACTGTGGCTTGACTCCTCGGTAACAGAAGAGTAATACTGCTGGTAACTGTGGTTGTGTCCTCTACAACAGATGAGTGATACTGCTGGTAACTATGGTTGTGTCCTCTACAACAGAAGAGTAATACTGCTGGTAACTGTAGCTTGTCTCCACGGCAGCGTCCTATCTGCAATCTTCTCCCATCTGGTAAGGATCTGGATATGTACAGGGTCAGCTCCACTCTATTACAGCTCCGGTCAAGGTGAGAAACTTCTATGTCCCAATATTATTGACTCTCTGTCCTGCATGTCCTCTCTCTCGTCATTTACTCACTGCGAACTGATCCCAAGATGGCCGCCACTGTTCTTCCTGTAATGTACATTTTATATCCGCTTGTAGCTCCGCCCCCATCATGCACTATCTATTGCAGTCCTTCATCTCTGCTGAGAAGCAGCGCCCTCTTGTGGCTGATTAATGACATTTTAGTTCCCTATAAAGTATTATCACGTCATTACAGACAGCAGCAGGTGGTACATTTACATACAATAAACACAATGATCACAGTTATGCGACACAAATATATACATCTACACCATACTGGTGAGCTGGAACAGGGACATCTACACTATACTGGTGAGCTGGAACAGGGGCATCTACACCATACTGGTGAGCTGGAACAGGGGCATCTACACCACACTGGTGAGCTGGAACAGGGTCATCTACACCATACTGGTGAGCTGGAACAGGGGCATCTACACCATACTAGTTAGCTGGAACAAGAGCATCTACACCATACTGGTGAGCTGGAACAGGGTCATCTACACCATACTGGTGAGCTGGAACAGGGTCATCTACACCATACTGGTGAGCTGGAACAGGGGCATCTGCACCATACTAGTGAGCTGGAACAAGAACATCTACACCATACTGGTGAGCTGGCACAGGGGCATCTACACTATACTGGTGAGCTGGAACAGGGGCATCTACACCATACTGGTGAGCTTGAACAGGGTCATCTACACCATACTGGTGAGCTGGAACAGGAGCATCTACACCATACTGGTGAGCTGGAACAGGGGCATCTACACCATACTGGTGAGCTGGAACAGGGGCATCTACACCATACTGGTGAGCTGGAACAGGGTCATCTACACTTTACTGGTGAGCTGGAACAGGGGCATCTACACCATACTAGTGAGCTGGAACAGGGGCATCTACACCATACTGGTGAGCTGGAACAGGGGCATCTACACCATACTAGTGAGCTGGAACAGGGGCATCTACACCATACTGGTGAGCTGGAACAGGAGCATCTACACCATACTGGTGAGCTGGAACAGGGACATCTACACTATACTGGTGAGCTGGAACAGGAGCATCTACACCACACTGGTGAGCTGGAACAGGGACATCTATGCTATACTGGTGAGCTGGAACGGGGGCATCTACACCATACTGGTGAGCTGGAACAGGGACATCTAGACCATACTGGTGAGCTGGAACAAGAGCATCTACACCATACTGGTGAGCTGGAACAGGGTCATCTAGACCATACTGGTGAGCTGCAACAGGGTCATCTACACCATACTGGTGAGCTGGAACAGGGGTATCTACACCATACTGGTGAGCTGGAACAGGGTCATCTAGACCATACTGGTGAGCTGGAACAAGAGCATCTACACCATACTGGTGAGCTGGAACAGGGTCATCTAGACCATACTGGTGAGCTGCAACAGGGTCATCTACACCATACTGGTGAGCTGCAACAGGGTCATCTACACCATACTGGTGAGATGGAACAGGGTCATCTACACCATACTGGTGAGCTGGAACAGGGTCATCTAGACCATACTGGTGAGCTGGAACAAGAGCATCTACACCATACTGGTGAGCTGGAACAGGGTCATCTAGACCATACTGGTGAGCTGCAACAGGGTCATCTACACCATACTGGTGAGCTGCAACAGGGTCATCTACACCATACTGGTGAGCTGGAACAGGGGTATCTACACCATACTGGTGATCTGGAACAGGAGCATCTACACCATACTGGTGAGCTGGAACAGGAGCATCTACACCATACTGGTGAGCTGGAACAGGGGTATCTACACCATGCTGGTGAGCTGGTACAGGGGCATCTACATCATTCTGGTGAGCCGGTACAGAGGCATCTACATCATGCTTGTGAGCCAGTAAAGGGGCATCTACACCATGCTAGTGAGCCGGTACAGAGGCATCTGCACCATGCTGTTGAGCCGGTAAAGGGGCATCTACACCATGCTAGTGAGCCGGTAAAGGGGCATCTACACCATGCTTGTGAGCCAGTACAGGGGCATCTACACCATGCTAGTGAGCTGGTCCACAGGCATCTAAACCATGCTGGTGATCCAGTACAGGGGCATCTAAACGATGCTGGTGAGCTGGTACAGGGGCATCTACATCATGCTTGTGAGCCAGTAAAGGGGCATCTACACCATGCTAGTGAGCTGGTAAAGGGGCATCTACACCATGCTTGTGAGCGAGTACACGGGCATCTACACCATGCTAGTGAGCCGGTAAAGGGGCATCAACACCATGCTGGTGAGTCAGTACAGAGGCATCTACACCATGCTAGTGAGCCGGTAAAGGGGCATCTACGCCATGCTGGTGAGTCAGTACAGAGGCATCTACACCATGCTAGTGAGCCGGTAAAGGGGCATCTACGCCATGCTGGTGAGTCAGTACAGAGGCATCTACACCATGCTTGTGAACCAGTACAGGGGCATCTACACCATGCTAGTGAGCCGGTAAAGGGGCATCTACCCCATGCTTGTGAGCCGATACAGGGGCATCTAAGCCATATTAGTGAGTCAATACAGGGGCATCTAAGCCATATTGGTGAGTCAATACAGGGGCATCTAAGCCATATTGGTGAGTCAATACAGGGGCATCTAAGCCATATTAGTGAGTCAATACAGGAGCATCCAAGCCATATTGGTGAGTCAATACAGGGGCTTGCCATGAGCATCTTTAACCAGGTACATATTTCTGGCCATGAGCAATGCGGGCTGTTTCATCATCTCTCATGAACTTCAGACCTATCTGAAACCGGGACGCATACACCCAGCTCCATAGTGCGCCGAAAGTGCGGTGACTTCTATTGATGTGTGCTGAGCCTAAGCTCGGTGTCTGAGGCGGTGCAATGGACACAGCTACGGCTGTCAGCGCCGATGATGACACTGGGCTATGGGCATTGAATAGTATGTAAGCACGCCCCTGTGGGCCCCTGTGGGTGTGCTAATAGCTAAGTTGTCAGAGTGAGTGTAGGACCTAACGCCCTTGTGACTAGCCCTGCGCTCATTAGCATATCATAAAGGATCAGAAATACTTTTTCTCTAGATCTCTTTATCTATGCTAGTGTATACAGCGATGGTTAGGCCGGGTTTAGCGATATGCACCCAGCACTGCTCGTGGTTCTGCATATTGCACCTGACAGGTTCCCTTTAAGCTCCAGGAGACTCGTCACCCAGGGGCTTCAGCTTCCACCTCTGACTAATCCTGAACACATCACAGCAGTAATTACAATATTTATTCATATCTGATAATAAGTTCATGTAGACGTATAATGTCACGGGTGTCGGAGATTCACATTCATGTTGCAGTGACGCTTTGGATTTGGAGGTTTAGAACATAAAACCTGATGACACTTGGTAACTATGAAATCTCACACGATGGCAGATCGACCGCTGGAGAGGCGAACCCCATTAGTGATACTATTTAAAGTGACAGCTCCTAGATGAGCTGCAGAGAGAAGAGCTAATCCCAACTTCTCCGGCTAGAAATACTTCTAATGGAAAAGTGTCTCCTATATAATAATGCAAGACATATATAGAGGGAGAGAAAGTAACACATAAAATCTATAGACTATATAGAAGAAAGAATGTAACACTGTGACAATACAAAACTGGAAATCTTAATATATAAAGACCAAACTATATATATTATATACCTCTGTATAAAGCCGGTGCTATACACTCCTGACAGAAGTTCTGTCGCTTATCCATGTTATGTAATTAAAAGCTTATAACCTGACTTTAAATTAATCCATTGATTTTATAAATTACTCTTTTGAAAGCTGAAACCCTCCCAAATTTGGTTTAGGTTATGAAAATAAAGTTGCTGCAAAGCTGAAATATTGATCATTTAATGAACACAGAAAGCTCAGATTTTGGCAAGACAAAAGTTTTGTCTCCCACAGAAAGTAACGTGAAATTCACACAAATAATTACCTAATACAAAGATATGTGGCATAACATTGGTGAATGAAGTTGTGGTGCTATTAGAGCCATATGTAATATTTTGTGTGACTTCCATGAGCTTGAAGGACTGCATCCATGCGGATCAACAATGATTCATACAATTTACTGATGAAGTCATCAGGAATAGCAGAGAATGCATCTTTGCATCTTACATGCCTCCCAGAGCTCATCTAGATTCTTTGGTTTTGTCTTCCAAGCTTCCTCTTTCATCCTACCCCAAACATGCTCAATGACCTGTCTGGTGCCTGGGCTGGCCAGTCCTTGAGCACCGTGATCTTCTTTGCCAGGAGGAACTTTGTTGTAGAGATGGATGTATGAGATGGAGACCATCCTGCTGCAGAATGTGACCCCTTTTATGATAGGGAATGTAAGAGGTAGCTAATACCTCTTGTCTTGATATTATAGGCTATTGATATTGCCTTGCACCTTGCAAATGTTTCGCACACCCCCATACTGAATGTAACCCCAGACCATGATCTTTCCACCACCAAACTTATCTGTTTTCTGGACCCATACGGGCTCCAGTAGGTCTCCTGTAGTATTTTCAGCGGCTGTGGTGTAATTCAACTGAAGATTCATCAGAGAAATGCACCTTCTGCCACTTTGCCAGCGTCCATCTGTTTAGCAGGCTGTGGGACTTGGCAAATGCCACACGGTTTTAATTGCCTTTTGTTTAGTGCTGGCTTCTGGGCGCTGATTCGACCATGGAGGCCATTTCGAGACAGAATCCTACAAACTGTTCTAGTGGACACAGGGACTTGAGGTGACCAGGCCTGTTGGAGCTCTGCTGCAGTGGAAGAGAGGCTGGCTTTGTATTTTCTAACCAACAAACGTTCCTCCTGAGCAGTTGTCTTGCGGGGTCTGACGGACCTGAGCTTGTCAAAAACTTCTCCAGTCTCTTCAAATCTTTGTTTAATTCTTTGTACTTGACGTTGAGACACATTAAAGGTGCCAGCCACCTCTGCAGTGGATCTGGTCTTCAGCCTCTTGATAATCAAGTCTTTGGTTGCAGGGTGGATTTCTGGCATGTTATCAAAGGTCAAGTTGCAGTTCAAGTGAAGGTCTGGGGTGCTGGGTTTCTTTTTATACACACTCACTAATTAACCGATCATTTAGTGAGCACAGGTGAGGATGTAAACTAGGATTGGGTGCATTATATGACAAGGCGACAAAACTTTTGTCTTGCCAAAATCTGACCTTTCTGTGTTCATTAAATGATCAATATTTCAGCTTTGCAGCAACTTTATTTTCATAACCTAAACCAAATTTGGGAGGGTTTCAGCTTTCAAAAGAGTAATTTATAAAACCAATGGATGAATTAAAAGTCAGGTTATAAGCTTTTATTTACATAACATGGATAAGCGACACAACTTCTGTCAGGGATTGTATGAAAGGACGATTGTAACTGGCTCCATATGTGAAGTCTGGACACAGTAGAGATGGGATATTCCCCGAGTTTCTCGCACATAGTGTAGAGCTGGGAAAATTCCTTCGGGTTTCTCAAACGCAGTAGAGCTGGGAATATTCCTTGGGTTTCTCACACATAGTAAAACTGGTAATATTTCCAGGGTTTCTCACACACAGTAGAGCTGGGAATATTCCCCGGGTTTCTAGCACACAGTAGAGCTGGAGAAATTCTCCGGGTTTCTCATGCACAGTAGAGCTGGGAATATTCCCCGGGTTTCTCACACACAGTAGAGCTGGAAAAATTCTCCGGGTTTCTTGCACACAGTAGAGATGGGAATATTCCCCGGGTTTCTCGTGCACAGTAGAACTGAAAAAATTCTCCAGGTTTCTCGTGCACAGTAGAGCTGGAAAAATTCTCCAGGTTTCTTGCACACAGTAGAGATGGGAAAATTCTCCGGGTTTCTCGCACACAGTAGAGCTGGGAATATTCCCCGGGTTTCTCACACATAGTAGAGCTGGGAATATTCCCCGGGTTTCTCACACATAGTAGAGCTGGGAATATTCCCCGGGTTTCTCACACATAGTAGAGCTGGGAATATTCCCCGGTTTCTCGCACACAGTGTTAAGCTTGATGTGATGAGATTCGGTGATCTAACCTGGTTGTAATAATATAGTAATAGGAATATCCCTTTCTTAATGTCTTTTCTTATGTAATGGAATGGGGTGCAATGAGCAGATTAGTGAGGTGGCCCCTCCGATTTGGAGGCTACAGTCATCCACACACAACAGCCATCCTCATCAGCACTGCCCTTAGTTGTGGGTTTTAACCACTGCATTTAAACGAAAGTCCCAATGGACCCCCTATTCTGTATAATGCATGTATTCATCGTGCTATGTTCATATGCAATGAAGTCTGCTCCACCTGTGTGTCACCAGGCAGGAGAAGTGACGCTTCATCACATTTCTCTTATGTTTTTGGCTAATTTTGACCATTTTCCTGTGGATTTCTGGAAACGACATAAAGTGTCTTCATGCATATTGATTCTGGTGGTTCAGCGTGTCAGATCCTCCACTGTGACGAGCTCCACGGGGATCCGGCTGAGGAGCAGCCATCATCACAGGCTCCCGCTGAGGGGTGACAAGGGTAATGGAGAGCACAAGTCCCATCATAGAGTCTCAGCAGAGAGGACACTACATCAGAGTAAGGTGCCAACTGGCGCCTCCGGCATCTGACACGCGCCTGCCGACTGGAGGGGCTTAGTTATTTTCTTAATTTATTTCCAAAGTATTCTTATATTTTAGTTCTTTCCGTATCACGGTAATAATGAAATTGTTAGTTATTCTACAAGATGTTTCCTGATATAAAGTAAATACTGTGATGTTGTATCGAGGTCCCTTATATCACCGGTGCCTTGTGTGTAATGGCAGCTGTAACAGATCTGGCAGGAAACGATTGTCCCTCATCAGCCAAATCTTACATTACCCAAAAAAAGAGAGGAATCGACTAAGCTTAATATCACCATTACAGTAACAATCGCGATCACAGGGGATGAGCCACAGTCAGGCCCCCGCTGGGGCACGGCCATAGGCCGCAGAGGCACAGCACCTTAAGGGTATGTTCCTATGCTGCAGATTTATTTGCAGATTTTCTGCACCTAAAACTGCAAGGAAATAAATCTGCAGGATTCTCATAGACCTTGCTGGGATTCATTTTCCATTGCAGATTAATTAAAATCTGCAAAGAATGCATAAAAAAAAATGCATAAAAAAAATGCAGCGTGTGCACACAGCCTAAATCTCCCCATGGATGTTCAGATACTACAGTCCAGTGCAACAGCAAGCAAACAATCTGGAGCACAGCTATAGCGGGGGCAGGGGTGGCCAGCAGACCGGGACTCTGGAGCTAGGGGCCTCCTCGAGTTCATCTAGGCACATGTACGAAGATCAATACTTTTAAAGATCCGTGATACCTGAAGGTACAGTTGAAGATTTTGTATTTGGGCCCAAACTTCAGATTATGGCACTGTTTGGATAGGGGTAGGGTAGGGGGCTTCATGGGGACCCGATCCACAGATCCATCCCATCATAAGCAGTTTAGCTCCTACAGAACGTTTGGCTTTTTGCACAAAGACACGGCTGCTGGGTACAAGGTTGACTGTGAGACTCATAGCAAACTAATTACAAAAAAAGAGACAGCTGCACTCTGAAATGCTAAAGCATGAAAACCATGAATGTAAGAATATAGATACGCATCACTGCTAAAGAAAATCTAACAAAAATGAGACATTTGGCGCAAAAATGGCCATTTTTATATCTGCCCAGTCACCAAGTCATGTTCAGTTATGCACCTGTGCACATTGCAGTTTTGGGAGTACCATCAGTCTTTTTGTCTAGATTAATGGGGTCATGCCTTCTGACCGTGCACCCCTCCCCCACTAGCCACAGGGGATTTTATTCTCCATAGTAGGTTCCTAATTTCCCATACACAGGAGGTCTGTAACCCCTGAGAGAGGTTTCAGTATAGAGTAGGTTCCCAGTAATGAGGTATACCTTGACGTGGCTACTGGACAGATATGAAAAGGGCCATTTTTATATGCTAAATATCTATTTTTGTCTTAGATTTCCTTTAGCAGTATTGCATGTCTATATTCTTACATTGATGGTTTTCATGCTTTAACATTTCAGAGTGCGGCTGTCTCTTTTTTTGTAATTTTGTCATGTTCAGTTATGCACCTGTGCACATTGCAGTTTTGGGAGTGCCGTCAGTCTTTTTGTCTAGATTCATAGCAAACTAATGACACCACTGATCATAAATATACAGAAAAGATCAGAAAGAGCAGCGTAGGATTCTGCAGACGGTAAAAGAAACAAAACTGCAAAAGATTAAAACAGCAAAAATGTGCAAAATCAGGAGGACACACATTATAAAGCTAAATAACTAGCACATAAACCTCAAGGCCGTGTTCACACTGAGCGATTTAGCTGAGTTTTAGAGCAGAAAGTGTAAAATGGTAAAAAGTGTAAACACCACAAGTTTTGGATACAGAGATGGAGCATTCCGCTCAATGTGAACGCACCCGTAAAGCGATGATCTACTCCACGTTTTTGGGAGAATTTGGAGAGTTTCTGCTCAATGTGAACGCATTCGTAAGGCAATGTTCAATTCCACGTTTTTGGGAGGATTTGGAGAGTTTCCGCTCAGTTTCTGCTACAAGAGATTCTGGAATCCCTCAGTGATCTCTTCCCCTCATAGTGTTACACCGTCAGCTCGGGGGTCTTCACTCCGCAGGGGTCTGTCATAGACCGCGCTCTCCGCTGGGTCGCTGGAAGCTGCGCTTCATTTGCTGTTGAATTTCACTTTGGAAACAATTTTGGAGCTATCGCCGGGTATCCTATATTTATACAGCTGCAAAAATCAGGTTTTATCCAATTTTAGCTAAAACAATTTACTGTAATAAGTTAAATAAAAACTGAACAATTTGATTTAATGAATTCCCGGCGTAAAGTTATCACTGGAAGGTAAAAATGTCAACAGTGAGTGATAATTACCTGCACACATCGCCCCATTGTGAGAGCCTCTCAGATGGATACAATTACTCCATACATAATGATGTGCCGCTGCCGGCGTGTTGACATTATTAGAATATAATATAGACTCCATGATTAGAATACCAGCTTCTTCTAATGGGGAGATATTCAATGTTCCGGGGGTTTCTAAATGGCAAGTCTCAAAAGTGCGACTCCGAGGACATCTCCGAGCTGAAATCTCCAATACTCGGGTGACGGTAATGACTGCGGCGGGAGCGCTAATTGTTACACTTATAATTAGGGGGACCAAGCGGAGCCATATTTCGGGGGTAGTTATTATTCGAGGAATTTCTGTAGCATCGGGTGAGGCTCCTTGTATGTGAATGCCAATATCGTTTGTGGATTGATACCATTCAGGAGATGTTGTGGAGTCGGGACTACTTCTATGGGACACGTTTTTTACATTAATTTTTATTTTCAGTTCCTCAGAATCCCGTTTAGTCCACGAAGAAACCTGCGTGTAAACCCGCCACTCACTGCTGAATCCAACAACCGTGGCTTCCGTCCATGAAAGATGGAAACAAATCACTTCTCTTCTATATTCTGCTACATGAAGACTGGAACAGTGTAAACCGTTAGTCTCCCTCCACTCTCTATAAAGACACATCTGCAGGTTTTTTCCCTCCACTCTCTATACAGATGTGGCACCATGGACAAGCCAGGGGCCACAGAGAACAACACCAACACACCCCACACTCCCGCTCAGGCACACCGAAGTCAGACACAAACTCTTGTTGCCTTCCTCCAGGGGCTGATGTCCACACCAGGGGGTGGGCCAGGCGGTTGGCCCCGCCCACCGAGGAGTACACAGTCCTGGAGGCGGGAAAAGGCAGAGTGTTCAGCTAGGGAAGTGAAAGTGGAAGGAAGGAAAGTGGCAACCACAAACTTGTGGCATGTAAATAAAAATGTTTTTATGGCTTTCACCGTTACCGCCTCCGGAGAGGCAGATTGGAGGAAGGGCCCGCAGTGGAGCAGGCTGGGGCCCAGCCACCAACCGAACCGATGGCGATCCTCTGGGGGTTTCAGGGGTTTCCCATGGACGTGGGTCCCCTGAAAAGGACAGAACCCGCTCGGGCGACTTGTGCTGGACTGGGGTCAAGGGGTGCTGCCTGTTTGCTTAGGGGCAGCATCAGGGCCAGGTTGCTTGGGTGGGAGAGAGCGGAAGCCGTAACCGTTAAGTAACGTTAAAGTAAGAGTACCTCCCGATGTGGGAATATGTTATTTTAAATGTAATGTGTTTACCGTTTTATCTTTTCCAGTTTGTAAAAATAAAACCGATGATGGACGGGCAGCCCGCGGACGGTCTGCATTTTACTAAGGGGGAATGTGGCGCCCTGGACAAGCCAGGGGCCACAGAGAACAATACCAACACACCCCACACTCCCGGTCAGGCACACCAAAGTCAGACACAAACCCTTGTTGCCTTCCTCCATGGGCTGATGTCCACACCAGGGGGTGGGCCAGGCGGTTGGCCCCGCCCACCGAGGAGTACACAGTCCTGGAGGCGGGAAAAGGCAGAGAGTTTAGCTAGGGAAGTGGAAGTGGAAGGAAGGAAAGTGGCAGCTGAGCAGACCAAAGTTGGTCCGGGTGTGTGGCCCGGACGGATCAGCAAGGTTGGCAGACGGTGGTGACCGTCTGCAGGAGTGGCCTATCGGAGTCTACCGTAAGGACCGTGGACGGGCGGTGGCCCGGCGGTACCGGACCGGTACGCAAAGAAAAGTCAGCACCATCTGGCAGGGGCTTACGGACCCCGGCAAGGCTAGGAGTCGCCGTGAATTTGCCAAATTCGTTAGCGAAGGGAACTTCCTGGGTTTCCCAGCAGCCAAGTCCCGACAGAAGGCAACCGTCCAACCGAGAAAGGGAAACACAGTCACCGCCAAGGCTAAAGTTCCCAGGGCCAGAGCCTGCGGGCAAAAGGGGCTCCTCCAGCCCATATCCAAGCTGGGGAGCGGGTTACCGGTGGGAACCCATTGGAACCATTTACAGTACATAGGTGCAGGGAAAGGCAGTCACCATCAACCTGCCGGACGAAATAACACCGCAGCCGTCTGTGGGACCCGTCCATCCAGCCGTGTGTTTTACCGAGAACTGTGTCCTCATCATTGGCTGAGTGAGTACCACCGTGCCATGCGGCACAGCGCTGCCCCCGCGACCCTGCACCTCACAAGGCCCTGTAACCCACCTGCCATCTATCCCTTCCCCATCACCGGGCCCCGGAACAACCAACCCCCTACCAACGGAGGGGAGAACTAACAACAAAGCTGCTCCCTGTCACCGCTCCCGGGATCCCCGTTCAGAGCAGCGGTGGTGTCACCAATATCACCACAACCGTGGGTGGCGTCACGGACAATAACCAAATCCCCACCATCCAATCCCAACCCCTTTTCACTCACGGACGAGGAGCGCCGCTCGAGTCCCCGGGATCCGGCCCACCGCTCGAGCCACCACCGAGCAGCAGCAGCCGCAGCAGCAGCGGCCGGACCCGAGCAGTTGAAGAGCGCAGCGTCCCCTCCTCCGCCCGCGACACAGACACATCTGCAGGTTTTTCCCTCCGCTCTCTATACAGACACATCTGCAGGTTTTTCCCTCCGCTCTCTATATAGACACATCTGCAGGTTTTTCCCTCCACTCTCTATACAGACACATCTGCAGGTTTTTCGTCCGCTCTCTATACAGACACATCTGCAGGTTTTTCCCTCCACTCTCTATACAGACACATCTGCAGATTTTCCGTCCACTCTCTATACAGACACATCTACAGGTTTTTCACTCCGCTATCTATACAGACACATCTGCAGGTTTTTCTCTCTGCTCTCTATAAAGACACATCTGCAGGTTTTTCCCTCTGCTCTCTATACAGACACATCTGCAGGTTTTTCCCTCCACTCTCTATACAGACACATCTGCAGGTTTTTCCCTTTGCTCTCTATAAAGACATATCTGCAGGTTTTCCCCTCCGCTCTCTATACAGACACATCTGCAGGTTTTCCCCTCCACTCTCTATACAGACACATCTGTAGGTTTTCCCCTCCGCTCTCTATACAGACACATCTGTAGGTTTTCCCCTCCGCTCTCTATACAGACACATCTGCAGGTTTTTCCCTCCGCTCTCTATACAGACACATCTGCAGGTTTTTCCCTTCGCTCTCTCGCTCTCTATACAGACACATCTGCAGGTTTTTCCCTCTGCTCTCTATAAAGACACATCTGCAGGTGTTTCTCACTATGTGACATGAAATCACAATAAATCTTTCCCGTTTTCGGTCAATTAGGAACCAAAATGATTTCTATTTGCCAAATACCAGAATAATGAGAAAGAGAGAGGATGTTTTCAGGCATTTTTATTACTTTTTGCAAAGTCAGAAGTTTCCATCCACTATAGGGCACTCTACACGCTGCGACATCACTAATGATATATCGTCGGGGTCACGTCGTTAGTGACGCACATCCGGCGCTGTTAGCGACATCACAGCGTGTGCCACCAAGGAGCGACGAGCAACAATCGGAAAAACGGCAAAAATCGTTGATCGTTGACACGTCGCTCCTTTTCATAATATCGTTGGTGGGGCATGCCGCTGGTTGTTCGTCGTTCCTGCGGCAGCGCACATCACTATGTGTGACACCGCAGGAGCGAGGAACATCTCCTTACCTGCATCCACCGGAAATGTTGAAGGGAGGAGGTGGGCGGGATGTTATGTCCCACTCATCTCCGCCCATCCGCTTCTATTGACCAGCCACTTAGTGACGTCGCTGTGACACCGAACGCACCTCCCCCTTGAAAGAGGGATTGTTCACCACTCACAGCAACGACGCCGACCAGGTAAGTGCGTGTGATGCTGCCGTAGCGATAATGTTCGCTACAGCAGCAAACACTGTGGAGACACGGGGGGTCAGTGGGTGCTCTCGTCCGCTGGCCCGGCCACCTTTAGAAAGACAGCGTGGCTCAGGGCTCATCCCAACTGAACGCCGGCCTCCTTATCCGTGGGCGTAACACTACTCAGACAACACAGGGTGAGGGAACCACAATAATTAGACTTTATTGGATCCCCAAAATATTAACGGCACATAACACATAACCAGCAAAACACACAAATGTAACAGGCAACAGAATCTCACCCTCCCGCTGGCTCACCAGGGATTTAGAATGACCTTGCCTCAGAGGTTCCAGGGCCGCTTACTCCAATCCAGCAGCACCCCGCTTTCGTCGGGCACCCTCCGTGACTGGAATAACGCCAGATTTAGGAAGCTGGCTGAGGTCTGAAAAGTCTGTACCAGGTGACCAATTTGTCCCAACCTGGGTTTCCTCCTTAAGTAGTCTCTGGTATGATGATATAATCTTGGCAGCCGTAGTCGAAATCCCTAGACTGTGGATATGGTCTCCATTCAGAACCGGAGTCCCTAGATTGAAGCCACAAGGTATCCTGATCCTCTAACCAGCTCCTAAGAGCTTAGACTGGATCATGCACATCCATCAACAACAACTGGTGACTTAAAGAAATCCCTTTTTATAGCCACAGCCTTCCACTTGGATACACTGTGTCCACATCAGATTGCTTGGACAAGATTGCTTCTCCCATTGGATGAATTTCAAGCTGCATGGATAATGTTCATTTAAATGATGTGGGTAGAAAGACTGAGGATATCTACATGAAGTCTGCAAGTCTCCGACTAGACAATGGCTACTAAGGTAATTACATTAGCAATACACAACTACCTTACAATGATTACTGGAAGGGTCTGGAGAAACAATAGCTAAGCAAATATGAGGTAATACACAAAAGAACAATATTTCTGGCTGAATGTTAAGAAACTTTAACCCATGAGAGTCCATGTCGTCACAAACACCACGTCGTATGTACGACGAGGGCGGGGACTATCGCGCTCGACATCGCTATCAATCACTAGCGATGTTGCAGCGTGTAAAGCACCCTTAAGAGTACTGTGCCTTTAAACATTATGTGACTGCCCATATGATGATGTCATGTCTTTGGAAGCTTCTGATAGGTTTATTGGCAACATCTGAGTTAACTAGAGACACACCTATGAATGTATTTTAAAGCTGCACCATACAGTGGGTGAAATAAGTACTAAACATGTCAACAATTTTCTAAGAAAATAGATTTCTTAAGCTGCTATTGACATGAATTTCTCACCAGATGTTGGTAACAACCCATCCAATCCATACAGATAAAGAAATTAAACCATAGATCTCCATAAATTAAATGATGTGTAATTATGAGAAATTAAAGAAGGAAAAAGTATTGAACACGTTACTGAAATGTATCTAATACTTGGAATATTCTCCTTCGTAGTGATGAAGTTTCCGGACTCCTCCTGTATAGAGACACTAGTCGCCTTCATTGCTCAGGTGGATTTTGGCCCATTCTTCCACACACACTCCTCACATCCTGTATGGAGACACTAGTCACCTGCATTGCTCAGGTGGATTTTGGCCATTCTTCCGCACACACTCCTCACATCCTGTATAGAGACACTAGTCGCCTTCATTGCTCAGGTGGATTTTGGCCCATTCTTCCACACACACTCCTCACATCCTGTATGGAGACACTAGTCGCCTGCATTGCTCAGGTGGATTTTGGCCCATTCTTCCACACACACTCTTCACATCCTGTATGGAGACACTAGTCGCCTGCATTGCTCAGGTGGATTTTGGTCCATTCTCCGCACACACTCCTCACATCCTGTATGGTGACACTAGTCACCTGCATTGCTCAGGTGGATTTTGGGTCATTCTTCCACACACACTCCTCACATCCTGTATGGAGACACTGGTCACCTGCATTGCTCAGGTGGATTTTGGCCCATTCTTCCGCACACACTCCTCACATCCTGTATGGAGACACTAGTCGCCTGCATTGCTCAGGTGGATTTTGGCCCATTCCTCCGCACACACACTCCTCACATCCTGTATGGAGACACTAGTCGCCTGCATTGCTCAGGTGGATTTTGGCCATTCTTCCGCACACACTCCTCACACCCTGTATGGAGACACTAGTCGCCTGCATTGCTCAGGTGGATTTTGGCCATTCTTCCGCACACACTCCTCACATCCTGTATGGAGACACTGGTCACCTGCATTGCTCAGGTGGATTTTGGTCCATTCCTCCGCACACACTCCTCACATCCTGTATGGAGACACTAGTCCCTGCATTGCTCAGGTGGATTTTGGCCATTCGTCCGCACACACTCCTCACATCCTGTATGGAGACACTAGTCACCTGCATTGCTCAGGTGGAGTTTGGCCCATTCTTCCACACGCTCTCCTCACGTCCTGTATGGAGACACTAGTCTCTGCATTGCTCGGGTGGATTTTGGCCCATTCTTCCACACACACTCCTCACATGCTGTATGGAGACACTAGTCACCTGCATTGCTCAGGTGGATTTTGGGTCATTCTTCCACACACACTCCTCACATCCTGTATGGAGACACTGGTCACCTGCATTGCTCAGGTGGATTTTGGCCCATTCTTCCGCACACACTCCTCACATCCTGTATGGAGACACTAGTCGCCTGCATTGCTCAGGTGGATTTTGGCCCATTCCTCCGCACACACACTCCTCACATCCTGTATGGAGACACTAGTCGCCTGCATTGCTCAGGTGGATTTTGGCCCATTCTTCCGCACACACTCCTCACATCCTGTATGGAGACACTGGTCGCCTGCATTGCTCAGGTGGATTTTGGCCATTCTTCCACACACACTCCTCACATCCTGTATGGAGACACTAGTCGCCTGCATTGCTCAGGTGGATTTTGGCCCATTCTTCCGCACACACTCCTCACATCCTGTATGGAGACACTAGTCCCTGCATTGCTCAGGTGGATTTTGGCCCATTCTTCCACACACACTCCTCACATCCTGTATGGAGACACTAGTCACCTGCATTGCTCAGGTGGATTTTGGTCCATTCTTCCGCACACACTCCTCACATCCTGTATGGAGACACTAGTCTCTGCATTGCTCAGGTGGATTTTGGCCATTCGTCCGCACACACTCCTCACATCCTGTATGGAGACACTAGTCACCTGCATTGCTCAGGTGGATTTTGGCCATTCTTCCACACACACTCCTCACATCCTGTATGGAGACACTAGTCACCTGCATTGCTCAGGTGGAGTTTGACCCATTCTTCCACACGCTCTCCTCACATCCTGTATGGAGACACTAGTCGCCTGCATTGCTCAGGTGGATTTTGGCCCATTCTTCTGCACACACTCCTCACATCCTGTATGGAGACACTAGTCACCTGCATTGCTCAGGTGGATTTTGGGTCATTCTTCCACACACACTCCTCACATCCTGTATGGAGACACTGGTCACCTGCATTGCTCAGGTGGATTTTGGCCCATTCTTCCGCACACACTCCTCACATCCTGTATGGAGACACTAGTCGCCTGCATTGCTCAGGTGGATTTTGGCCCATTCTTCCGCACACACTCCTCACATCCTGTATGGAGACACTAGTCTCTGCATTGCTCAGGTGGATTTTGGCCATTCGTCCGCACACACTCCTCACATCCTGTATGGAGACACTAGTCACCTGCATTGCTCAGGTGGATTTTGGCCATTCTTCCACACACACTCCTCACATCCTGTATGGAGACACTAGTCACCTGCATTGCTCAGGTGGAGTTTGACCCATTCTTCCACACGCTCTCCTCACATCCTGTATGGAGACACTAGTCGCCTGCATTGCTCAGGTGGATTTTGGCCCATTCTTCTGCACACACTCCTCACATCCTGTATGGAGACACTAGTCACCTGCATTGCTCAGGTGGATTTTGGGTCATTCTTCCACACACACTCCTCACATCCTGTATGGAGACACTGGTCACCTGCATTGCTCAGGTGGATTTTGGCCCATTCTTCCGCACACACTCCTCACATCCTGTATGGAGACACTAGTCCCTGCATTGCTCAGGTGGATTTTGGCCATTCGTCCGCACACACTCCTCACATCCTGTATGGAGACACTAGTCACCTGCATTGCTCAGGTGGAGTTTGGCCCATTCTTCCGCACACACTCCTCACATCCTGTATGGAGACACTAGTCACCTGCATTGCTCAGGTGGATTTTGGCCCATTCTTCCGCGCACACTCCTCACATCCTGTATGGAGACACTAGTCACCTGCATTGCTCAGGTGGAGTTTGGCCCATTCTTCCGCGCACACTCCTCACATCCTGTATGGAGACACTAGTCACCTGCATTGCTCAGGTGGAGTTTGGCCCATTCTTCCGAACACACGCCTCACATCCTGTATGGAGACACTAGTCACCTGCATTGCTCAGGTGGATTTTGGCCATTCTTCCGCACACTCCTCACATCCTGTATGGAGACACTAGTCGCCTGCATTGCTCAGGTGGATTTTGGCCCATTCTTCCGCGCACACTCCTCACATCCTGTATGGAGACACTAGTCGCCTGCATTGCTCAGGTGGAGTTTGGCCCATTCTTCCGCACACACTCCTCACATCCTGTATGGAGACACTGGTCGCCTGAATTGCTCAGGTGGATTTTGGCCCATTCTTCCGCACACACTCCTCACATCCTGTATGGAGACACTAGTCGCCTGCATTGCTCAGGTGGATTTTGGCCCATTCTTCCGCACACACTCCTCACATCCTGTATGGAGACACTAGTAATCTGCATCGCTCAGGTGGATTTTGGCCATTCTTCCGCACACACTCCTCACATCCTGTATGGAGACACTAGTCGCCTGCATTGCTCAGGTGGATTTTGGCCCATTCTTCCGCACACACTCCTCACATCCTGTATGGAGACACTAGTCGCCTGCATTGCTCAGGTGGATTTTGGTCCATTCCTCCGCACACACTCCTCACATCCTGTATGGAGACACTAGTCCCTGCATTGCTCAGGTGGATTTTGGCCATTCGTCCGCACACACTCCTCACATCCTGTATGGAGACACTAGTCACCTGCATTGCTCAGGTGGAGTTTGGCCCATTCTTCCACACGCTCTCCTCACGTCCTGTATGGAGACACTAGTCTCTGCATTGCTCAGGTGGATTTTGGCCCATTCTTCCACACACACTCCTCACATGCTGTATGGAGACACTAGTCACCTGCATTGCTCAGGTGGATTTTGGGTCATTCTTCCACACACACTCCTCACATCCTGTATGGAGACACTGGTCGCCTGCATTGCTCAGGTGGATTTTGGCCATTCTTCCACACACACTCCTCACATCCTGTATGGAGACACTAGTCGCCTGCATTGCTCAGGTGGATTTTGGCCCATTCTTCCGCACACACTCCTCACATCCTGTATGGAGACACTAGTCCCTGCATTGCTCAGGTGGATTTTGGCCCATTCTTCCACACACACTCCTCACATCCTGTATGGAGACACTAGTCGCCTGCATTGCTCAGGTGGATTTTGGCCCATTCTTCCGCACACACTCCTCACATACTGTATGGAGACACTAGTCACCTGCATTGCTCAGGTGGATTTTGGTCCATTCCTCCGCACACACTCCTCACATCCTGTATAGAGACACTAGTCTCTGCATTGCTCAGGTGGATTTTGGCCATTCGTCCGCACACACTCCTCACATCCTGTATGGAGACACTAGTCACCTGCATTGCTCAGGTGGATTTTGGCCATTCTTCCACACACACTCCTCACATCCTGTATGGAGACACTAGTCACCTGCATTGCTCAGGTGGAGTTTGACCCATTCTTCCACACGCTCTCCTCACGTCCTGTATGGAGACACTAGTCACCTGCATTGCTCAGGTGGATTTTGGGTCATTCTTCCACACACACTCCTCACATCCTGTATGGAGACACTGGTCACCTGCATTGCTCAGGTGGATTTTGGCCCATTCTTCCGCACACACTCCTCACATCCTGTATGGAGACACTAGTCCCTGCATTGCTCAGGTGGATTTTGGCCATTCGTCCGCACACACTCCTCACATCCTGTATGGAGACACTAGTCGCCTGCATTGCTCAGGTGGATTTTGGCCCATTCTTCCGCACACACTCCTCACATCCTGTATGGAGACACTAGTCACCTGCATTGCTCAGGTGGAGTTTGGCCCATTCTTCCGCACACACTCCTCACATCCTGTATGGAGACACTAGTCACCTGCATTGCTCAGGTGGATTTTGGCCCATTCTTCCGCGCACACTCCTCACATCCTGTATGGAGACACTAGTCACCTGCATTGCTCAGGTGGAGTTTGGCCCATTCTTCCGCGCACACTCCTCACATCCTGTATGGAGACACTAGTCACCTGCATTGCTCAGGTGGAGTTTGGCCCATTCTTCCGAACACACGCCTCACATCCTGTATGGAGACACTAGTCACCTGCATTGCTCAGGTGGATTTTGGCCATTCTTCCGCACACTCCTCACATCCTGTATGGAGACACTAGTCGCCTGCATTGCTCAGGTGGATTTTGGCCCATTCTTCCGCGCACACTCCTCACATCCTGTATGGAGACACTAGTCGCCTGCATTGCTCAGGAGGAGTTTGGCCCATTCTTCCGCACACACTCCTCACATCCTGTATGGAGACACTGGTCGCCTGAATTGCTCAGGTGGATTTTGGCCCATTCTTCCGCACACACTCCTCACATCCTGTATGGAGACACTAGTCGCCTGCATTGCTCAGGGGGATTTTGGCCCATTCTTCCGCACACACTCCTCACATCCTGTATGGAGACACTAGTAATCTGCATCGCTCAGGTGGATTTTGGCCATTCTTCCGCACACACTCCTCACATCCTGTATGGAGACACTAGTCGCCTGCATTGCTCAGGTGGATTTTGGCCCATTCTTCCGCACACACTCCTCACATCCTGTATGGAGACACTAGTCGCCTGCATTGCTCAGGTGGATTTTGGCCCATTCATCCACACACACTCCTCACATCCTGTATGGAGACACTAGTCACCTGCATTGCTCAGGTGGATTTTGGTCCATTCTTCCGCACACACTCCTCACATCCTGTATGGAGACACTAGTCACCTGCATTGCTCAGGTGGATTTTGGCCCATTCCTCCGCACACACTCCTCACATCCTGTATGGAGACACTAGTCGCCTGCATTGCTCAGGTGGATTTTGGTCCATTCTTCCGCACACACTCCTCACATCCTGTATGGAGACACTAGTCACCTGCATTGCTCAGGTGGATTTTGGCCCATTCCTCCGCACACACTCCTCACATCCTGTATGGAGACACTAGTCGCCTGCATTGCTCAGGTGGATTTTGGCCCATTCCTCCGCACACACTCCTCACATCCTGTATGGAGACACTAGTCGCCTGCATTGCTCAGGTGGATTTTGGCCCATTCTTCCACACACACTCCTCACATCCTGTATGGAGACACTAGTCGCCTGCATTGCTCAGGTGGATTTTGGCCCATTCTTCCACAAACACTCCTCACATCCTGTATGGAGACACTAGTCGCCTGCATTGCTCAGGTGGATTTTGGCCCATTCTTCCGCACACACTCCTCACATCCTGTATGGAGACACTTGTCCCTGCATTGCTCAGGGGGATTTTGGACCATTCTTCTGCACACACTCCTCACATCCTGTATGGAGACACTAGTCGCCTGCATTGCTCAGGTGGATTTTGGCCCATTCCTCCACACACACTCCTCACATCCTGTATGGAGACACTAGTCGCCTGCATTGCTCAGGTGGATTTTGGCCCATTCTTCCGCACACACTCCTCACATCCTGTATGGAGACACTAGTCCCTGCATTGCTCAGGGGGATTTTGGACCATTCTTCTGCACACACTCCTCACATCCTGTATGGAGACACTAGTCACCTGCATTGCTCAGGTGGATTTTGGCCCATTCTTCCACACACACTCCTCACATCCTGTATGGAGACACTAGTCGCCTGCATTGCTCAGGTGGATTTTGGCCCATTCTTCCGCACACACTCCTCACATCCTGTATGGAGACACTAGTCCCTGCATTGCTCAGGGGGATTTTGGACCATTCTTCTGCACACACTCCTCACATCCTGTATGGAGACACTAGTCACCTGCATTGCTCAGGTGGATTTTGGTCCATTCTTCTGCACACACTCCACACATCCTGTATGGAGACACTAGTCGCCTGCATTGCTCAGGTGGATTTTGGTCCATTCTTCTGCACACACTCCACACATCCTGTATGGAGACACTAGTCGCCTGCATTGCTCAGGTGGATTTTGGTCCATTCTTCCGCACACACTCCTCACATCCTGTATGGAGACACTAGTCGCCTGCATTGCTCAGGTGGATTTTGGTCCATTCTTCTGCACACACTCCACACATCCTGTATGGAGACACTAGTCGCCTGCATTGCTCAGGTGGATTTTGGTCCATTCTTCTGCACACACTCCACACATCCTGTATGGAGACACTAGTCGCCTGCATTGCTCAGGTGGATTTTGGTCCATTCTTCCGCACACACTCCTCACATCCTGTATGGAGACACTAGTCACCTGCATTGCTCAGGTGGATTTTGGTCCATTCTTCTGCACACACTCCACACATCCTGTATGGAGACACTAGTCACCTGCATTGCTCAGGTGGATTTTGGTCCATTCTTCTGCACACACTCCTCACATCCTGTATGGAGACACTGGTCGCCTGCATTGCTCAGGTAGATTTTGGACCATTCTTCTGCACACACTCCTCACATCCTGTATGGAGACACTAGTCACCTGCATTGCTCAGGTGGATTTTGGCCCATTCTTCCGCACACACTCCTCACATCCTGTATGGAGACACTAGTCACCTGCATTGCTCAGGTGGATTTTGGCCCATTCTTCCGCACGCACTCCTCACATCCTGTATGGAGACACTAGTCACCTGCATTGCTCAGGTGGATTTTGGCCCATTCTTCTGCACACACTCCTCACATCCTGTATGGAGACACTAGTCCCTGCATTGCTCAGGGGGATTTTGGACCATTCTTCCACACACACTCCTCACATCCTGTATGGAGACACTAGTCGCCTGCATTGCTCAGGTGGATTTTGTCCCATTCTTCCACACACACTCCTCACATCCTGTATGGAGACACTAGTCGCCTGCATTGCTCAGGTGGATTTTGGCCCATTCTTCCGCACACACTCCTCACATCCTGTATGGAGACACTAGTCGCCTGCATTGCTCAGGTGGATTTTGGTCCATTCTTCCACACACACACTCCTCACCTCCTGTATGGAGACACTAGTCGCCTGCATTGCTCAGGTGGATTTTGGTCCATTCTTCCACACACACACTCCTCACATCCTGTATGGAGACACTAGTCACCTGCATTGCTCAGGTGGATTTTGGCCCATTCTTCCGCACACACTCCTCACATCCTGTATGGAGACACTAGTAACCTGCATTGCTCAGGTGGATTTTGGCCATTCTTCCGCACACACTCCTCACATCCTGTATGGAGACACTAGTCGCCTGCATTGCTTAGGTGGATTTTGGCCCATTCTTCCGCACACACTCCTCACATCCTGTATGGAGACACTAGTCGCCTGCATTGCTCAGGTGGATTGTGGCCATTCTTCTGCACACACTCCTCACATCCTGTATGGAGACACTAGTCCCTGCATTGCTCAGGTGGATTGTGGCCATTCTTCTGCACACACTCCTCACATCCTGTATGGAGACACTAGTCGAGTGCATTGCTCAGGTGGATTTTGGCCCATTCTTCCGCACACACTCCTCACATCCTGTATGGAGACACTAGTCGCCTGCATTGCTCAGGTGGATTTTGGCCCATTCCTCCGCACACACTCCTCACATCCTGTATGGAGACACTAGTCCCTGCATTGCTCAGGTGGATTTTGGCCCATTCTTCCGCACACACTCCTCACATCCTGAATGGAGACATTAGTCCCTGCATTGCTCAGGTGGATTTTGGCCCATTCTTCTACACACACTCCTCACATCCTGTATGGAGACACTAGTCCCTGCATTGCTCAGGGGGATTTTGGACCATTCTTCCACACACACTCCTCACATCCTGTATGGAGACACTAGTCGCCTGCATTGCTCAGGTGGATTTTGGCCCATTCTTCCGCACACACTCCTCACATCCTGTATGGAGACACTAGTTACCTGCATTGCTCAGGTGGATTTCAGCCCATTCTCACACACACACACTCCTCACATCCTGTATGGAGACACTAGTCGCCTTCATTGCTCAGGTGGATTTTGGTCCATTCTTCCACACACACTCCTCACATCCTGAATGGAGACACTAGTCCCTGCATTGCTCAGGTGGATTTTGGTCCGTTCTTCCGCACACACTCCTCACATCCTGTATGGAGACACTAGTCACCTGCATTGCTCAGGTGGATTTTGGCCCATTCTTCCGCACACACTCCTCACATCCTGTATGGAGACACTAGTCGCCTGCATTGCTCAGGTGGATTTTGGTCCATTCTTCTGCACACACTCCTCACATCCTGTATGGAGACACTAGTCGCCTGCATTGCTCAGGTGGATTTTGTCCCATTCTTCCGCACACACTCCTCACATCCTGTATGGAGACACTAGTTACCTGCATTGCTCAGGTGGATTTTGGTCCATTCTTCTGCACACACTCCTCACATCCTGTATGGAGACACTAGTCGCCTGCATTGCTCAGGTGGATTTTGTCCCATTCTTCCGCACACACTCCTCACATCCTGTATGGAGACACTAGTTACCTGCATTGCTCAGGTGGATTTTGGCCCATTCTTCCGCACACACTCCTCACATCCTGTATGGAGACACTAGTCACCTGCATTGCTCAGGTGGATTTTGGCCCATTCTTCTGCACACACTCCTCACATCCTGTATGGAGACACTAGTCACCTGCATTGCTCAGGTGGATTTTGGTCCATTCTTCCGCACACACTCCTCACATCCTGTATGGAGACACTAGTCACCTGCATTGCTCAGGTGGATTTTGGTCCATTCTTCCGCACACACTCCTCACATCCTGTATGGAGACACTAGTCACCTGCATTGCTCAGGTGGATTTTGGCCCATTCTTCCGCACACACTCCTCACATCCTGTATGGAGACACTAGTCCCCTGCATTGCTCAGGTGGATTTTGGCCCATTCTTCCGCACACACTCCTCACATCCTGTATGGAGACACTAGTCGCCTGCATTGCTCAGGTGGATTTTGGCCCATTCTTCCGCACACACTCCTCACATCCTGTATGGAGACACTAGTCGCCTGCATTGCTCAGGTGGATTTTGGCCCTTTCTTCCGCACACACTCCTCACATCCTGTATGGAGACACTAGTCGCCTGCATTGCTCAGGTGGATTTTGGCCCTTTCTTCCGCACACACTCCTCACATCCTGTATGGAGACACTAGTCACCTGCATTGCTCAGGTAGATTTTGGTCCAGTCTTCCGCACACACTCCTCACATCCTGTATGGAGACACTAGTCACCTGCATTGCTCAGGTGGATTTTGGCCCATTCTTCCGCACACACTCCTCACATCCTGTATGGAGACACTAGTCGCCTGCATTGCTCAGGTGGATTTTGGCCCATTCTTCCGCACACACTCCTCACATCCTGTATGGAGACACTAGTCCCTGCATTGCTCAGGGGGATTTTGGACCATTCTTCTGCACACACTCCTCACATCCTGTATGGAGACACTAGTCACCTGCATTGCTCAGGTGGATTTTGGTCCATTCTTCTGCACACACTCCACACATCCTGTATGGAGACACTAGTCGCCTGCATTGCTCAGGTGGATTTTGGTCCATTCTTCTGCACACACTCCACACATCCTGTATGGAGACACTAGTCGCCTGCATTGCTCAGGTGGATTTTGGTCCATTCTTCCGCACACACTCCTCACATCCTGTATGGAGACACTAGTCGCCTGCATTGCTCAGGTGGATTTTGGTCCATTCTTCTGCACACACTCCACACATCCTGTATGGAGACACTAGTCGCCTGCATTGCTCAGGTGGATTTTGGTCCATTCTTCTGCACACACTCCACACATCCTGTATGGAGACACTAGTCGCCTGCATTGCTCAGGTGGATTTTGGTCCATTCTTCCGCACACACTCCTCACATCCTGTATGGAGACACTAGTCACCTGCATTGCTCAGGTGGATTTTGGTCCATTCTTCTGCACACACTCCACACATCCTGTATGGAGACACTAGTCACCTGCAATGCTCAGGTGGATTTTGGTCCATTCTTCTGCACACACTCCTCACATCCTGTATGGAGACACTGGTCGCCTGCATTGCTCAGGTAGATTTTGGTCCATTCTTCTGCACACACTCCTCACATCCTGTATGGAGACACTAGTCACCTGCATTGCTCAGGTGGATTTTGGCCCATTCTTCCGCACGCACTCCTCACATCCTGTATGGAGACACTAGTCACCTGCATTGCTCAGGTGGATTTTGGCCCATTCTTCTGCACACACTCCTCACATCCTGTATGGAGACACTAGTCCCTGCATTGCTCAGGGGGATTTTGGACCATTCTTCCACACACACTCCTCACATCCTGTATGGAGACACTAGTCGCCTGCATTGCTCAGGTGGATTTTGTCCCATTCTTCCACACACACTCCTCACATCCTGTATGGAGACACTAGTCGCCTGCATTGCTCAGGTGGATTTTGGCCCATTCTTCCGCACACACTCCTCACATCCTGTATGGAGACACTAGTCGCCTGCATTGCTCAGGTGGATTTTGGTCCATTCTTCCACACACACACTCCTCACCTCCTGTATGGAGACACTAGTCGCCTGCATTGCTCAGGTGGATTTTGGTCCATTCTTCCACACACACACTCCTCACATCCTGTATGGAGACACTAGTCACCTGCATTGCTCAGGTGGATTTTGGCCCATTCTTCCGCACACACTCCTTACATCCTGTATGGAGACACTAGTAACCTGCATTGCTCAGGTGGATTTTGGCCATTCTTCCGCACACACTCCCCACATCCTGTATGGAGACACTAGTCGCCTGCATTGCTTAGGTGGATTTTGGTCCATTCTTCCGCACACACTCCTCACATCCTGTATGGAGACACTAGTCGCCTGCATTGCTCAGGTGGATTGTGGCCATTCTTCTGCACACACTCCTCACATCCTGTATGGAGACACTAGTCCCTGCATTGCTCAGGTGGATTGTGGCCATTCTTCTGCACACACTCCTCACATCCTGTATGGAGACACTAGTCGAGTGCATTGCTCAGGTGGATTTTGGCCCATTCTTCCGCACACACTCCTCACATCCTGTATGGAGACACTAATCACCTGCATTGCTCAGGTGGATTTTGGCCCATTCTTCCGCACACACTCCTCACATCCTGTATGGAGACACTAGTCGCCTGCATTGCTCAGGTGGATTTTGGCCCATTCCTCCGCACACACTCCTCACATCCTGTATGGAGACACTAGTCCCTGCATTGCTCAGGTGGATTTTGGCCCATTCTTCCGCACACACTCCTCACATCCTGAATGGAGACATTAGTCCCTGCATTGCTCAGGTGGATTTTGGCCCATTCTTCTACACACACTCCTCACATCCTGTATGGAGACACTAGTCCCTGCATTGCTCAGGGGGATTTTGGACCATTCTTCCACACACACTCCTCACATCCTGTATGGAGACACTAGTCGCCTGCATTGCTCAGGTGGATTTTGGCCCATTCTTCCGCACACACTCCTCACATCCTGTATGGAGACACTAGTTACCTGCATTGCTCAGGTGGATTTCAGCCCATTCTCACACACACACACTCCTCACATCCTGTATGGAGACACTAGTCGCCTTCATTGCTCAGGTGGATTTTGGTCCATTCTTCCACACACACTCCTCACATCCTGAATGGAGACACTAGTCCCTGCATTGCTCAGGTGGATTTTGGTCCGTTCTTCCGCACACACTCCTCACATCCTGTATGGAGACACTAGTCACCTGCATTGCTCAGGTGGATTTTGGCCCATTCTTCCGCACACACTCCTCACATCCTGTATGGAGACACTAGTCGCCTGCATTGCTCAGGTGGATTTTGGTCCATTCTTCTGCACACACTCCTCACATCCTGTATGGAGACACTAGTCGCCTGCATTGCTCAGGTGGATTTTGTCCCATTCTTCCGCACACACTCCTCACATCCTGTATGGAGACACTAGTTACCTGCATTGCTCAGGTGGATTTTGGTCCATTCTTCTGCACACACTCCTCACATCCTGTATGGAGACACTAGTCGCCTGCATTGCTCAGGTGGATTTTGTCCCATTCTTCCGCACACACTCCTCACATCCTGTATGGAGACACTAGTTACCTGCATTGCTCAGGTGGATTTTGGCCCATTCTTCCGCACACACTCCTCACATCCTGTATGGAGACACTAGTCACCTGCATTGCTCAGGTGGATTTTGGCCCATTCTTCTGCACACACTCCTCACATCCTGTATGGAGACACTAGTCACCTGCATTGCTCAGGTGGATTTTGGTCCATTCTTCCGCACACACTCCTCACATCCTGTATGGAGACACTAGTCACCTGCATTGCTCAGGTGGATTTTGGTCCATTCTTCCGCACACACTCCTCACATCCTGTATGGAGACACTAGTCACCTGCATTGCTCAGGTGGATTTTGGCCCATTCTTCCGCACACACTCCTCACATCCTGTATGGAGACACTAGTCCCCTGCATTGCTCAGGTGGATTTTGGCCCATTCTTCCGCACACACTCCTCACATCCTGTATGGAGACACTAGTCGCCTGCATTGCTCAGGTGGATTTTGGCCCATTCTTCCGCACACACTCCTCACATCCTGTATGGAGACACTAGTCGCCTGCATTGCTCAGGTGGATTTTGGCCCTTTCTTCCGCACACACTCCTCACATCCTGTATGGAGACACTAGTCACCTGCATTGCTCAGGTAGATTTTGGTCCAGTCTTCCGCACACACTCCTCACATCCTGTATGGAGACACTAGTCACCTGCATTGCTCAGGTGGATTTTGGCCCATTCTTCCGCACACACTCCTCACATCCTGTATGGAGACACTAGTTGCCTGCATTGCTCAGGTGGAGTTTGGCCCATTCTTCCGCACACACTCCTCACATCCTGTATGGAGACACTAGTCGCCTGCATTGCTCAGGTGGATTTTGGCCCATTCTTCCACACACACTCCTCACATCCTGTATGGAGACACTAGTCACCTGCATTGCTCAGGTGGATTTTGGCCCATTCCTCCACACACACTCCTCACATCCTGTATGGAGACACTAGTCACCTGCATTGCTCAGGTGGATTTTGGCCCATTCCTCCACACACACTCCTCACATCCTGTATGGAGACACTAGTCACCTGCATTGCTCAGGTGGATTTTGGCCCATTCTTCCACACACACTCCTCACATCCTGTATGGAGACACTAGTCACCTGCATTGCTCAGGTGGATTTTGGCCCATTCTTCCGCACACACTCCTCACACCCTGTATGGAGACACTAGTCACCTGCATTGCTCAGGAGGATTTTGGTCCATTCTTCCGCACACACTCCTCACATCCTGTATGGAGACACTAGTCACCTGCATTGCTCAGGTGGATTTTGGTCCATTCTTCCGCACACACTCCTCACATCCTGTATGGAGACACTAGTCACCTGCATTGCTCAGGTGGATTTTGGCCCATTCTTCCGCACACACTCCTCACATCCTGTATGGAGACACTAGTCACCTGCATTGCTCAGGTGGATTTTGGTCCAGTCTTCCGCACACACTCCTCACATCCTGTATGGAGACACTAGTTACCTGCATTGCTCAGGTGGAGTTTGGCCCATTCTTCCGCACACACTCCTCACATCCTGTATGGAGACACTAGTCGTCTGCATTGCTCAGGTGGATTTTGGCCCATTCTTCTGCACACACTCCTCACATCCTGTATGGAGACACTAGTCACCTGCATTGCTCAGGTGGATTTTGGCCCATTCCTCCACACACACTCCTCACATCCTCTATGGAGACACTAGTCACCTGCATTGCTCAGGTGGATTTTGGTCCATTCTTCCGCACACACTCCTCACATCCTGTATGGAGACACTAGTCCCTGCATTGCTCAGGTGGATTTTGGCCCATTCTTCTGCACACACTCCTCACATCCTGTATGGAGACACTAGTCACCTGCATTGCTCAGGTGGATTTTGGCCCATTCTTCCCCGCACACACTCCTCATATCCTGTATGGAGACACTAGTCACCTGCATTGCTCAGGTGGATTTTGGCCCATTCTTCCGCACACACTCCTCACCTCCTGTATGGAGACACTAGTCCCTGCATTGCTCAGGTGGATTTTGGCCCATTCTCCGCACACACTCCTCACATCCTGTATGGAAACACTAGTCCCCTGCATTGCTCAGGTGGATTTTGGCCCATTCTTCCCCGCACACACTCCTCACATCCTGTATGGAGACACTAGTCACCTGCATTGCTCAGGTGGATTTTGGTCCAGTCTTCCGCACACACTCCTCACATCCTGTATGGAGACTCTAGTCGCCTGCATTGCTCAGGTGGATTTTGGCCCATTCTTCCACACACACTCCTCACATCCTGTATGGAGACACTAGTCACCTGCATTGCTCAGGTGGATTTTGGCCCATTCTTCCACACACACTCCTCACATCCTGTATGGAGACACTAGTCGCCTGCATTGCTCAGGTGGATTTTGGTCCATTCTTCCGCACACACTCCTCACATCCTGTATGGAGACACTAGTCGCCTGCATTGCTCAGGTGGCTTTTGGCCCATTCTTCCGCACACACTCCTCACATCCTGTATGGAGACACTAGTCGCCTGCATTGCTCTGGTGGATTTTGGCCCATTCTTCCACACACACTCCTCACATCCTGCAGGTCCTGACTCCTTCTCTGATCTCTGAGCTTTAGTTCCTTCCAGACATTTTCTATTTTATCTAAATCCATTTGCGAGTCTTCTCGGCTGTGTGTTTGGGATTATTGTCTCCTGAAATGTACGCCCTCATTTCATGTTCCTCATCCTGGGAGATGGCAGCAGATTTTTATCAAGAATGTCTCCTTACATGTGTTCACTCATCTTTCCTTTAGTGATATGAATTTTGCCAGTGCCGTCTGCTGAAAAACAGCCGCACACCATGATATTCCCATCTCCACACTTCACTGTTGGTGTTTTGAGGTGATTTGCTTTTTGGCCTCCAAACATGCTGTGTATTATGGCCTCCAAAGAGTTCAGTTTTGCTCTCATCTGATCAGACTATAGTCTCCAGTATTTCACAGACTTGTCTAAATGTTGCGGAGTAAATTTTAAATGCTCTTGAACCTGTTTTTTTGTTCAACAATGGAGTCGTTTGTGCTGAGTGTGCAAACATGAGTGTGCATATGAACCATGGAGGAGGAGAGCATACAGGACATGGAGGGGGAGTGCATACAGGACATGGAGGGGGAGTGCATACAGGCCATGGAGGGGGGAGTGCATACAGGCCATGGAGGGGGAGTGCATACAGGCCATGGAGGGGAGTGCATACAGGCCATGGAGGGGAAGTGCATTCAGGCCATGGAGGGGGAGAGCATACAGGCCATGGAGGAGGAGTGCATACAGGCCATGGAGGAGAAGTGCATACAGGACATGGAGGGGGTGAGTGCATACAGGCCATGGAGGGGGGGGTGCATACAGGTCATGGAGGAGGAGTGCATACAGGCCATGGAGGGGGAGAGCATACAGGCCATGGAGGAGGAGTGCATACAGGCCATGGAGGGGGAGAGCATACAGGCCATGGAGGAGGAGTGCATACAGGCCATGGAGGGGGAGAGCATAACAGGCCATGGAGGGGAGAAGCATACAGGCCATGGAGGAGGAGTGCATACAGGCCATGGAGGAGGAGTGCATACAGGCCATGGAGAAGAAGTGCATACAGGTCATGGAGGAGGAGTGCATACAGGCATGGAGGAGGAGTGCATACAGGCCATGGAGGAGGAGAGCATACAGGCCATGGAGGAGGAGTGCATACAGGCCATGGAGGAGGAGAGCATACAAGCCATGGAGGAGGAGTGCATACAGGCCATGGAGGGGGAGTGCATACAGGCCATGGAGGGGGAGTGCATACAGGCCATGGAGGAGGAGAGCATACAGGCCCATGGAGGGGGGAGTGCATACAGGTCATGGAGGAGGAGTGCATACAGGCCATGGAGGAGGGGTGCATACAGGGCATGGAGGAGTGCATACAGGCCATGGAGGGGGAGTGCATACAGGCCATGGAGGAGGGAGTGCATACAGGCCATGGAGGTGGAGAGCATACAGTCCATGGAGGTGGAGTGCATACAGGCCATGGAGGGGGAGTGCATACAGGCCATGGAGGGGAGTGCATACAGGCCATGGAGGGGGAGTGCATACAGGCCATGGAGGAGGAGTGCATACAGGTCATGGAGGAGGAGTGCATACAGGCCATGGAGGGGGAGTGCATACAGGCCATGGAGGAGGATGCATACAGGTCATGGAGGGGGAGTGCATACAGGCCATGGAGGGGGGAGTGCATACAGGCCATGGAGGGAGGAGTGCATACAGGCCATGGAGGAGGAGTGCATACAGGCCATGGAGGAGGAGTGCATACAGGCCATGGAGGGGGAGTGCATACAGGCCATTGGGGGAGGGAGTGCATACAGGTCATGGAGGAGGAGAGCATACAGGCCATGGAGGAGGAGTGCATACAGGCCATGGAGGAGGAGTGCATACAGGCCATGGAGGAGGAGAGCATACAGGCCATGGAGGAGGGAGTGCATACAGGCCATGGAGGAGGAGTGCATACAGGCCATGGAGGGGGAGTGCATACAGGCCATGGAGGTGGGGAAAGCATACAGACCATGGAGGGGGAGTGCATACAGGCCATGGAGGAGGGAGTGCATACAGGTCATGGAGGAGGAGAGCATACAGGCCATGGAGGAGGAGTGCATACAGGGCATGGAGGGGGAGTGCATACAGGCCATGGAGGAGGAGTGCATACAGGCCATGGAGGAGGAGTGCATACAGGCCATGGAGGAGGAGTGCATACAGGCCATGGAGGGGGAGTGCATACAGGCCATGGAGGGGGGAGTGCATACAGGCCATGGAGGAGGAGTGCATACAGGCCATGGAGGAGGATGCATACAGGCCATGGAGGAGGAGGTGCATACAGGCCATGGAGGGGAGTGCATACAGGCCAAAAGAGGGAGAGCACATACAGGCCATGGAGGAGGAGAGCATACAGGCCATGAAGGGGGAGTGCATACAGGCCATGGAAGGGGGGTGCATACAGGCCATGGAGGGGGAGTGCATACAGGCCATGGAGGGGGAGTGCATACAGGCCATGGAGGGGGAGTGCATACAGGCCATGGAGGGGGAGTGCATACAGGCCATGGAGGGGAAGTGCATACAGGCCATGGAGGGGGAGGGCATACAGGCCATGGAGGAGGAGAGCATACAGGCCATGGAGGGGGGGGTGCATACAGGCTATGGAAGAGGAGAGCATACAGGCCATGGGAGGGGGGAGAGCATACAGGCCATGGAGGGGGGAGTGCATACAGGCCATGGAGGGGGAGAGCATACAGGCCATGGAGGGGGAGTGCATACAGGTCATGGAGGAGGAGTGCATACAGGCCATGGAGGAGGAGAGCATACAGGCCATGGAGGGGGAGTGCATACAGGCCATGGAGGAGGAGAGCATACAGGCCATGGAGGAGGAGTGCATACAGGCCATGGAGGATGATTGCATACAGGCCATGGAGGGGGAGAGCATACAGGCCATGGAGGGGGAGTGCATACAGGCCATGGAGGAGGAGAGCATACAGGCCATGGAGGAGGAGTGCATACAGGCCATGGAGGAGGAGAGCATACAGGCCATGGAGGGGGAGTGCATACAGGCCAGGGAGGAGGAGTGCATGCAGGCCATGGAGGGAGCGCATGCAGGCCATGGAGGAGGAGTGCATACAGGCCATGGAGGGGGAGTGCATACAGGCCAGGGAGGAGGAGTGCATGCAGGCCATGGAGGGGGAGTGCATACAGGCCATGGAGGAGGAGAGCATACAGGCCATGGAGGGGGAGTGCATACAGGTCATGGAGGGGGAGTGCATAACAGGCCATGGAGGGGGAGAGCATACAGGCCCATGGAGGAGGGGAGTTGCATACAGGCCATGGAGGGGGGAGTGCATACAGGCCATGGAGGGGGAGTGCATACAGGCCATGGAGGGGGAGAGCATACAGACTATGGAGGGAGCCGAGCATACAGGCCATGGAGGGGGAGTGCATACAGGCCATGGAGGAGGAGTGCATACAGGCCATGGAGAGGGAGAGCATACAGGGCCATGGAGGGGGAGTGCATACAGGCCATGGAGGGGGAGTGCATACAGGCCATGGAGGGGGAGTGCATACAGGCCATGGAGGGGAGTGCATACAGGCCATGGAGGAGGAGAGCATACAGGCCATGGAGGGGAGTGCATACAGGCCATGGAGGGGGAGTGCATACAGGCCTTGCATGGAGGGGGAGTGCATACAGGCCATGGAGGGGGAGTGCATACAGGCCATGGGGAGGAGTGTATACAGGCCATGGAGGAGGAGTGCATACAAGCCATGGAGGAGGAGAGCATACAGGCCATGGAGGGGAGTGCATACAGGCCATGGAGGGGAGTGCATACAGGCCATGGAGGGGGAGTGCATACAGACCATGGAGGGGAGTGCATACAGGCCATGGAGGGGAGTGCATACAGGCCATGGAGGGGGGAGTGCATACAGGCCATGGAGGGGAGTGCATACAGGCCATGGAGGGGGAGTGCATACAGACCATGGAGGGGGAGAGCATACAGGCCATGGAGGGGAGTGCATACAGGCCATGGAGGGGGAGTGCATACAGGCCATGGAGGAGGAGAGCATACAGGCCATGGAGGGGAGAGCATACAGGCCATGGAGGGGGAAAGCATACAGGCCATGGAGGGGGAGTGTATACAGGCCATGGAGGAGGAGTGTATACAGGCCATGGAGGGGGGGGTGCATACAGGTCATGGAGGGGGAGTGCATACAGGCCATGGAGGGGGGGTGCATACAGGCCATGGAGGGGGAGTGTATACAGGCCATGGAGGAGGAGTGCATACAGGCCATGGAGGGGGGGGGTGCATACAGGCCATGGAGGGGGGAGTGTATACAGGCCATGGAGGGGGAGCGCATACAGGCTAAAGAGGGAGAGCACATACAGGCCATGGAGGGAGAGTGCATACAGGCCATGGAGAAGGAGAGCATACAGGCCATGGAGGGGGGAGAGCATACAGGCGATGGAGGGGGAGTGCATACAGGCCATGGAGGGGAGTGTATACAGGCCAT